>NW_027187460.1:46887071-46902689 GCF_028583685.1 Petaurus breviceps papuanus
CTCTCTCTCTCTCTCTCTCTCTCTCTCTCTCTCTCTCTCTCTCTCTTACTCTCCTAGCTACCTCTATAGCTTCCTGTATTTTTGTGAATAATGAAACCTCAAAACAAATGTAATTCTTTTCTTCTCCACTAACCATAGTTATTCCTTAATTCCAACTAATTATTAAATGCTCCTTTTTTAGGCAAACAGAAAGAAATAGGCTCACATTAAAATATTTTATGATTTTTTAAAAAGTTATGATGTATGTAAACTCATAGTAGCAGATGGCCTTTTGAATGCAACCTATAAAACACATGCTGTATTCCAGTAATGTAAGTAAGGTATTCTTTTTTTAAATTTTTTCTCTTTATTAATTTGTTTGTTTACTTTTATCTTACAGGATTCAATTCCACAATTCCTTGATTTTCACAATTTCTCTTTCACTCACTCCCTTCCCTATGGTGGCATACAATCAATATAGGATCTGCAAATAGTTTCACATTAGATATAAGTCAGGTGATAAAGAAGGATTATATTAGATAGAATGAACAATGGGAAAGAGGAAACAAAACCAAACAAGAAAAAAGACAAAAAAACAGGTAGTTTGCTTCAAATTGCAGTCAAACTCTGTTATTTCTAGTTCTTTCTCTGAATGTAGACATCTCTCTCCACCATGAGTCTTTTGTAAATGACTTATAAACCTGCATTGCTGAGAAGACTCCAGTCTAACAAAGTTGGTCATCACACATACGTTGTATCTGTAATTGTGTATAAATTTCTCCTGGTTCTTCTCTTCTCACTCAGCATCAGTTTGTATAAGCCTCTCTAGGTAAATATGAAGTCCATCTGCACCTCGTTTCTTATACCACAATAGTATTCCATTACATTCATATACCAAAACTTGTTTAGCCATTCCCCAATTGATGGACATCCCCTTAATTTCCAATTCTTTGCCACCACAAAAAGAGCTGCTATAAATATTTTTGTTCATATGGGTCTTCCTCCCATGTCTATGATCTCTTTGGGCTACAGGCCTGGAAGTGGTATTGCTGAGTAAAAGGGCATGAAATTAATTATAACACTTTGGGCATAGTTCTAGATTGCTCTTCAGAATGGTTAAATCACTTCACAACTCCTCCAAAAAGGCATTAGTGTCCCAATTTTTCCAAATCCACTCCAGCATTTGTCATTTTTCTGTTCTGTCATCTTAGCCAATCTGACTGGTGAGATGTGGTACCTCAGAGTTGTTTTGATTTGCATTTCTCTAATCAGTAGTGATTTACAACATTTTTTTTCATATACATATAGATATCATTAATTTCTTCCTTAAAAACTGCCTGTTCATAGCCTTTGACCATTGGGGAATGATGCGTATTCTTAGAGAGTTGACCCAATTCTCTGTATATTTTAGAAATGAGGCTTTTATCAGAGACGTTTGTTATAAAAATTCTTTCCCAATTTTCTACTTCTCTCTTAATTTTGGTAACACTGCCTTTGTTTGTACAGAAGCTTTTCAATTTCACATAATCAAAATTATCCATTTGGCATTTTATAATGCTTTCTAATTCTTGTTTGGTCATAAAGTCTTCCCCTCTCCATAAATCTCATAGGTAAACAATTCCTTGCTTTCCCAGTTTGCTTCCAGTATCAGCCTTTATACCAAGATCATACACCCATTTAGACTTTATTTTGGTATATGGTGATAGATAATGTTATATGCCCACTTTCTGCCATACAATATTCCAGTTTTCCCAGCAGTTTTTGTCAAATAGAGAGTTCTTATCCCCAAAACTGGGGTCTTTGGGTTTATCAAACAGTAGATTGTAATCATTGACTTCTGAGTCTCATGTTCACAGTCTATTCCCTTGATCCACTGCTCTATTCCTCAGCCAGTACTAAGGAGTTTGGATGACGGCTGCTTTATATTACAGATTAAAATCTGGTATAGGTAGGCCACTTTCCCTAGCATTTATTTTCATTAATTCCCTTGATGTTCTAGACCTTTTGTTCTTCTAAGTGAATTTTGTAACTATTTTTTCTAATTCTATAAAATATTTTTTTGGTAAATTGATTGGTATGGCACTAAATATGTAATTTAATTTGGGTACAATTGTCATTTTTTTATATTAGCTTGACCCAGCCATGAGCAATTGATGTTTTTCCAATTAGTTAGATCTGACTTTATTTGTGTGGAAATTGTTTTGTAGTTGTGTTCATATAGGTCCTGGGTTTGTTTTGTCAGGTAGATTCCCAAATATTTTGTAATGTCAACAGTAACTTTAAATGGGATTTCTCTTTATATCTCTTGCTGTTGCATTTCATTAGACATATACAGGAATGCTGAGGATTTATGTGGTTTTGTTTTATATCCTGCAACTTTGCCAAATTTATTTATTCATTCAAGTAGTTTTTTACTTGATTCTCTAGGCTTCTCTAAGCATATCATCATATCATCTGCAAAGAGTGATAGCTTGGTCTCTTCTTTGTCTAATTTGATTCCTTTGATTTCTTTTTCTTCTCTAATTGCTACTGCTTACATTTCTAGTACCAGATTGAATAAAAGGGGTGATAGTGTACACACTTGTTTCACCCCTGATCTTATTGAAAATGCTTCTAGCTAATCTCCATTACATATAATACTTGCTGAAGGCTTTAAATAGATGCTATCTGTTATTTAAAGGAAGGCTCCATTTATTCCCATACTGTATAGTGTTTTTGAATAGGAATGGATGTTGTATTTTTTAAATTTCTTTTTCTGAGATGGCGTTATTTAAGTAATTTACTTCCTCTTCAGTTAATCTGTGCAACTTTTCTTTTTGTAAATATTCATACATTTCACTAAGATTTTCAAATTTATGTAATTATGATTTGGCAAAATAATTCTTAATTATTGTTTTAATTTCCTCTTCATTGGAGATAGTATGAAATCCTTTTCATTTTTGATACCCATAATTTTGTTTTCTTCTTTCTTTTTTTTTATATTGACTAAGGATCTATCAATTTTATTTTTTTTTCATAAAACCAGCTCTTAGTTTTATTTATTAATTCAAAGTTCTTTTTTAATTTCAATTTTATTAATGTCTCCTTTGATTTTCATTATTGCTAATTTAGTATTTAATTGAGGATTTTCAGTTTGTTCTTTTTATTGATTTTTCAATTGCATACCCAATTCATTTACCTCCATTTTTTCTAATTTATTCACATATGCACTCAGGGATATAAAACTTCCCCTAAGAACTGCCTTTGCTGCATCTCACAAATTTTGGTATGTTGTCTCATTATTTTCATTCTCTTGAATGAAGTTATTGCTTGTTTCTGTAATTTCTTGTTTGACCCATTTATTATTTAGGATTAAATTGTTTAGTTTCCAATTAGATTTTAGTCTATCTTTCCATGGTCCTTTATTGCATATGATTTTTATTGCATAATGGTTTGAGAATGATACATTTAATAATTCTGCCTTTCTGTACTGAATTGTGAGGTTTTTATGCCCTAGTACATGGTCTATTTTTGCATATGTGCCATGTACTGCTGAGAGGAAGGTATATTCCTTTTTAACCCCATTCAGTTTTCTCTACCAACCTATCTTATCTAGCCTCTCTAAAATTCATTTCCCCTCCTTAACTTTTTCTTGTTCATTTTGAGGTTAGATTTATCAAGTTCAAACAGGGGGAGATTAAGTTCCCCTATTAGTATAGTTTTGCTATTTGTTTCTTCCTCTAATTTCCTTAACTTCTACTCTAGGGATTTGGATGCTATACCACCTGGTGCATATATGTTAAGTAATGATATTGCTTCATTCTAGATGGTGTCTTTTAGCAGGATATAGTTTCCTTCCTTGTCTCTTTTAATTATATCTATTTTTGTTTTTTTTATTTTTCTGAGATAAGGATTGCTACCCCTGCTGTGTTTTACTTTAGCTGAAGTATAATATATTCTACTCCAGCCTTTTACTTTTACCTTGTATGTATCCCCTTGTTTCAAATGTGGTTCCTGTAGACAGAATACTTTAGCATTATGGTTTTTAGTCTATTCTGCTACCTGACTCTGTTTTATTGGAGAGTTTATCCCACTCACATTCACAGTAATGATTACTATGTGTCTCTTTCCCTCTATCCGATTCCCTCCCCTGTTTATATTTTTGTTTCTTCTCCCTTCCTCTTCTTCAGGGTTTTACTTTTGACCACCACCTCACTCAATATTCCCTCCCTGTGACCCCCCATTTTCTTTACATACCCTTTCCTCTTGCTACTATTTCCCTCACTTCTAACCGTGCCTTCTTATTCCTCCCTTACACCTCCTACTGCCTATAGAGCCCAATGGATTTCTATGCTTATCAGAGTTTGTTATTCCCTCTTTGATCCCAGACCAAAGAGAGTAAATTTCATACAGTGCTCCTCTCCCTCCCTCCTTTCCCTCTATTATAATGAGTTTTTGTATCTGTTCACATTAGAATCTGAAACTTAAATGACTATGTTGATCCCTCTTTGAACCAGTACCAATGAGAATAATGTTCAAATTATATTCATCTCCCTCTCTCCTTCCCCTCTACTATAGTATGTTATTATGCCTCTTTGTGTGACATAATTTACCTTTTTCTGCCTCATCCTTTCCTTTTATCCCATTACCATCCCTTTGAGCCCCTTATTAAGGTTTTTTTTAATCATCAGATTAGTTTATTTATACCTACCCACACTCTCTATATTAATCCTTAATAATATTAATAAATATATTAATCATACACATTTCAATATTGACAAGTATCAGCTTCTCATGTAGGGATGTAAATGATTTGTTCTTATTGCATCCCAAGTTATGTGCATAAGTGTACATGTGTGCATGTGCATGTGTGTGTGTTATCCTTGTTTAACTTTTTATGTTTTTCTTGAGTCTTGTAATTTTAAATCAAATTTTCCATTGAGCTCTGGGTTTTTCATCCAGAAAGTCTGGAAGTCCCTTATTTCATTAAATTACTATCTCCTTGCCTGAAAGATTATCCTCTGTTTTGCCAGGTAGTTGGTCTTTGGTTGTAGTCCTAGATCTTTTACCTTACAAAATACCAAATTCCAGTCCTGTGTAATCCTGAATGTAGTTCCACATTATTTGAGTTGTTTCCTTTTTGCTGCTTGCAGTATTTTCTCCTTAAACATGCAATTCTGGATTTTGGCTACTATATTTCTTGTAGTTTTCAATTTGGGACCTCTTTCAGGAGGAGTGTAATGCCATGGACAGAAGTTTTCCAGAAAAACTGCTACTTTGAACAGCCTTTTTTTTTAAGGTTCTGATTACGCAGTACAGTGATCACTCTATTCCATAACAAAAGCCAAATATCCATGGCAAAATCAAGGTACAGCATAATTCAAAATGCAGCATTCACCATATTTCAACTTATCACAAAAAATAACAATATAATATTCACAATATAGAGTCAAAGTAAAATAGTCAGTCTTAAGTTAATTCAATCAGTCACAAAATAGTCATTCTTAAGTTAACTCAATTAGTCACTTATCAGTAGTCTCAAAGTCTTCCTCTCTTGGGGCAAAGTTTGATTAACTCAATTAGTCACTAATCAGTAACAATAGCCAAAGTACTCAAAGTACAATCAGTCACTTATTCAGTAAAGTCTTACTAAGTATCATACACAAAACCCTCTACCACTTAGATGACCAGTAAACTATAATTCCATAATTACTCAGTATCTAAGAAGAGGTCTTTTCTTCATCTTGACTTGGGGCCTGTTCTCAGATTCCCTGGATCCCCTTCCATGGTCCCAGATTCTACCTGGATTAAATGGCAGACGGCTCCCAGTTCCTTGACCAGCTCTCTGGAGAGGTCCTGCTCCACACTGGAGTTCACAGGGTCTGGCCCATGTCAGCTCCTTCACCATTTCTGCTCCAAGGAATTCAAGGCTCAACCAAACCACTAACAAACAAAGTCTCAGCATCCCAGTCATGCTTCAGTCACCTGGGCTCCTGGTCTCCAGGGCTCCTACCTCTAGATTCTGGGTTCCTGTGCTCCTGGGCTCCTGGGCTCCTGGCTCCTGGCCTCCTGGCTCTGGGCTCCTGTTCAGAAGGAGTTCCACCACTACCACAAGTTCTCGGAACTCAGTTCTCCATTCTCTCTTCTGTAGCTGCTCTGCCACCAGATCTCGGTCTCAAGGAAATTATGACTGTACCTCTTTGGGGCTTTTCTTATATACACAGATTCTAGGATGTCCGGACAGTTTTCTTTGACAATCTCTTTAAGGATGTTGTCCAGGCTGCTTTTATCATCATGACTTTCTGGTAGACCAAAAATTCTTAGGTTATCTCTCCTGGATCTTTTCTCTGGGTCAGTTGTTTTCCCAGTGAGATATTACACTTTCTTCTAATTTTTCAATCTTCCTATTTTGCTTGATTGACTCTTGGTGCCATAGAGTCCTGAGCTTTAATTTGACTGATTTTAATTGTTAGTGAATTATTTTCTTCAGTTAGTTTTTCAAGGGCCTTTTTAAGGAGGTATTTTCACCAATTAGGTCACAAATTTTAATTTTTAATGATTTGTTTTCTTCAGTGAGACTCTTTTTCCAATTTGGTCACTGTAGATATAAATTCATCTTCTTCCTATATAATTTGGGTTTTAAAATATTTCTTGAGCTCCTCCAAGAACGCTTTTTGGTCTTGAGACCAGTTCATATTTCCTTCTCTGGTCTCAGGTGTGAGTGTAAAGTCCATGTTGTCCTCTGTATTTGGTTGTTCTTTCTAGCTGTAATAAATTCTGATAGATTTTCTTGCCTTCCCCTTCTCCTTCTCAGCTTTCTCCCTTCCCATTGTAATTTCCTATTTCCTAATTTCTCAGGCTGGAAGCCAAGGGCCTGGCTGTTGACTTTTTGTGCTGTAGCCTCTGGGTGTCTAGAATGAGCCCAAGGACAGGACTCTCAGTGTTTCCCCTCAGTTACCCTGAGGCTAACAGAGCAACCTGTAGGGGAGGGGTGGTATGGCTGCTTCAGATTTCAGCCTCTATACCCCTGGGCTACAACTCAGGCAAGCTCAGCAGGTCAGGAGCAGGCTGGACTGGTGTATTCAGATTCCCCTGATAGTGCAGAGGTCCACCTGGGCTTCTGTTGTTATCACTTGCTGCTTCCAACCTCTGGGCTTTGGGAACTCTTGCTGGTCTGGTGAGGTGGGGTTTGTTGGGGCCCCTCCTGCCCTTCACTTCAGACTCCTTACTGCCTCAGTTACAGCCTTTCTTAGTGGCTCCTAAGCCTGAGGCTATTTCCCCTTATTCAGGATTTTACTCTGGGTGGGGGTGTGGGATATTTATCTCTGAGTGTTCTAGGTCAGAGAGGGGCAGTCAGAGCAGCTAAAGTTTACTTTGCCATCGGACCCTGGAAAATCAGGCAGGTGATTTTTAAATTTCCAGGCTGTGGGCTGATAGCCCCAAGAGAAGCTGCTGTCTCTGCTGTGGGCCCTGCACTTTCTCTTACCCAGCTCTGTGGGATTCTCCTGTCCCATGGTGAGAGGCTCTTGAGACAGCTGTGAATCACCCTTCAGGTGGTGAGTATGCTGCCTGGGCCTCCTTCTCTCTCTACTCTGGTCCTCTAGTCTGGGCTGGTGCAGCCCTCACGCGCTGTGCACTCCCCCTGCCCCCACCCACCTGGGCACTTTCCTGGGCTGGATTCTGCCATGCTCCATCTCCCAGTGGATTCTGACACTCTAAAATCTGTTCAGATTCACTTTTTAAAGTTTACTGAACGGATTTTGTGAGGAACTTTTAAAATTTATTGCTTCCTTCCACCATCTTGGCTCCACCCCTCCCGTTTGGTACTTTTGTCTAACCTGTTCATATACATTCAGTTTTCTAAATAATTTTGCAAATTGTAAGCAATCAAAATGGGGTGGAAGCTTTTTAATAATGAAAATTGCATTTATATTTGATCTATATTACAATATAATAAATCTCCAATATACACAATTGCTATTTGTGTTGTAAAACAGATACCTTCTATTTTAGTTGATAAAAAGGGCTTATGTTGACAGAGTTAGGTGTCACAGTGAATAGAGCACCAGTCCTGGAGTCAGAAAGACCTGAATTCAAATCTGGCCTAAGACAGTTGACACTTACTAGCTGTGTGACCATGAGTGAGTCACTTAACCCTGATTGTGTTGCCTACACCCTCCAAAAAAAAAGGGGGGGGGGATGAATATGTATACATGTATGTTTGTGTTGTGTGTATGTGTTTATACATATATATGGTGTATGTGTTTATACATATATATGAATGATAATGAGAAAACTAAAAAAAATAATAAACCCAGCAAAGTTCAATCCATCATCCATGCAAAGGTAATAGAGATTTGGGGGCAGCAAAATAGAATGCCAGTCACAGTAAAGTACAGTAGGAACCTGGTGTGTCCTGAGATAATTACTACAGCTTTGAAGGACTGGCAGGAACCATGAAACACTAATGAATTGGGTTATGGTGATATCAGTTAGATTAAAAAGTAAGCCAATATTATGCAACTGCTCTTGAGGCAAAGAAATGGATGGGGTGGAAAAGGGATACAGGCTGTTACTCCAAACGATTGGGAAGAACAGTTTGGTATGAAGGACATTAGAGCTAGACAAAGGAACTGTGGTCAGCAAATGGACCTAATTGTTTCCTTGTTTTCTGTTAACAATAAGGTAAAATGCCCTAGAAAACATCAGAAATATCAAAGCCTTGTCCTCCTGAAATGCTTCTGTGCAGATGAAACTGACCACTATAGCTGGCAAAGAATAAATGTTCACAACATAGACTGAAATTGTGAATGCCTTAGTTTGTACCTTTGCTGATAAGAAAATGGACACAGATCTAATCATTTATAGGCAACGACCTGGCTTGTTTCATTATTAGTACTGCCAACACCAAGTCATCACAAAATAAAATACTATAGACAATTGTAAGGCAATCATAAGAAATAACTTCATCTCCAAACACAGTTTAGAAGAAATGAGAACAAAACTAATGGATTGGTAAAATCCAAAGACAGAAAAGTTGAAAACTATGAGGATGTTAAATATCTTCAAAATAAAAACTCCAGAGTATGACCAAAAATAATACTGATATCATGATGTATTTTGAAAAGAGGATGAATTTACTAAGATTAAAATTTTAGAAAGCAATTTCTGTATTTGGAGGCATGAATCCAACCAGTAGACCAACTAAGTGAAAAGAGCCATTTTAAAAATTGACATTTGCTATAACTTAACATGTCTCAAATTGAACTTATTATCTTTCCTCACCAAGCCTTCCTCCTTACCAACTTTTCTATTAATATCAAGGAACCATCATCCTCCCAATCACTTAGTCTAGCATCAGTACACATGCTTACATACACTTCTACTTGTGGACTCACTTATGTAAGATAATTGTCTATAACTTTCTTCCTTTCTCCCTCTAGTGCATTCCTCATCCCCTCACTTTCTCTTTTTATTGTAAAATTACCAACGCATAACCACTCTCGGGATTTTTGTCTAATAAGAGTCATTCTTTGAATCTCAATGATGATATATTTCACTATCATTTTTCTTTTTTTTCTTTTCTTAATGCTTTATTAACTTCTGATTTACATCATCTGTTTCCGCCAGATTTTGAGTTACAAATTTTCTCCCCATTTCTCCCCCACCCACCACCCCAAAATAGCGGTCCCACAGGATGTCCCCTCCTCCAATCTGCTCTCTCCCACATTTTCCCCCATAACCCTTTCCACTTTTCCAGTGGATCTCTATGCCTCAGTGCCTGCACATCCCATTTCCCAATTACATGTAAGATGGTATTAATTATAGTATACACACACACACACACACACATATATATATATATATATATATATATATATATATACATATTTGAATATTTGATTTCAAAACTTTCAATTCCAGATTCATTCCCCTCCTTCCCTGTCACCCACCCCTACTGGAAAGATACCCAGGTCAGTATAGGTTGCACATGTGTGGCTAATGCAAAACAATAACATAGTAGATACATTGTAAAAGACTGATTACACTTCTCTCCCTCCCATCCCAACTCCCACCCACTCTACTCTCCACTTTGATCCCTTCTATTTTCAAAAGTGAGTGCTTCCAACCTCCCTCCCCCCCAGCCTACCCTCCCTTCTATCATCCCCCACCTCATCCCCTTCCCCCCCTATTCTCCTGGAGGGTGAGATACCCTATTTAGTGTGTATTTCATTCCCTCCTCAAGCCAAATTCAATGGGAATAAGGTTGACCCATTCCCTTTTGCCTTCCTAATTCTTCCCCTCCATTGTAACCATTTTCCCTTGCCTTTCTGTATGAGATAGTTTACCCCAATCTGTTTCTCCCCATCTCCTCTCATTATATTCCTCTCACCTCTTAATTTCACTTTTTAAGTATCATTCATTCCTGTTAAATTGGACCTGTGCCCTCTATCTATATATACCTGTAAACACATTCACATATGTATTCATATGCCCATATACCCTCATATATAAACAAATATATATATATATATATATATATTTCTAATCCCTTCAACTACTGAGAAAATTTTCATAAGTTACAATTATTGTTTTTCCATGTAGGAATATTAATAGTTCAACTTTGATAAGTTCCTTATGATTCCTTTTCCCTGTTCACCTTCTCATGGTTCTCTTGCTTCTTGTATCTGAATGGTAAATTTTCTATTCAACTCTGGTTTTTTCAGCAAGAATGCTTGAAAGTCCTCTGTTCCACTGAATGACAATATTTTCCCCTGAAACATGATACTAAGTTTTGCTGGGTAGGTGACTCTTGGTTTTAATCCCAGCTCCTTTGCCCTCCTGAATATCATATTCCAAGCCCTTCTATCACTCAATGTAGAAACTGCCAGATCCTGGGTTATCCTCATTGTGTTTCCACAATATTCAAATTGTTTCTTCCTGGCTGCTTGTTATATTCTCTCCTTAATCTGGGAATTCCGGAACCTGCCTATAATATTCCTAGGAGTTTTCTTTTTGGGATCTTTTTCAGGAGGTGATCGGTGGATTCTTTCAACCTCTATTTTGTCCTCTGGTAGTAAAACATCAGGGCAGTTTTGTTTGAGACCTTCCTGGAAGATGATTTCTAGGTTCTTACTTTGGTCATGGCTTTCAGGAAGTCCAATAATTTTTAAATTATGTCTCCTGGATCTATTTTCCAGGTCACTCGTTTTTCCCATGAGATATTTCACATTGCCTTCTGTTATTTCGTTTGGATCTGTTTAAGAGCATCTTGATTTCTCATAAAGTCATTAGCTTCCATTTGCTCCCATCTAATTATGAAGCAATGATTCTCCTCATTGAGTTTTTGAGATTCTTTTTCCATCAGGCAAATTCGGCTTTTTAAGGCATTCTTCTCCTCATTGCCTTTTTGGGCCTCCTTTGCCATTTGAGTCAGTGTGTTTTTTAAGGTATTATTTTCCTCAGTCAGGCTGTTGACTCTCATTTCATAATTTTCTTGCATTGTTCTCATTTCTCTTCCTAATTTTTCCTCCACTTCTCTTATTTGGTTTTCAAAATCTTTCTTAAGGTCCTCTATGGCCTGTAACCTGCTTGTATTTTCCTTTGAAGCTTTTGGTGCAGGAGTTCTGACTTCACTGCTTTCTTCCTGTTCCATGCTTTGCTCCTTTTTGTCCCCAAAATAGGAGTGTATTGTTCGAATCTTCAATCTGCTTTGTTTCCTTTTCCTGCTCATTTTGCCACTCAACTACTTGATTTATGGGATTTTTGCCACAGTAGGACTCTGCCACCAGACAGAGGAGCCTTTGTCCCAAACACTGGGGTTTTCTCAGCTGCTGGAGGTATTAGATGGGTGCCCTCTCTGAGGTCTCCACATGCTCTGGCAAGCTAGAAACACACCCCAGAACTTCCACCCTAGACTGCAATCCAGATCCAAGCAGGTTAAAGCAAGAGCGATTTTCCCCTCAGACTGGTGCTTGTTCCCCCTACACTCTGTAGGCCAAGAGCTGAAGCCTCCATGTGGCACTGGCTGGCTGTGCTGGCATCTCAGTGCCTTTTCGCCCTGCGGTTAAAAGCCAAGCTCTCCCACTTACTGGTCCCAAATTACAGACTGTATTGACCTCTCACTTTTTCCTTTGTGTCTATGTGTTGATAATTCTCAATATGGCCACAGCTGCTGCTGATCTGGAGTCCCTCTGGCCAGCAGGTGGTCAGGCCCCCCCTGGGGTTAAAGCCTCTGTGTGGGGCTGGGCTCAGTTCCCAGAGTGCTGAGCTGGATTCCTGCCGGGGTGTCCTCTGTGGGAGGTTAGCTTCTCAGTGTCATTTTGTGGGTTCTGCAGCTCCAAAGTTTGTTTAGAGTCCCCTTTTTACATGGATTGCAGAGAGTGGAAGCCTGAGCTGTGGGAAGGTCGTGCTTCTACTCAGCCATCTTGGCTCTGCCCCCTCACTATCATTTTTCAATGACAGGATGGAAGTAATTTGTCTTTGGTTAGTCCCTTATGAAAGTATATTCTTATTTAACGTTCTATGTTTCTCTTGACTCTTGTGTTTGCACTACAAAGTTTATACAGAGCTCTGGTGTTTCATTAATATTACTTAGAAGTACTCTATTGCATTTATGTCCTTTATCTTATACATATGTTATTATAGGGGTAATTCTCAGGTGTAAATCTCTATTGTTTTCCTTTTAGGATATGGCATTTCACACTCTCTGCTTCTTGATGGTGGTGGCTGCTAAACCATGTGTGCACCTGAGTGCTGGGATTCTTTCTGTATACTCTTTGACCTTGGAGCTCTTGGATTTGGTTCTAGAGTTTTGAGTTATATTTTCATTGTCACCTCCATTTTGAAGAGATCTCAAGTGTCTGTGATTTCTTGAAATATGATATCTAGTTGTTTTTTCCCCAATGTGGTTGCGATATTCAAATAGGTCAATGATGAATAAAAAATTTCTTCATCTGTTTTCAAAATCAGTTATTTTTGCTAGGAATTCTTCATATTTTCTTCCATTTTTCAGTCTTTTAAACTTTATTATATATATACTGTTGTTTCATAGAGTCATTGGCTTCTTTTTGGTCCATTATAATTTTCAGGGAGGTATTTATGTGAGCAACGTTTTGTGCAACTTGTACTAAATTTTCTTTAAGATTCTTTTTTGCAGTTTTCATTTTTTTCCATTTTTCCTTTCAGTACTTTTATTTCATTTATTAAAAAATAAAACTATTGCTTTGTCTCTTCCATAACTTGAATTTATTACTAAGTTTTCTTTTATGTGTGGGGTTTTGCTTGTAGATATTTTGAGTAATTTTTTTCTACTTCTTCTAGGTTTGTGTCTTGAGCATTTCTGTCACAAGAATATATCTATATTTTAGATGGGGTTATTTTTCTATTTGTTCATTTTTCTAGCCTTATTCCTGACTATGGACTTGATGTTATCCCATATGTTTCTGGAGGTAATGTCTAAGTTAGTCCTCCTCTTGCTTTCTTGGGACATGGAGTATTGTGTTATTCCAGGGTCAGTGCAGGATGGCAAGCTAAATAAAATAAAATAAAAAGTTTAAGAGCTTTTAGCTCCCAAAGTCAGACTGCTGCCTTCCTGGTCTGAACTCTGCAAGTTTCTGACCCAGAGTTTAGATTTATGCAACAGGCTTATGAATTTGTCTGGCATAGAACTTCAATGAATTATTACTGGAATCAGCCACTATCATTAGCATGAAAAATTATGCTGGTTTGTAATGAAAGAGCTAACTATGATCTTTCTCGCCTGTGAGTCCTGCCATGGGTATTCCTCTTAAGGTTTTAGCATGGATTAGATGTTTGAATGGGGTCCCTCTTAGCTCTTGGAGTCAGAGCCATGCAGCGATTACTTGCTTTGAAACTTGCTCCTTGATTGAGACGTCCTACAGCCAATGACTGCTCATCACTCTGAAAAGCCAGTCCCATGCGCAAGTCTCCTTGTTAATATGCCCTTGATCAATGTTTCAGGACTGGCAGTGAACAGAAGAACTCTAAATGAACAATGATTCTTGCATCCTACATAGCTCTAGACTATTCTATCCTAGATATGGAACCTCCTTTTGCCCTGGTACATGGCCTCTCTCTGTGCTGTTATGCTCGATGAGACATACTCCTGTCTGGACTCTGTCCCCAGTGTCCATAGAATTCTCCATCAGTCTTCTTATGCTGAGCTGGGCTGGAAAAATGATTCACTATGGTTTCTTCTTGGATTTTATAATTAGGATTCAGTCTGATACATTTTTTTTTTGCATTAGACTATTTGATTAGGTTAGATCCACTATAGTTCTTTTGGTTAGTCTGTTGCCTTGTTTTCCATTCTCCTGAATTCTTTCTTTTTAAAATTTATTTGCTATGTAATTTTTGTGAAGTTACAGGTAAAAACAATTTTTAACATTTGTGTTGAAAACTTTGAGCTCCAAATCTCTCTCTTCCTTCCTCCTCACTCCACTCAATGAGAAGGCAAACAATTCAACATAGATTATATATGTGTAGTTTGAGAAACGAAGCCTTTATCAGAGAAATGTGCTTCATTTTTTAAGTTATTATAGCTAACTGTATTTCCTTGCATCCTATTCCCATTCTCCCATTTGTTCTCTTCTCTTTCTCCTTTCATACTCCCTCCTCAAAAGCGTTTGCTTCTCACTACCCCTCGCTCAGTCTGCCCTCCTTTCTATCACTTCCCCCCTTGTTTTATCCCATTCCCCTTCCATTTTCCTATACATAAAATAGATTTCTATATCCCATTGCCTCTGTATCTTATTTCCCAGGAACATAAAACATAATTTCTAAAATTTGTTTTTAAAACTTTGAATTCAGGGGTGGCTAGGTGGCACAGTGAGTAAAGCGCTGGCCCTGAGTTAGGAGGACCAAAGTTTGGTTCCGGCCTCAGACACTTAACACCCACATAATAAAAACTAGCCATGTAACCTCAGGCAAGTTTCTTAACCCCAATTGTCCTCCCCCAAAAAAAGGCAAAAAAAAAAAACACTTTGAGTTCCAAATGCTCTTTGTCCTCCCTCCCTCCCAACCCTCATTGAAAAGGAAAGTGATTTGATATAGTTTTTTCATCTGTAGTCATGCAAAACATTTCTATAATAGTCATGTTGTAGAAGACTGTATTTCCATCCATCCTATCCTTCATTTTGTTTATTCTATGCTTTCCTTTCACCCTGTTCCTCCTCAAAAGGCTGTGTTTCTGATTACTCCCTCACCTAATCTGCCCTCTGTTCTATCATCTCCCCTCTAATCCCTTTCCCCCCTACTTTCCTATAGGGTAAGATAGCTTTCTATACATAATTGATTGTGTATGTTATTCCCTCCTTAAGCAACTCTGAAGAGAGTAAGGTTCACTCATTCCCTCTCAACTCCCCCTCTTCCCCTCCACTGTAAAAGATTTTTCTTGCCTCTTTTATGTTAGATAATTTACACCATTCTACCTCTTTCTTTTTCCTTCTCCCAGTACATTCCTCTCTTACCCATTAATTTTATTTTTAGATATCATCCTTTCATATCCAACACCCCCTGTGTGTGCTCGCTGTCTATTTATATCTATGTCTATAATCTATCTATCCATCTATCTATCTATTATCTATCTATCATCTATCTATCTATCTATCTATCTATCTATCTATCTATCTATCTATC
>NW_027187460.1:46902699-46953197 GCF_028583685.1 Petaurus breviceps papuanus
ATCTATCTATCTATCTATCTATCTATCTATCTATCTATCTATCTATCTATCTATCTATCTATCTATCTATCTATCATCCAACCATCCCAATGATGGTAGAGGTTTCATGAGTCACAAATATCATCTTTCCTTGTAGGAATGTAAACGGTTCAAATTTAATAAATCCCTTATGACATCTCTTTCCTGTTTACCTTTCATACTTCTCTTTAGTCTTGTATTTGAAAGTCAAAATTTGCATTTAGCTCTGTTCTTTTCTCAAAAAGGCATTAATATGGGAAGCGGAGCCAAGATCGTGGAGTAAAAGCAGGAACTGGCTTTAGAGGGTGCCATAACCACCTCCAATACTTTTAAAAATGACTCTAAACTGATTTTAGAGGTATAGAAGCCAAAAATGATAGGGTGAAATACATCTCCTGTTGTGAAAGCATGGCAAGACAAAAGGAACTGTCTATCACACCTCAGTAAGAGAGGAGTACAGTCACAAATGGGCCATGCTGGCAAAGACTGGGGACACAGAACAACCAGCATGATACTCAGGGGACTGAATCACTGGTAGCTGTGGTGGTTTCATATTTCTCAACCCACAAACAACAAAGAGAAAGTAAAATGTCAGGGGGGAAGCTCTGTTGGACCTGGGTGAGAAAAGATCGCGGTCCTGCCCCTGCCTCCAGGGTGGCAGAGGTGCCAGCAGCTATGGCAGCACTATTGATTGTGGCAGTGGCACTGGCTGCTTCTGGGGCTCCAGGCCCACATAAAGTGGGGTGAAGAAGTGGCCAACCACAGGGAAATTGCAGGAATCTCTTTGCTAGTGCTGAATCAGGATTCTCTTGCTTTGCCTTACTTGGATCTAGGTCACAGGCTTAGGTGGCAGTTCTTGTGTGAGAAGAAGCACTGGCTTGGCAGATCTTGTTGAGCCTGTGGAGAGGCAGTCCTCCTCACAGTTCTGAGGCAGGTTCTTAGAAGAAGTTCTGAAAATAGTTGCAAAAAACCTCAGAAATTTGGGACAAAGCACTCTCCACTCTGGAAGCACAGTTCTACCATGGCAAAGAGCTCAAAAGTAAAGTAATTGACTGGCAAGATGAGCAAACAGAGGAAGAGAAATCAGACTGTAGAATCATTCTTTGGTGATAAAAATGATCAAAATATCAAACCAGAAGAAGGCAAGAAAGTCAAAATTCCTGCATCAAAAGCCTCCAAGAAAAATATGAACTGGTTGCAGACAATGGAGGGGCTTATTTTGAAAATCAAGTAAGAGAAGTGGAGGAAAAATTTGGGAAGAGAAATGAGAGTGATGCAAGAAAATCATGAAAAATGAGTCAACACCTTGCTAAAGGAGACCCAAAAGATACTGAAGAAAATAACACCTTAAAAATAGACTAACCCAAATGGCAAAAGAGGTCCAAAAAGCCAATGAGGAGAAGAATGCCTTAAAAAAATAGAATTGGCCAGATGGAGAAGGAAGTTTAAAAGCTCACTGAAGAAAATAATTCCACCAAAATTAGATTGGGGCAAATGGAAGCTAATGACTTTATGAGAAATCATAAAACAGATCCAAATGAATGAAAAAATAAAAGGCAGTGTGAAATACCTCAGTGGAAAAACCACTGACTGGTAAAAAAGAGATAATTTAAAAATTATTGGACGACTTTGGATTTTTGCACCTGGGAAATAAGATATACAGGCAATGAGGAATTCTGATCCAAAAAAATTTGTATCAAAAAAGAGCCTAGACATCATCTTTCAAGAAATTATCAAGGGAAAATTCCCTGATATACTAGAACCAAAGGGTAAAATAGTGACTGAAAGAATCCACCAATTGCTTCTTGAAAAAAGATTGCAAAAAGAAAACTCTTAGGAATATTATAGCCAAATTCCACAGTTCCCTGGTCAAGAAGAAAACACTACAAGAAGTCAGGAGGAAACAATTTCAGTATTGTGAAAACACAATCAGGATAATATGAGATGTAGCAACTTCTACATTAAGTGATCAAAGGACTTGGAATATGATATTCCAGAGGACAAAGGATCTAGGATTAAAAGCAAGAATCTCCTACCCAGCAAAGCTGAGTATAATTCAGGGGCAAATATGGATATTCAATGAAAGAGAGGATTTTCAACATTCATGATGAAAAGACTAGAGCTGAACTGAAAATTTAACTTTCAAATACAAGAATCAAGAGAAGCTTGAAAAGGTAAGCAAGAAAGACAAATCATAAGGAATTTATTAAAGTGTAACTGTTTATATTCCTACATGGAAAAACAATATTTGTGACTCATGAGACTTTTCTCAGTATTAGGATAGTTGAAGGGAATATATATGTATGTATGTATATGGATGTATGTGTGTATGTATATGTGAGTGTGTATGTATATGTTTTCATACATAGACAAAGGGCCCTGGATGAGTTGAATATGAAGGGATGCTATCTTAAAAAAATAAAATTAAGAGGTGAGAGAGGAATATATTGGGAGAAGGAGAAAGGAAGATATAGAAGAGGGTAAATTATCTCACATAAAAGAGGCTAGAGAAAGCTATTACAATGGAGGGGAAGAGCAGGCAGGTGAAAGGGAATGAGTCAACCTTACTCTCATTGAATTTGACTTAAATAGGGATTAACATACACTCTCAATGGGGTATCTTACCTTACAGGACAGTAGGGGGGAGGGGATAACATGAGGGGATGATAGAATGGAGGGCAGAATGTGGGAGGGTGTAGTCTGAAGCAAACACTTCTGAAAAGGGACAGGGTTAAAGAATAAAATAGTTTAAATTGGGGAGGCAGGATAGGATGGAGAGAAATAGTTTGTCTTTCACAATATTTTTATAAGGGAAATGCTTTGCATAACTACACATGTATAATCTATATTGAATTGCTTATCTTCCCAATGGGGGTGGGAGAGGAGAGAAGAAGGGGGAGAATCTGAAACTCAAAGTTTTAAAACAAATATAAAAATTGCTGTTACATGCACCTGGAAGTAAGATATATAGGCAATGAGGAATAGAAATTTATCTTGCCCCACAGGAATGTAAGGGAATGGAGTTAAGGGAAGGGACAGGGGAATATAAGAGAGGACAGTCTGGGGGAGGGGGTAATCAGTATGCTTGCCATCTTGGGGTGAGGGATAGGGAAGAGATGAGGAGAAAGTTTGGAACTCAACATCTTGTGGAAACTAATATTGAAAACTAAAAATAAATAAATTCTAAAATTTATTTTGAAAAATTAAAAGAGAATGCATTAAATCCTCTGCCTCACTGAGTGTTAATTTTTTTCCCCTTCATGCTTTATCATCAGTTTTGCTAGGAAGGTGATGGTTGGTTTTAATCCTAGATCCTTTTCTCTCTGGAATATCATATTCCAAGCCTTATGATCCCTTAATGTAGAAGTTGCTAAAGCTTGTGTTATCCTGATTGTGGTTATACCCTACTTGAGTTTCATGTTTTTTTTTTCTTTCTGACTGCTTGCAATATTTTCTTCTTGATGTGGGAACTCTGGAAATTGTTTATAATATTACTGGCAGTTTTCATTTTGGAATCTCTTTCAGGAGGTGATGAGTATATTCTTTCAATTTCTATGTTACCCTCTGTTTCTAGAATATCAGTGCAGTTTTCCTTGATAATTTCTTGAAAGATGATGTCTAGGCTCATTTTGTGGTCAGGGCTTTCAAGAAATCCAATAATTTTTAGATTACCTCTCCTGGACCTATTTTCTAGGAAAGTTGTTTTTTTTTCCAATGAAATATTTGACTTTGTCTTCTTTTTTTTCATTCTTTTGGTTTTGTTTTATTATGTCTTGATTTCTCATAGAGTCATTAATTTCCATTTGCTCAATTTTAATTTTTACGGAATTATTTTCTTCACTGAGCTTTTGGACTTTCTTTTCCATTTGGCCAATTCTGATTTTTAAGACATTTTTCTCATTGCCTTTTTGGACTCATTGGGCTCTTTTGCCATTTGAGTCAGTCTCCTTTTTAAGGTGTTATCTTACATACTTTTTGAGGCTCTTTTCCAAACTGTTGATTCATTTTGCATGGTTTTCTTTCATTACTCTCATTTCTCTTCCCAATTTTTCCTCTAAGTCTCTTACTTGATTTTCAAAATCATTTTTGTGCTCTTCCATGGACTGAGACCAATTCATATTTTTCTTGGAGTCTTTGGAAGTAGAACCTTTGATTTTGTTGTCTTCTTCTGAGTGTATATTTTGATCTTCCTTGTCACCAAGGTAAGTTTCTAATTGCCTGATTTTTTTTTTCCATTGCTAGCTCATTGTCCCTATTAGTTGACTTTAGAGTCATTCATAAATTGAGGCTCCACTTCCAGAGTAGAGGGAACATTGTTCCAAGCTTCAGGGGTTTTGTACAGCTATTTTCAGAGTTCCTTCCAGAGACTTGTAAGTTCTCAGTTCTTCCAGTGTGGCATTATATAAGCAGAACTCTTTACTCTTCTTCTGTCCTGTGCTCTTGTCTATGAGAGACCTCAAGCACTCTTTTCTTCCCTGGACCTGAAAGGAGAGTTCTTTCTCCACTTCTGCCACAAACTCTGCTATACCAGGTTTCCTTCTTACTCCAGGACCTCTACCCAGGACTGCAACCCATATCCAAGAATGGACAATGCAACAGAGTCCAGCTGCAGTGCCAGCAAAGAGACCCTTATAATCTTTTCCTGACTAGCTGTTTGAACCCCTTCCCTTCTGTGGTTTGAGAAATCTGGAAAGAGCCACTGCCACTACCATGGCCACCACTGCTGAGTCAGCCTCTCCCAAGGCATGCTCCTTGTTTCCTGGGGCTGTGGTCATTCCGGGGCCACAGTTTGTCTGTTCTCCTCTTTCACACAGGTCTGACAGACCTCCCATACTGACCTTAGTTGTCTTTGGAGTTCGTAGGTTAAGAAGTCTCTAAACTGCCACAATTGCAAGTGATTCAGTCCCCTGAGACCTGCTCCAGGTTTGTTGTGGTTCGGACTACGCTGTTACATTCTTCACTGGACTGTTCTCCTTTTTCACTCTGGTGTAGCATACCTTTCCTGTCAACTTTCCAGACTGTCTTGGGCTTGAAATTTGTTTTATTCTGCCTTTTTGTGTTTTATGCTGTTCTAAAATTTGTTTAGAATTGTTTTTCACAAGTATTGGAGGGGTTTGTGGGAGAAATCAAATGAATTACTGCCTTTTCTCTGCCATCTTGCCTCTGCCTCCCATTCCCCTGAATTCTTAAAGGCCATGACAGTAGAGTTCAAGCTTGGAAAAGTCTTCAAGTGTGGCCAAGGGACAGACACTTTATTTCTTCTGAGGACCAACTAAGTTCAAAGAGGCATGTTTCCAAAAGATTGACCACCTACTGATAATTTATTTTCACCACAGAAAGTCTTTTAAAAAGCATGCAGTAAGAGATTTTAATCTGTATGGGTAGATGGAATATTTACATTGATAAAATAAGGAATCTTGAAAATATCAAAGTGAATGATGCAACACCTGTAGAGATAGGCATCTCATGCCACCAAGACTGACCACCAATCCACTGCCACTCAAAGAGGCAGGCAACCTGAAGTACTCCAGAAATAGTAGAACCCCCATCTTTTGTTATAAGTCCCACTTTAGCTAGGCCATGTAAGAAAAATAATCCAAGGGATCAAATGCTATAAAACTGTAATTTCTGTATTCCATCTACCTCTTTAGCAACCATAGCTACTAAAGATTCAAATAAAGTTTAGCAAAGTCAATAAAGTCCTTGGCACTATCAAAAGATTTAATATCAGAAAGTTATGTCTGTTTTTTATCAATGGAAATGACACTTGAGAAAAGTTCACTAATATCTAACTTGCCACTGAACCCTAAGTTTTATTGGAATTTCCTTCTCTTCTAACGCTAACTTCTATCTCCTCCACTGCATTTGAGATCCACAAAAGCAGGGGTTGTGGTGCTTTTCTCTATGAATACTTAGGATTTAGCACAATGTTTTTCACATAATAAGTACTTCACAAATATTTTATTCATTCATTTGCTCATTTATGTATTTGATCATTTATTCATTCATTCAATATTGTATTATGTATTGGATTAATATAAATCAATAACTTTGACCACACAGCATCTACACATACCATCAGATTCATAGATACTATTATTTCAGGGCACTATACTCTACCCCTTTCCATTTAGCTTAATCCAGAGTCCACTATTACATCATCTTATGTGTTCATATTTCAGATTAATTGAACTGATCTCATCCATTTATGTGTTTTCTTTTCCCCAATCTTTCAGTTTTTGCTGTAGCATTGTTATCTTTATTTTATTTATCTATTTTTTATAAAAAAAAGCTTATTAAGTGCTACCAATCTCCTAAATTCTCCAACTGGAATAACTTTGATGATATATTACACCAATACATCATCAGATTGTTGCCACATTACTAATGTATTACTATAATATATCATCACAACGCCGTCATCCTGATGTTACAGTACAGTAATGAATCATCAGGATAATGCCAGCAGGTACATACTAATGGCTTACACATTTTGTAAGCATCTCCTAAAAAATGAAGCATAAAGGTTAATTCAAAGGGAGGGGTAAAGAAAATGAGACCATATCTGCTGAGAGTTTCAGGATGATTTGTACTTTTTGATATGAAAGCCATAAAATAACTGAAATTGAAGGGTTTTAATTGGTTTAATTTGATGAACTATATATGTGAAACAGAATTAAATATGGACATCACAATTCCACAATGATGTGCCTGTCAGGTACAGTTATCTATCCCTTTGACTTTGGAATAATATTGTAGTGAATTAGAAAGACACTACCACTACATTTTAATTATTATTTGTGCAATAACATTTCAAATATGTGACTCTACCTTGACAAGTGCACTTAAGAATAATGCACAAAAACTGCCTGCCAAAAATTAGTATTTGAAAAACACTCATGTCGATTTCATTATATTTCTTTTCATAGAATAAAAAAGGGACTTTTTAGCATTTCTACCTTTAAAATTTTGCATTTTTCATGGAAAGTTCCCCACGTTTGAACTCTAGAATGATGTGTAGCTTTGAATTATCCTAAATTTTAGATGTAGGATTCAAGTTAGCCAAGTATTTTCATTTTACACAAAAGAAAACTGAGGTCTAAAATGACTAAATGATTTTCCTAAGGATGCACAAGGAGTAAGTAGCAGAGCAGGGATTCAAACTCAAGTCTGATTAAATCTATGGCCTTTTATGCTGCACCATTCTGTTCTCTGTATTAGTATAAAGATATCTATTATAAGGTTCTACTGCTCTTTATTTTCAAAGCATTCAATTTTTATATCATGACATAGCTTTCTTCCTTTTTTAGTTTCCTTTCACGTATGTCACAAAACATACAAGAAAATCAGTGATTCTGTATATTCCTGGAATCAGACACTTGGCATTGGAAATGATATCTCTGCCACTCAAGCCAAAATTTTAATTCAATCTCTTGGTAATTCTATTCTTCATTTTTTGAATATAATTAAAGCTTTTGGTGATGGATGCCTGAGCTTCAGGAGCTTATACGTATATGTGACTATATAAGAATATGAGGAATCTCTTTGTTAATTCATTATTTGAGGTGAGGATAACCTTCTATATCCTTCCCAATCCTCTTGACACCAACTTTCTAGACAAGAGAGTAATATTTTGCTCCATGATCTTGTTACAGAGGAAACCTAGATATATAGTGCTAACACTATTGCGTGTGCAAGAAAAAAGGTCAGGGCATATAAGAATAGCTTTTTTCTTAAGAGAGTGCCTCTTGTCCCTGGATGCCATTTCCAATAATTTCTATAGAACTTTTAGTGAGGACAAAAGAAAATACATTAAATGTCATTCACAACATGTGCATATATATACATATACATATATATGTACATATATGTATATGTATTTAAACTTGACATGAATATAGGTAGATATAAGAAGATATATTTATTTAAAGTAAATATAGGATGTTAAAATTTAAGCATGAGTGAAGGGTTCTTAAATTCATTAATGATAAAGATGATAATGGGTGACATTTTTATAGTGTTTTAACATTTACCAATTGGTTTGATAAATGTTGTCTCTTTCAACTTTAGAATAATACTGTAGCACAGGTATGGTTATCCCAATTTTACAGATGATGAAATTAAGTTGTATAGAATGCACCTGAAAAGGTAAAGCTCTTCCCTAAATCTCCATATAATACCACTGACCACAGTTTATGGTAACAGAGTTGATGGGGTTCCTGGAAGGAGATATATAGTACATATAGCATACACTATGGTGAGTGAAAAGGCTGTGTTGTCGAGAAGGTGGAGAGGATAAACCTCAAAGTTCAGATATAAGTTCCTTTCAAAGTTTATTTACTTATAGGTAGAAACTTGGTTTAAAATTGACTTGGATGAGAGAGGAAAGTTATGAATGACAGTCAACAAAACTGGCCTGGGATCAAAACAAGGTGAGGGATTTTAAATATTAAAATTTTTGTTTAGAAATCTCATTATACTAAAAGCAAATTTTATCTAATAAAACCTTTCCTTGCTGAGACTTTCAAAAGGTAAAGAAAGCAAATTTCTTTAGGAAGGGGAATCTTGATAACTCTTCCTGATTCTAATCAATTAGAAAGAACAGGTCTTAAATGGAATGACAGTAACAGAACCTTATCTATTACAGATATTTTGAAAGTAGATATCTACACTACCCTGCTATTTCTTCCCTGATATTTACATATATGTTTGCAATGTCACAGAATTACAGAATGGTGGAGTTGAAGTATTGCAAGGGATTTCATCTTCGTAGACAATGCCCACCAAAGAACTTGTGGTTGCTGTTCAGTCTAGTCCAAGTCTTCATCATTTAGGATATTTTGGGCAAAGATATTGGAGTGGCTTGCCATTTTCTTTTCCAACTTGTTTTGCAGATGAAGAAACTGAGACAAAGATGGCTAAGTGATTTGCCTAAGGTTACATAGTTAACAAATATGTGAAGACAAATTTGAACTCAGGAAGAGTCTTCCAGACTCCAGGCCCAGAACTATATCTACTACAACATCTAAAATACCATTACTAAAACATATCTGATAAGTTATCATCTAGTTTGCTTGAAGACCACCAATCACAGGAAACCCACTGTATTCCAAGGCAGCCCATAATATTTTACAACGGCTCTCTTAATATTTTTTTCCTTTTTACCTCAAAGTCTAAATTTGTCTGTAACTCCTGCCCATTCCTCCTACCGTGTTTCCCCGATAATAAGACCTATCCCTAAAATAAGCCCTCCCCTTACTGTGTAAGATTCCTCTAAAATAAGTCCTCCCCCGAAAATAACCCTATTGAGATTGCTACTGTAGTGAAGGTGGCCCTGCGCTACACGCTACATTACAGTACCCTCTGTATGCACTGTCCCCCCCACCCCCCCGGTGAAACTCACGCTGCGCTCTGAGCTGCATCCAATCAGAGCTGCAGCAGTGAGCACGTCATCCTGTTCTTTATTGAATTCATTATTGAATAAAGGTACATTTTTTTGTTCACATTTACCTGTTTATTAAAATTGCTGTCAATGTTCATTAAAATAAGCCCTCCCCTGAAAATAAGCCCTCTGGTGTTTTTCTGTCCAAAAAAATTAATAAGACAGTGTCTTATTATCGGGGGAACACGGTAGTTCTGAACTAGGAAAAACTAAGCAAATTAATCTTTCTTCTACATGATAGCTTTTCAAATAATACAAGACAGTTATCATATTTCCCTGAACCAGTGCACAAACTAAATGTTTCCAGTACTTCAAGGGATCCTCATACGATATGAATTTTAAGCCCGTCAGCATCCTGGTTGTCCTTCCAACCAAAGAATTGCTCCTTTTACTTGTCAAGGTCAACTTGTCTGCATGTACACTTGATCCTATTCCATCCTATCTTTTTTTAGTAGAATATATCTTAAATAACCTTCCCTCCTCAAATTTTCAGCCTTTTTCCTATCTACTCTTTCCTTCCTGTCTTCAAATATTCCTGAGTCTCCCTTCTCCTTGTACAACTATTGCTATACTCTATCATCCCTTAAGAGAGCATTCTCTATCTCCATTTATTTTTTTAGGTTTTTTTTTTCAAAAGTGAATTATAGGGGTGGCCAGGTAGCACAGTGAGTAAGAGCCCCAGCTCCAGTGTTGGGATGACCTGGGGATCAAATCTGGGCTACGATCCTCAGCACCACACCCAGAAATAACTGGCCATGTAACCTTGACCAAGTTACTTAACCTGATTGCTTTAAAAAAAAAAACAAAACTCTGTAGCCCTTTGCAGAGTGGCTACTTCCCTCATCATTTTCTAAAACTGTTCTCTTCAAAATTATTGATAGTATCTCAAATACAAAATCTGAGTCTTTTCTTCAACCTTGTAGTTGTCAACTTATATCCTCCATTTAATACTAGTAGACACCTACTCCTGCTGACCATTCTCTACTCTCTGGATTTTCATGACATGACTCTCTTGCTAAGCTCCTATATGACTCCTATATGTCTATATGACTCAACTTTTTCCTTCTCCTTGTCATTATCACAATCACAATCATTATCATAGATCACTATCATCATCATCATCATCATCATCATCATCATCATCATCATCATCATCTATAGCATAATCCCTATCTGTACGTGTCTCTCTAGAGTCTGTCCTAAGATGCTTTATGTTCTCCTTCATTCTCAAAAGTTCCTATGGATTTAACTATAATTTCTACATTTGTATAAAATGGATCATGTACAACCATAAATGCTTGTACATATGCATACTGATATGCATGTATACATAATCCCAGTCTCTTTCCTAAGCTTTAGATTTGCATCAACAATTACCTTTTGGGTATTTCATTCTTTATATGTTGGGGACATCCCAAAATCAACGTGTACAAAACTGAAGTCATTATCTTCCTCAAAACAACAATAACATTTATAATGAAAGCAGCAATATCATCACCACCACCATTGCCATTATCATCATCATCATCAACAGCAACAAGAGCAATATTTCCCACTTCCAAAATTCCCTATTTCTGTTAAAGACACCATGATCTTTCTATTCTCCCCAAGTTTGTATATTTAGTAACTCACTTGCCTTCATGCTAAATCTACTTTATTTCCAAATTTTGTCATTTCTATATGATCTGTCTCACTTGAACTTTTCTCTCCTTTCACACAAGCACTCTACTTTATACTAGGGGTGGGGAACCTGCAGGTGGCCTTCTAGATTCTTGGGTTCAACCTTTTGCCTGAGTCCAAGTTTTACAGAACAAATCCTTTTACTATAGGGATTTGTTCTATGAACTTTGGATTTACTTAAAGGGCAACAATTAAGAACCTAGAGGGCCACATGTGGTCTTCAGGCCATAGGTTCCCCACCCCTGCTTTAGACCTTTATAAAATTCTCACCTAGATTATTCTATCAGTCTCAAAATAGGTATTCTTCCATGGGGTGGCTAGGTGGCTCAGTGAACAGAGCACCAGCCCTGGAGTCAGGAGGACCTGAGTTCAAATCTGGCCTCAGACACTTGACACAAAACTTGAAAAAAAAAGCTGTGTGACCTTGGGCAAGTCACTTAACACCAACTGCCCTACCTTGCCCTCTCCAAAAAGCAAATATATATATAGGTATCCCTGTATAAGTGTCTCACCACTGTCCATCATCCTTCACACTGCTGCCCAAGTAATTTTCCTTAAGCACAAATCGTACCATATATCTACCTCATTAGATCAAATCCAGCCACTGCGTGTTGGTTGTAGGATGAATTGTAAATGCCACCACTTTTTTTTCCCTTAAAGCTTTGTATAACCCAGTCCTCATTCATAGTTCTGGGTTGAGTTGACATTCCTTTCCCCTCCCATTTGATACTCCAACTGGTCTTTTTTATTCTAACACACATTACATCTCCTACACTATCTGTTCACTGTTGATCACACATACTTAGAAAGCACTCCTTCATCACCTCTTTCTCATAGAGTCTCTCTGTTACTTCAAGTCAAATCATCATCTTTACTCTCTATAGGAAGCACATTCTTTTTTTTTTTTAATCAATCAGGGTTAAGTAACCTGCTCAAGGTTACACGGCCAGTTATTTCTGGGTGTGGTGCTGAGTATCTGAGCCCAGACCTGATCCAGGTCATCCCGACACTGGAGCCAGTGCTCTTACTCGCTGAGCCACCTGGCCGCCCCTAAGCAATTGGGGTTAAGTAACTTGCTCAAGGTTACACGGCCAGGTGTTTCTGGGTGGGTGCTAAGTGTCTGAGCCCGGGATTCGATCTCCAGGTCTTCTCAACACTGGAGCCGGTGCTCTTACTCGCTGTGCTGCCTGGCCACCCCCTATAGGAAGCATATTCTGATCTCCCCAACAACTAATGCCCTTTCTCCCAACCATCTTGAATTTAACTACTTTTGATATATTTGTATTTCTTTTTTTTAAAATGTGTATATATATATATATATGTGTGTGTGTGTGTATACACACATGTGACCACACAGCAATGCATATATGTACAAACACATACACATATGTATATGTGAATATATATGTACATGTGCATACATATGTGTAGTTATTTGTATATATATATACATACACACACATATATATGTATATATATATATGTATGTATTTATCAAACACTTTGGACTATAACCTCCTTCTGAGTAGACGTTGATTCATTCTTTGTACTTGTATCTGTCTTCTTGTTGCTGTTTTTCTGTAATTTCAGTTTTGTCTGATCCTATGTAACCTCATTTAGAGTCTTCTTGGCAAAAGAGTTGTTTACCTTTTCCTTCTCCAGCTCATTTGAAAGATAAGGACACTGAGGCAAATAAGGTTAAGTTATTTGCCCAGGGTCATAAAGCTAGCAAGTATCTGAGACTAACTACCAATTCAGGAATATGACTGATTCCAATCTGAGCATTTGTAATGGTAATGGGGGCTCGAAGATCTTTCCTGTTAGCATCTTGTTTGAAGTTCATGATTGTGTCAGGTATTAAGGTCCAGAACTTGTGAAACCCACAGAGGGAGGAAGTTACTGATGTAACAGGAAGAGACAGAACAAGTAGGAGTTAATACCATATACAAGGAAAAGGCCAAGCTAGAGAGCCATAATTGCTGAAAGAGAGAGAGAGACAGACAGACAGACAGACAGACAGACAGACAGACAGAGACAGAGAGACAGAGAGAGACAGAGAGAGAGAGAGAGACAGAGAGACAGAGAGAACTGGTATGAATTGAGAACAGAATGGAGAACAGAACTTGTGGTGGCAGAACAGAGAAATGAGAACTGATAATTGAGAATAACTAAGAAGAGAATTGAGAAGAACTGAGAAATGAGAAGAGAGGAGAACTGGAAGGAAGCATGACTATGATGCTGGTACTTTGTCTTTCTGTTTTGATGTTACTTTGTCAGATTCGTCTGTTGATAGAGGATGTTACTATTGTTATAGAAACCTTGGGACCTTACTGCTGGTTCAGAAGACCTGAAAGAGGATTTTCTTTTTGTATGGTTACAGAAATCCGGAAGGAGGGTCTTACTGATGTTTTCAGAGTTACTGGGACTATACTGATGATGTGTGTTGATCCCTCAGACCTTGTTGTTGGGTCTATGTTGATTTCACAGGCAGAAAGTAAATTGATGAGGATGCTGGCAAGGTGAATGAATGCTATTGTGGCTTTGTTAAGCTTTGTATTCCCAGAAACAGGAACTGTGAAGGACTAGAGGTAGACTAGACACTGTGAGCTTCAGTATGGAACACGAACTGCACAAGGAGCTAGATAAGGAACTAAGATCTGTCTGCCTTTGAACTCAGGTGACAGTTGGATAGATTCAGGCAGAAACTGGAACCATGGAATAGGAACCATGGAAGATGAGAGCCTGTCTTGAGTTAAGATGAAAAGACCTCTCCTTGGGTATTTATTCCAAACTGAGAAGATCATGACTTACTGTGGCCTAGGGGTGGAGAACTTTCACCTTTACATTTAGATGATTGAGTTAAGGACTTCTCCAATTAAGAAGAAAGAAGACTTAGGGCAGCCAGGTAGCACAGCTAGTAAGAGCACAGGCTCCAGTGTTGGGATGACCTGGAGATCAAATCTGGGCTCAGATACACAGCACCACACCCAGAAATAACTGGCCGTGTAACCTTGAGCAAGTTACTTAACCCTGATTGCTTAAAAAAAATTTAAAGAAAAAGAAGAAAGAATAATTTTTGATTGAAGAGATTGAGACAATGTGACCTAGGGGTCGTGAAACTTAGACCTTTGTATTTTGTGTTCCTTAAGCAGGCTTTTCTCCTTAAGATGATTGAATTAAAAACTTACTAAATGATTGAATTACTAAATGAATGTTATCTTTTGTTTAAAACTATGTGATCACTTTGGTGAAAACTATTTGGCCACTTTAAATTCCAAAGGAGTTTTTATTTCGATAAGACTGCAGGCAGGTAAGAATTATTGCCTATACTAAGACAATTATGATCATAAACATTGTAGTTGTTTATAAAAATGGGACAGGAGACCAAAATTACTGAGATCTATCCTCAATATTAATCTTGTTGGTTGTATTTATTATTGTAGTTAAACTCTTTGGGCCCATTCCATTCCAGGTAGAGATATTAAACTTTGTTATGCTTTTCTCAATTCATTCAGACAACACTAATCTTTCTCTTCTCTAAACTCCCACTGCATTTAGCCAGTATCACATGCAAATCTCAGGTAACCTATATGCTTATTTCTCCCATCTCCCTGACAGGATTGTTGTGAAGAGGGTAAACCATTACATAAAACTAAGTAATTCCCAGTTGTTTCTCTAAGGAGTAAACATGCGTTGTTTCAGTGCTTCTCCTACTAGAATGGTCATTGTTTAGCTGTTTTGCTCATGTCCAATTCTTTGTGATCCCACTTATTGTTTTCTTGGCAAAGATACTAGAGTAGTTTCTCATTTCCTTCTCCATCTCATTTTGAAGATAAGGAATGAAGGCAAACAGAGTTATTACTTTCTCAGGGTCACAAAATTAGTATCTGATGTTAAATTAGAACACAAGAAGATGAGTCTTCATAACTTAAGGTCTGGAACACTATTCATTGTACCACCTAACTACCCTCATTAGCATTAACTCACTTGTCAGTGAAATATGCATACATTTATGTTTGTATTCACACATGTATGCATATGTATGTATATATACATATATGTATGTGTATGAGAATTAAAATGAAGCCTATATAAGCTATGATTCCATCTTTCTCTCTTCACATATATATAGATGTGTATATATATATATATATATAAATATATATATTTGCCATACACATGTACACCCATATGTGTATATATGTGTACAGATACATAATATGATTAAATATAAATCATATGTTTGTTCCATTCTAATTTACAGGGAATTTATTATTGGGTATGTTTTTGTTTTAATTTCCCTTCCACTTTTTTTCTACTATAAAAGTATTTTTTAAACAGTGTTCTGTGGTCTTGATTCTTTAAAAAAAAGTATCTTTTTCATAATTCAATAATTAATTTAATTAAATCAATATATTTCAGCTTTTGAAAATTCCATACAGAAAATATTTATTGCAGACCTGCTATGTACATAGAGTCCCTTATAGGAAATAAAATACAACATGGTAGAGCTGGTCTTCACCAAATATCCTCTAATGATAGCCATCTGCTGACATTGATTCATCAGCTGAACCCTTTGGGGGTTTGCATTTATTCTGAGTTATACTTTTATTGAAATAAAAATATATCAAGTTTACCTAGTGACAGAAACTATAGCACTATCTCACTGTCTGTACATTTTTGCCTAAACATTTTTGTTTTATTTTTGTTTTTTGGAGGGGGGAAGGTAGGGTAATTGGGTTTAAGTGACTTTCCCAAGGTCACATGGCTACCTTTTTTTGGTTGTGTTTTTTTTTATATTTTTAAAAGATACTCTTATAATTCTGTCAGACAGTGAAGAAGATGAAATCATCATTGTAGAAACAGGGGAAAATCCAAAGAAAACAATGTAGCTGAAGGATTTCAGATTTATTTCAATAGTTATTAATGTTAATGCAAATGTTAATTCAACTCTTGATACTATGTTTCAATTGTAATATTTTCTCCAAATGTAGGATTTTTAAATGCACAGGTAAAAGTATAAATTTCACTTTAATCTCAGCAGTTGGTCATCAAAGATTCCTTTTCATGTGGATTATAGTGAATTGTTCAGGAAAGGTTGTCTGGGTTTTCTTAAAAATGTGTATTACATGACAAAAGTGTATGAAGGTCAGAGGGAAGAAGAGAGCTTGAACTCTTCACATAAACCCATTTTAAGTTTGGTTAAGATGTAAACATTTGAACCAGCTTTCATTGTACAGGTCATTGTACCTGATAGTTCAGGGCAGGGTTTTTAGTAAGGGTAAGACAGCCCTGCCTGATGTAAAGTCACATGGTGGCCTGTGACCATGACAAAATATTTTTCCATCGTTATTTAAAGATGAATATGTCCCAGCAATTAATTTTCTTTTGTTAAGCATGAAGTCTAGGTGGAGCCTAACAATGCTAGCAATCATCCCAGTTCATGATTTATTCCTGCTCTGCTGGCACAGAGATAACCTTCTCAAACAGGCCTACAAGAAGAGCCAATCTGTCCGCCAAGCTTCCCACTCTGCAGATCAGAGGCTGAGCCTTCTTCTCTTCTCAAAAATGTGTCTTTTTATAGCTATATTTCAATATAATTGATGTTCATTGTAATCCCATGTATTTTATTTTATGTTTAAAGATATTATTCTGAGAAAGGATCCAAATAATTTCCCAGGCTTCCAAAGATATCCATCTTTTACACACACACACACACACACACACACACACACACACATACACACACTAAGAGTACTTGTTGTGGTGTCTTAATTCCATTCACAAGTATTTTCCCTTGCTGTCTTCAATACACATTCCTTCCTCATCTCTGTTCCCTAGCTTTCATTGTGTCATCTAAAATTCTACACTTTACAGAAAGGCTTTTCCTATTTCATTTAAATCTAGTGCCTTCCCTCTGTTGATTATTTCCATTTTATTTTGTATGTAACTTCTTTGTACATATTTGTTTTTTGTTCTCTCCTCCCTTAGATTAGCTATTTGATGACAAGGCTTATCTTTTGCTTTTGTATACCTAGCTCTTAACACAGTTCATGGAACATATGTAGCGGCAAACACCCCAGCATCCCCAGAGTGTCTGCCAACACAGGTTCTTAGATCTGCTTTGATAAAGGAAAGCAACTCAAAATGGGTTAACAAGCTTACTTTAATCAGTCAAATATGTATCGTTTACCTAGTTCAGGGGAAAAAGGTCTGCACCCCGAAATTCAGAATATACAGACAGAATTATCAAAACAGAGAAACAGATCAAGTAGACAGTTTCCAAACTGTCCAACCATTACATCCCTACCAAATCAACATCTGGGTTTCAACATCTGGGTTTTTCAAAGCTGGGGGACTCTCAACAATGGCTTCCCAGAGTTTCATCTGATCAAATCACAAAACACTTCTCAAAGTGAGCCCCAAAACAAAGCTACACATCAGGGCTTATATAACCTTCTCCTGGCTCAGAGAATGTAACAACCTTAATGACCCACTGGCCAATCAAAAAGTATCTACTGAAAAACTAGCCTCCTACCCCAGGCTCCAAGTGCACTTTAGCTTAGGGGCAGGGAAGATCTTTAAATTTGCATTTCCATTAAAACATAGTAGGTACTCAAATTTTTGCTGACTTACTGAAGCAGCTATCATTTATCTATCTGTCTGTCTGCCTGGCTATCTATCTATCTTCATGTACACAGGCAACAACATCAAATTCCATGAAACATTAGTGACATTTCACATCTGTCATTTGTCATACCTAAAAGTTTTAAAGTGATATTACCAATATATCATAACCTGTAAAAAGGCAGCTAGGTGGCACAGTAGATAGAGCATAGCCCTAGAGTCAGTAGGACCTGAGTTCAAATCTGACCTCAGACACCTGCTAGCTATATGATTCAGGGCATGCCACTATACCCTGTGTGCCCCCAGTTCATCATCTGTAAAAATGAGCTAGAGAAGAAAATAACAAACCACTCCAGTATCTTTACTAAGAAAACTCCAAATGAGGTCATGGAGAGTCAGATATGATTGAAATGATTCAAAAACAACAACCTGACAAAATGTCCATTAAGGAAGGCCCAGAGTAAGAAAAGAGCTCACTCCAGCACAGAACACTCCAGCACAAACCAGGCCCCCACAAACCCAGAGCAGGTTTTAGGGCAACTGATTCCCTGGCAGCAGTGGAGGTAACCAGACCTCTCAACTCACAGAAGCCAAAGACAACTTAGAAGGTTAGCAAGAAAGGTGTATTGCAGCTGGGTGAGAGTAGAATACAGTTCAACTCAGGCCACTCTAGCAAAACACTGTATAGGCCTTGGGAGTGACTGAGTCAGCAGTGGCAATATCTACTTCTGAAACCCTGAACCCACAATCAGTAAGGAGGTCAAACAACTGGTGAGAAGAATATTACAGGAGTCTTTTTGGTTTGCCTATACTTAGATCCATGTCAAACTCCTGGGTGGCAGTCCCAGGGCTAAGTGGATCACTGGCATAGCCAAACATGTGGCCACAGTGGAGGAGGTATCATCCTCACATTTCCAGGGCAAGAAAAGAGTCTTTGTCATTGCTCACAGACCAGATCAAATGCAAAGAAAACAGAAAACACCTCTCCTTATATCATACCACCCAGGAGGAACTGAAAACTTATAATTCCCCAGAAGTATCTCTAAAAAGAGCTACACAAAACCCTTGAAACTTAGGATAGTACATCCTTCATCCCAGAAGAAGAGCTCTATTTACACTAAGACTTCAAAGTCAACTAATAGAGTGGAGAAATGAGCAAACAATAGAATAAAACCTCTGACCATACAAAGTAACTATGGTGACAAGGAAGGTCAAAACACACACTCAGAAGAAGACTACAAAGTCAAAGCTCCTACATCTAAAGCCTCCAATAAAAGTATTAATTGGTCTCAGGTGGAATAGTCCAAAAAGGATTTTGAAAATAAGGAAAGGAAGAGGAAAAATTGGAAAGAGGAATGAAAGTAATGTATGAAAATAATGAAAAACAAGTCAACAGCTTGCTAAAGGAGGCCCGAAATTACTGATGAAATAGCACCTTAAAAAGCTGACTAAGACAAATGCAGAAGAGGTACAAAAAGCCAATAAGAAGAATACATTAAAAAAAGCAGTATTGGCCAAATGGAAAAGGAGATTCAAAAGCTCACAGAAGAAAATAATTCCTTAAAAATTAGAATGGAGTAAATGGAAACTAATGACTCTATGAGAAATTAAGACACAATAAAACAAAACCAAAAGAATGAAAAAAAAAAAAAACAGAAGACAAAGTGATATATCTCATTGGAAAAAAAACGACCTGAACAATAGATCCAGGAGAGATAATTTAAAAATCACTGGACTACCTGAAAGTCATGGTCAAAAAAAGAGCCAAGACATTATCTTTCAAGAAATTATCAAGGAGAACTGCCTGGATAATCTAGATATTCTAGGTAAAATGGAAATGGATATAATACATTGATCACCTCCTGAAAGAGATCCCAAAATTAAAACTTCCAGGAATAATATAGCCAAATTCCAAAGTTCCCAGGTCAAGGAGAAAATATTGCAAGCAGCCAGGAAAAAAAAAAAAAAACTTTCAAGTATGGTGGAGCCACAGTAAAAATAACACGATATATAGCAGCTTCTTGATTAAAGGATTGGAGCACTTGAAATATATTCTGGAGGTCAAAGAATCTAACATCGTGGCCAAGAACCACATACTGAGCAAAACTGAGTATAATACTCCTGGGGAAATATGGACATTCAATTAAATAGAGGTCTTTCAAGAATTCTCAATGAAAAAACCAAAGCTAAATAGAAAATTTGACTTTCAAATACAAGACTCAAGAAAAGAATAAAAAGGGTAAACAGAAAAGGGAATTCACAAGGGATTCATTTAGGCTAAAATGTTTCTTTAATAAAGTTAAACTTACTACATTTGAGGATGATATTTGTAATTCATAAAACCTTTCTCATTTTCAAGTAGTTAGAAGGAATACGTATATGTGTGTGAGTGTGTGTCCATCTATCTATCTATCTATCTATCTATCTATCTATCTATCTATCTATCTATATACCCACTTATCTATCTATCTAGACAGAGGGCACAGGTGTCAATTGAATATGAAGAAATGATAAAATAAAATTAAGGGATAAGAGAGGAATGTATTGCAAAAAATAGAAAGGGAAAGGTAGAATGGGTTAAAAGAAAAACTTTCTAGTGCATGGAAAGAGGGGATAGGTGAATGAGAGTAAGTAAACCTTACTCTCATAAGAATTATCTCAAAAAGAATAATTTGCACACTCAATTGGGTATCAAAATTTATCCTACCCTACAGGAAAATGGAAGGGGAAGGGGATAAGAGAAGGGGTGGTATGTGAGAGAAGGGAGGGCAGACTGAGGGGGGGGGTAGCCAGTAACATTTTTGAGGAGGGAAAGTGTGAAAGGAGAGAGAGAAGAGAATAAATGGGGGAAGGAGAATGAGATGGAGGGAAAAATTTAGCAAGAATAAATGGGAAAAAAATTTGAAGTGAGTTTCTCTGATAAAGGCCTCATTTCTCAAACACATAGAGAACTGAGTTAAATTTACAAAAGTGAGAGTCATTCCCTAATTGATAAATGATCAAAAGATATAATCAGTTTTCAGATGAAGTTATCAGAGTTTCTATAGCCATGTGAAAAAAAAATACTCCAATTCATCATTGGGTGGAAAATTGCAAATTAAAACCATACTGAGGTTCTACCTCACTCCTATCAGCTTTACTAATGGGGCAGAAAAAGCACATGACAAATATAGGAAGAAATGTTGGAAAAGTGAGACATGGATGCATCATTGGTACAGTTGTGCACTGATTCAATCGTTTTGTAGAAAAATTTGGAACTATGCCCAAAAGGTTATAAAATCATGTATATCCTTTGACTTAGCAATACCATTACTAGGTCTTTATCCTAAAAAGAGATTTTTATAAAGGAAAAGGACCTATATTTACAAAAATATTTATAGCACCTCTTTTCTGGGGACAAAGAATAAGGAACTGAGGTGATATCCATCAATTGGGGAAAGGCTGAACAGGTTGTGGTATATGATTATGTAATACTACTATACTATAAGAAATGATGAACAGGATGCTCTCAGAAAAAAAAAAAAACCTGGAAAGACTTGCATGAGTTGATGCAAAGAGAAATGTACTATTTAAAAAAGTGACAACACTATTGTAAAATTACCAGCCATGAATAACTTAGCCATTCTCAATAAGATGAAAATCCAAGACAACTCTGAAGGACCTATGAAAATTGCTTTCCATGCCCAGAGAAAGAACACATGGTATCTAAATATAGATTGAAGTATACTTTTTTTTGCTTTCTTTATTTTTCTTGAGTTTTTTTGTCTATGTTTTCTTTCACAACATGATAATTATGGATATGTTTACATGACTACAAATGTATAAACTGTATTGAATTGCTTGCCTTCTCAATAAGGGATGTGAGGAGAGAGGGAGAGAAATTATAACTCAAAGTTTTAGAAATGAATGGTAAAATTTGTTTTATATATAAGGGGTATACTAAAATACCAAATGTTATAAAACACTAAAAAAAACCTAAAATATTGAATTAATTTTAAAAAGAATGTCCACCAAGCTCTAAGTGCATGAAATCTGGATATGTTAAGATACTATTGAAGTTGGTTAATTCCATAAAAGGCTACTTTTACTAGAGCAGGATTAACATCCATGGCTGAATGTCTGTTGCTGAGTTTAAATATATCTTCTGGGTGTCATTTATTATATGTCTCTTTGTGGAGAGAGAAAAATGATGCATGAAAGTTATAAGGGGAAAAAAGTGAGAAATCCCATCAAATCACATTAGTAATTCCCCTTTATATCATCACATTCATTGCTAATACTATTGCTGTCACAAACTACTATTAGTAATTTTTTTTTATTTTGGATATTTTGCTATTATGATGGATATGTTTAATTACATTAGAACTGCTCACATCATATTAAAGGAGACAAATATTAATGTAATAAGTGAGTAGATTTTAAATATTAAAAGCTTTCCAGGGTGCTTAATAAGATTGTTTTCAATTTGTTTGTTCTAGAGAAGAGCCAGCTAGCTAATCCCATGGCAATTTGGTCTAGATTTTTAAAAACTTCAGTAGCAATCCAAATTAGTATATCTCAAAGAACTTAAGTCTTTTTTTCTGGCATTTACTAAGTGTGTGTGTACAGAGCTACTGTGATTTTTCATGTCCAGCACAGCAGTTTCATTTGACATTTTTATGGTATATCAACAGGCAGCTCTGTAGTATTGATCCTATTGACTCATTAAGATAGTCTAAAATGCCACACTCATAGTACTCTACAAAAATTCTTAATCAAACAGGTACAACCTTTTTTTTTTGGTAATTCATTTAAAAATAATGATTGATAGAACATTTTTTTCTTCATCAATGAACTTTGTCTACCAAATGCTTCAACTTCTATAGTTTCCCAACCCAGAATTTTTATAAATCAATGTGCTGAAAAGAGCAATGAATTATGAATTAGAAGATCTTGGTCTTGTAATCATAGATCAAGAACCAGAAGGGGCCTCAGAAGACAACTAATTCAAACTCCTCTCTTTTGAGATGAGGAAACTTAGACCTAAGGATATTAATTGAAAATAGTAAATTTTCTCAAAAAAAAAGAGAAATAAGAATGGACAGATCAGGTAAAAATGAATATTAATGAAATAAAGTAAAAGATGAGAATATCTTTAAGTCAATATAAAACAAAAATATTTAGATTTATAAAATAATATAAATAACTACATTAAGGAATGTTGGACTTCCAGAAAAAAAAAACATAAGGAAAAACAAAATTCAGGAAAACAATACTCTAGTTAATGGAAAAATAAAATTTCCCAGAAACACTGCGAAGATATTACAAAATATTAGTGAATTCACAAAAAAGAAAGAGAAAGAGACACTAGATTTAACTTATGGTCTACATTTGAGTCAAATTAAATAATTATGTTTTTGAAATTGTAGTTAGTAATGAATATCTTTTTATGTGAAAGAATATCAATCAGTTTAGCTCAATAATTTCCCCTCGTTAGTAAGTAATTAATGCAAAGCTAAAATGTGTTAGCTTAAAACATGTAGCTTGAGTGTCAAATTTTCTATTCAGTTCTGGACTTTTCTTCAATACTGCCTGGAAATCCTTTAATTAAGTATCCATTTCTCCCTCTGAAGGATTATAATCAGTTTTGCTGAGTAGTTTATTCTTGGTTATAATCCTATATCTATTGCCTTCTGTAAAATCATATCCCAAACCCTCCAGTCCTTTAAGGCAGAAGTTAAATATTTTGTGATCTTGACTGTGATTCCATCATATTTGGATAACTTCTTTCTCGCTGTTTGGAATGTTTCCTCCTTGATATCAGAGCTCTGGAATTTGGCTATGTTACAAGCAATTATTAAGGGAAATTTATATATCTCTATTCATAACATAAAAAAAGAAAGAACAGATCAATGAATTGGGTGTGTAATTAAAAAAGAACTGAAAAAGAACAAATTGAAAATTCTAAATTGAACACCTAAATAGGAATTCTTAAAATCAAAGGAATGAATAATAAAATAGAAAGCAAAACAAAAATGAATAAATAAAACAATAAGTTGATTTCATGAAAAATTGATAAATAGAAACATACTTTGTTAGTTTAATTAAAGAAAAAAGAAAAAAATTTGATAGCATCAAAAATGAAAAGGGCAAATCCATCCCTAAAAAAGAAGTTAATGAAAATAATAAGAGTTATCACCAAATTCCTTTCATGAAAACAAACATGGTTTTGATACCTAAACCAAGGAGACCAAGCCAGGGAAAGAAATCTATACACTTATTTCTTTAATGAATATCTGTGGAAAAAATAATACTAGCAAGTATTTTAGCAAGTATCAATGGTTAAATGATATGAAAGGACCATTTTCAGAAGAAGAAATCAAAGGTATTAATAATTACCTGAATAATGTACTAAATGATTACTGATTAGAGAAATATAAATTTAAAGAGTCCCAAGACACCACCTCACACTCACCAGATTAGATAACTTGACTGAAAAAGAAAATGACAAATGCTGGGAGGGATGTGGGGGAAAAATTGGACACTAATACACAGTTGGAGTTTTGAAGCAATCTAGAAAACAATAGCATATCTCTACTAAAAGTGCATTAAACTTTGCTTTACCCTGTGATGCCATTTATACATCTGTATCCCAAAGACAACAAAGAAAAAGAAAAGAACCTATCTGTACAAAAAATATTAACAGCAACTATTTTTATTGTGTAAAGGAACTGGAAATCAAGGGGATGTCTACCAATTGGGAAATGACTGAACAAGTTGTGGTATAGTATTGTGATGAAATACTACTGTGCTGTAAGAAATAATTGTCAGGATGATTTCAGAAAAACAATCCTGGGAAGACTTATATAAACTCATTCAAATTGAACTGAGCAGAACCAGGAGAACATTGTACACAGGGATAGCGATAGTATAAGGATGTTAAACTGTGAAAAATTTAGCCCCTCAGATCATGACAATGATCCAAGATTACTCCCAAGAACCCAGGTTGAAAAATACAACCCACCTCTGAAGGAAGAAGTGATAAACTCTGAATAGAGATTAAAAAATATATTTTTAAAAATTTTGTTTTACTTTTTTATCTACATTTTATTTTGTATGTTGGCTAATATGGAAATATGGTTTTCATAACAACATGTACAATCAATAATAAATTCTTTGCCTTCAAAAGGAGGAGGACCTGTGGGATAGAAGGAATTTGGAATTCAAAATTAAGAAAAAGATTGTTAAATATTTTATGTAATTGGGAAATATTTAACAAAATAAATAATATATTTTTCAAAGAATAGATAAGCATGAAATTTTTTTTCTCAGGTATGAATGGGAATTTCCTCTCTAATGAGGGAAAATGAAAAAAAAGTTTTTAGTAACAAATAGATATGATACATTGACAGTAAAACTAAGTTAGAACCAAATCTGTTATTTTTTTTTCATGTGAGTTTGAAAAAAGTTTGATTTTCTATTGGGATTTCCCAGAAGATGGACAACTACATGATGATGTTAAAATAGAAAACAAGGAAACTATCATATGATTAATAAAACCAAAAATCAGGAAAATATAGTATTATTTAATATATTTGCATCAATTAGCACAAATTCATATCTAAAAAGCTATACAGATTGATAAAAGGTTATAATATCAGAATAGTATGCCTCTCCTTAAGTCATACCACCTTGGTAAAACTGAAAGCTTATAGACCCCCCCCCCCCCAACTAGCTTTGGAAACAAAAACACACAAAAATCTGAAACTTGAGACAATGGTTCCTACTCCCTGGCAGTAAAATCTGATTTAAATATGAAGTCAAAAGTCAGGTAACTGGCTGAAATAGTGAGAAAACAACAGCAACAATATCCAGAGCATAGAAAGTTACTATAGTGACAGGGAAGATCAAAACATAAACTCGGAAGATGACAACAAAGTAAAAATTGCTACTTCCAGATATTCAAAGAAAAATGTGAATTGGTCTCAGGAATAAAAGTGAATCCTGGAAGAGCTCAAATCTATTTTCAAAATCAAATTAAGAGAGGAAGAGGGAAAATAGGGTAAAGAAAGTAGAGTGATTCAAGAAAATCTTGAAAAAAAATCAATAGCTTGATAAAGGTGGCATAAAAAATATTGAAAAAATACCACCTTAAAAAACAAAATAAGCCAAATGGCAAAAGAGGCACAAAAATACAATCAAGAGAAGAATGCCTTAAAAATAGAACTGTACAAGTTGGTAAACATATACCAAAACTGACTGTAGAGAAGATCTCCTTAAAAAGACAGAAAAATTCACTGAGCAAATGGACTTCTCAAAAAAAATTGGCCAAATGTAAAAGGAGGAACAAAAGCCAAATGAAGAAAATAATTCTTTAAAAATTAGAATTGGACAAGTGTAAGCTAATGACTCCATGAAACATTAAGAAAAAGTAATATTTTAAAAAAAGAAAACAGATAAGAAATGAAATATCTAATTGGAATAAAGCAATTGGCCTGGAAATTAGATCCAGAGACATAATTTAAAAATTAATGGATAACCTGAAAGCTATGATAAAAAATTCCCTCTTTCAAGAAACCATCTTTCAAGGAATTATCAGGAAAACTTCCCTGATATGCTAAAACCAGGGAGTAAAATAAAAATTGAATGAATCTACCAATCACCTCTTGAAAGACCCCATAAGGAAAACCCCAGGATTGTTATGACAAAATTCCAGAGCTCCCAGGTGAAGGAATTTGCAAGCATTCATAAAGAAGCTATTCAAATACCTTAGAGGGAGAGTTAGGGTAATTCAATATTTAGCAGCTTCTACCTTAAAGGAGTGTTTGGAATGTGATCTTCTGTAGGGGAAAGAGGTAGCATTACAAACCAAAATCATTTACCCAGAAAAAATGTAATCCTTCAGGGGGGAAACTGAATATTCAATTAAATGGAGGACTTCCACACATTCCTGATGTAAATCAAAGAGTGAATAGAAAATTTCACTTTCAAAAAAAAAAGATTCATAATAAGCATAACTAGGTAAATAGGAAAGAAAATTCATAAGGACTTCCAAGAAGTTAAACTGTTTCCATTCCTACATCTGAAGATTATAGTTGAAACTCATAAGAACTTTCTTATTATATGGACAATTAGAAAGAGTATACAGAGACAGAAGGTGTTGATATGAATTGAGTGTGATGTGATGATGTCTAAAAAATAAATTTAAGGTGTGAGGAAGAGTAACACATTAAGAATAGGTGGAAGGCGAGGTTCAATTGGGTAAATTATCTCATATAAATGACTCATGTAAGACCAGTGGAGGGGAAGATGGGGGAGGAAAGCAGGAACACTTGAACCTTACTGTCATTGGAATTGGCTCAGAGAGAATAACATACACACTGAGACAAATGGTAATTAATAAGCAATATCCATTTTTCTTTTATCTTCATTTCAAGACCTCAGTCTCCAAAGGTTGAGCTAAACTTCTCCACTATCCAGACCCCACACAGGTGTGGAAGCCACTGTGTTCTACAGTTTTGGGATGTGGATAAATTATTTGTATGCATTGCCAAAGGCTGTGTGTAACTTAGAAGTAAATGACATAATCAGAGTTCAGATCCAATCCCTCATTTTACTATTCATTCTTTCATTAACTTTTAACCAATCAGAGTTGATTGTGACCCTTGAGAACATATCTCTTTCAATGGCCATATAAGCTGTGAGTCTATTGGCATAGTCTAAGAGACAGCTCACCAAATAAGCATGCTTTTATTGAAATGCTGGAATTATCATTAAAGTGCTAAATTACCCAGAAATTGTATCTCTTGAACCTTTTTAAATGCCACAAAACTTAGGTGTGTATGGAAATTTATCTTACACTAAAGGAACATAGGAAGATATGAGGAATAAGAGAAGAGGTAGATGGATAGAGCTGATAGAAGGGAGATGGAGTGAAAGAATAGTGAGAAGTAAAGCACTTTTGGGAATGGGCAGTGTGAATGAAGAGCAAGAATAGTATGGATGGGGAAAATAGGATGGAGGACACTACACAGGACACATTACTGTGGAAAAAAATTACATCAAGTATCTCAGATAAAGATCTCATTTCTCAAATATATAGAGAATGGAGTCAGATTTATAAAAATAGAAATTAAGAGTTGATAAATGGTCAAAAGATGTGAACAGGCAGTTTTTTAGACAAAGTAATTGAAGCTCTCTATATTCATATGAAAAAATTTTATGAATCACTATTTATGAAATAAATACAATTTAAAACAACTCTGATGTAGCAACACACATATCAGAATGGCTAATATGACCTAAAAGTAAAATGGCAAATGTTGGAGGAGATGTGGATAACCTGAAGCAAGAATGCCCTGTTGGTGGAATTGTAAATTGATTCAATAATTCTGTAGAAAAATTTGTACCTCTATCCAAATGGTTATAACATGTTGCAGACCCTTTGAACCAGCTATACCACTACTAGCTCTGTATTCAAAAGAGATAAAACCAAAAGGAAAAGGAACTTTATGTACACAAATACTTATAGCAGCTTTTTTTTAGTGGCAAAGTATTAGAAATTGAGGGGATGCCCTCAATCTGAGAATGGCTGGACAAGTTGTATGTGATTGTGATGCATACTATTATACTATAAGAAATTCTGAACAAGATATCTCAAAAAACCCTGGAAAGACTTATTTGAGCTGATTTAAAGTGAAGTGAGCAGAACCAGCAGAACATGGTACACAGTAACAGCCATGTTGTACTATGATCAACTGTGAATGACTTAGCATTTCTAAGCAATAGAACAATCTAAGACAATTCCTAAAGACTTATGAAGAAAAATGCTATCCATTTTCAGAGAAAGAAATGATGGAGTCTGAATGCAGGTCAGTGCATACTTAAAAAAATCTTTCCTTTTCATTTTTTTTCTGTTTTCTTTCACAACATGACTAATATGGAAATATGCTTTACATGAATACACAAGTATAACCTATGCCAAATTACTTACCTTCTCAATGAGGGAATAGGGGAGAGAGGGAGTGAGAAAAGTAGGAACTCCAAATTATAAAAATAAATATTAAAATTGTTTTTTTATTTAGAAAAAAATAAAATATTATTTTCTTAAAAAGATATATTTCCACAATAGTAAAATTAATGAAATACAAATTTAATAAATGAGCTGTTGGTCTGAACCATTGATGATTAATCATGCAAATATTTTACAGAAAATACTAGGACAGAAATATGTTCAGAAATCAATTAATTATGACCAAGTTGATTTCAGGACAGACATAAAAAGATGATTTGAAATTAGGAAAGCAATTACCAAAATTCACAATACAATGAAACCATATAAATATTTCTATAGAATCAGAAAAGGTTATTAGCACCCATTTTTAAAATCCCTTTCCCTTTAACAAAGCAAATGAACTGAAAGGTTTCTCTTAACATGATTATATTCAAAGGTCGTTAATTGTTCCCAATGGAAGAATACTTGAACCTTATTCAATGACAAAAAAGCATGCTTTGTCACTACATTATATTATTTGCCATAGTTTTATAAATTCCAGCTATAAGAATAAAATGAGAAATATTTTCAAAGAGATACCATGATACTTCTTACTTAAGATATAGCACTCTACTTTGAAACATCTAGCTAATCTGCTATGATTTCATAATTTGTTTTGCCTTATTGCATCTAAACACAATCTTAACATTAATGTTCTAAAATTCTTCAGTCCCAGATTTTCTCCCTTTCTCAATTCTCCGCTCCCTCCAATTCACAAGGCATCAGGATCCTTATGCCAAGACCACCCCTCTTTGTTCATTCTTCTCTTTCCTTATCATTAGTAGATGTTCTGTTTCACAGAACTAAGACCCAGAAATCAAGCTGTGTCCTGAGCTTGGCATAACAACAGTCCTTTTCACTTGCCCTCTGGATAACCTTGGATACAGCTAAATTCCATAACTGATGATTCCTGAGCTCAGAAAAGCACAGCAGGCCCAGTTTTAAAGCCATGCTAAATGGATGTTTTGTCATTTGGTAAACTTTTCTGACTGTTATCGTTGTGCTTCACCACTGTTGCTACACCACACTATTTGATTCTTTTTCTAGACAGAACTATGTGTGTGTGTATGGGTGTGTGTTAGTTTATATACATACATATTATATATGTATATATGTGCATGTATATATGCATATATTTATGTGTATATATTTATTTATACATACATATATATAAATGTGTACATATTAGAAAGAAAGATAGATAGATAGATGATAGATAGATAGATAGATAGATAGACAGACAGACAGAGATAGATAGGATTAGCCTTACTGCCTTTGGTCTCCATACAGACATATCTACTTTCACTCCTTCAATTAAATAAAGAATAGTTTTTGCTTATAACCACTGTTAATTCTCTGGTTAATTTTTTTTTAATTTACAGAGTTAATAATAGGGAGTATAATCTCTGTGAGTTCTTTGGTATTTTAGAGAAGTAACAGTGGTTTCAAAACCACTGCAAATTTTTGGTCTCTGATTTTATACAGTTTGAAAAAGGCAAGCAATTTCATATAGATTATACATGTGAAGTCATGTAAAACATATTTCTTTGTTACTCGTGTTGTGAAAGAAAACACAGATTAAAAAGAAAGTTATCAGAAAGTCCCCCAAAATCCAATTAAGAAAAAAGTGAAGAAAAAGAATGCTTTGTTCTCCATTCATACTCCATTCTTTCTCCAGAGATTGATAGCATTTTTCATCATAAGTCCTTAGAAATTGTCTTAGATCAATTGTATTGCTCGAAATAGTGAAGTCATTCACAGTTGATTATCATACAATATTGCTGTTACTGTGTACTCTGTTCTCCTGGTTCTGCTCATTTTCCTTTGAATCACTTCATGTAAGTCCTCCCAATGTTTTTCGGGGAGCATCCTGATCATCATTTCTATACCACAATAGCTTTCCATCACAATCATATACAACTACATCAATCATTCCTGCTCCTCTGTGGCTGAAAGCTCTTGTTTACTCATGTTTCTCCTTGCCCTGGACTGCTACCCAGGACTGTGACCTGGATCCAAGTATGGGCAATTCAAGAGTCCTGCCCCCAGTGCTAATATAAAGACTCTTTTAATCTGCTTCTGATCAGATCTATCTGACCCCCTTACCTTCCTTGGGCTAAGAGTTCAGAAGCAGTCACTGCTGCTGCTAATGTAATTGTTCTCTCAAATTGCTGATTTGCTGGAGTCTGGAGTGCACTGTGAGGTCTGCACTGAACTACCCTCCACTCTCACCCTGGTGCAGCACATTTTTCTTGCTTACCTTCTAATATTTCTTGGACTAGAAAAATGTTTCACTCTGCCCTTTTGTATGTTTTGCTTATCCAGAATTTGTTTTGAGGCACTAAACTGGTTTGGAGGGGAATTCAGGAGAATCCAGGTTGTTCTCTGCCCTTTCTCTAGCATCTTGGTTCTGCCCACCCAATCCTCTAAGAAACTAATTTGTAACTAATTGATTTATCAAAATAGCAAGGTAAAATAAAATCTATAGGATTTTTATATAATACAAACAAATCACCACAAGGAAAAAGATAAGCAAATTTCCACAAATAACTACAAAATGCATAAAACATTTCAGTTTTTATCTGCTAAGACACTATGGATTTATAAAAAAATAACTATATTTTTTAGGGAAATAAAGCCATGCTTAAAGAAGAGGAAAGACTTCACTCTTCATTCTGAAGCTAACAAATTGATGATACTCCTGAAATTATTTATTATCATGGGGATATTTTAGAGATTGACAAAATCACAACACATCTTATTATAAAATAAAGCATCTAGAATTTCAGGAGCAAATATAAAAATTTTTTTTGGAAAGATTGAAAAAATATATCATGAGCCAGCAATTATAAAAAAAAACCAAATATTTGGTATGGATTAAAAAGGTAAAAAATAATTTATTAGTGGAGCAGAGTGAATAAGTTAGCATGAGTAACAATTGAAAATGACAGTCCATTGTGGTGAATTTATGATCGTCAATCAATGTGAGAAATGTTTTCTACTTGACACGAGCTTTAAAACAATTTGGCAGAAATCTGATTTAAACTAGCAATTATTCCTTTTTTTTTTTTTTTTACCATGTTCCACAATACACTTCAAATCGAAAGAAAACCTGAATCTAAAATTTGATATCATTTTTTTTAACTGAGGAAAAGTGAAAGAGGTATATTTTGCAATTATGAAAGTTTTAAACCTGGGATAAAGATGATCTTACAAGACCAAATTGACATTCCTAGTATTCACAATTAAAAGGGTTATTGTACAAACAAAATAAATGCACCTGAATTAAGAAAAAAAACTATTAAATTTGGACGGGGAAGTCTGAATCAAATAAAATTTTGTATCTCACATAGATGGAGAATTCACACATATACACATAGCATATATATGTATACATGAATACATAATTCTGTGTGTTTGTATGTGTATGTATAGGCATATATTCCAGTAACTATTCCCTTATAGGTAAAAAACTTAAAAGATATAATCAGTTAAAATAGCATATTATCCAAACTGATGCAAAGTGAAAGGTGCAGAACCAGGAGAATATCATATATGGTAACAACAACATTGTGCAATGACCAACTATTAATGACTTAGCTCTTCTCAGCAATACAGTGATACAAAACAGTTTCAAAGGACTCATGATGTAAAATGTTATTGAAATGCGATGAAAGAACTGATGGAGTCTGAATGCACATCAAAAGATGCTATTTTCATGTGGTTTATTCATGGGTTTTTTTTTTACCCTTTTTTTCTGTTTCTTCTTTCACAACATAACTATTATGTCAATGTTTTACATGATTGCACATATATATCCTATATCAAATTGCTTAGCATTTTAGGGATGGAAATAGGAGGAAGAGAGGGAGAAAATTTGGGGATTTAATTTTTTATAATGAATGTCAAAAATTGTCATTACATGTAATTGGAAAAAATAAAATATCAATAATTTTTCTTACAATAGCATTTTATCTGTGCTGCTATTAAAAGAGACCTCTAAACACTAATGATAATGCAATTTATATTAAAATAATAGGCTTTTCATGTAATGCTATGTAAATTTACAAAGATGACCAAAATTTGTAATAACTAACTTTGGAAGAACTATGAGAGGACAGGTATAGGTACACTAAAACATTGTTTACTGTTGGTGAATTGTACATGGATTTAAAAGATGGAACACTATGCAAAATCACCAGCCTCACACTTTCCTCAGGACCCAACTGGGTGCAGTGGCAAGATACAGATCAGCACAACTGGAGATGGCCCTGGATGCAAAGGGATACCTTGACTTTTCAAAGTTAAGTTTTTCCCAGTTCTGAGTTTGACTAAGACAATGCCAATTCAATGATTAAGACTAGGTAAGAGGGACAGCCAGGTAGCACAGAGAGTAAGAGCACCGGCTCCAGTGTCAGGATGACCTGGAGATCAAATCCTGGGTTCAGACACTTAGGACCCACCCAGAAACACCTGGCCGTGTAACCTTGAGCAAGTTACTTAACCCCAATTGCTTAGGGGTGGCCAGGTGGCTCAGCGAGTAAGAGCACTGGCTCCAGTGTCGGGATGACCTGGAGATCGAATCCCGGGCTCAGACACTCAGCACCACACCCAGAAATAACTGGCTGTGTAACCTTGAGCAAGTTACTTAACCCCGATTGCTTAAAAAAAGAAAAAAAAAGACTAGGTAAGAGATGAAGCAAAGATTTGCCTCTTTATCTAGTTATAGAAAAACAATATGGTAAGAAAGAACTTCAAGATTTTTGGCCAAAACAAAAACAATTGCAATTTATACTCATTCTGACCCATCCAGGCCCAAATAATGACCAAGTTAGGCTTTGTCTGGGATTTCTTATTGGACAACCAATGAGAGCCAGAGTGATTTAGGCTGAAAATATGGTCCTTAAGAAAAAAATCTAGTTGCTAAGCCTCAAGATATCTTGCAATGTTTCAGCAATCAAAATTTATATTCCTATAGGCAGAGTATGGCAGGTAATGGTATGTTTCTCTACATGGACAAAGGGAGAGGAAGGAGGAAGAAAAGGAAGGAAAGGTAGAGGAAAAAAAGAAAGAAGGAAGGAAGGAAGGAAGCTCATTATTTGATGTCCAGTGGCTCAGAGTAAGTATAAACATCATTTGTTTCTGATTTCACCAGAAACCCTAAGTGTCTTCACCTCACAGACTGATTAAAAAAGAAACTGGCTAAAAGAGGTCATGTCTTTGAATCATTTCATACCTAGTTTTAATCATTGAGTGGGTATTGCCTCAGTCAAACTGAGACATGGGGAAGACATTAACTTTATGTTTTTTTTCATTTTATTCTTTATTAATATTTTTTGTTTACTTTGAGTTTATACGATTCAATTCCCCAATTCTTTGAGTTTCAAATTTTCTCCCCTCCCCCAACCCCCACAATGGTGGTATACAATCAGGTATAGGATCTGCAGATACTTTCACATTAGACATTGGTCAAGTTGAGAAGAAGGATTGTAACGGATGGAATGAACAAAGGGAAAGAGGAAACCAAAGGAAACAAGAAAGAGAAAGAGAGCAGGTAATTTGCTTCAATCTGCATTCAAACCCTGTTCTTTCTGGTTCTTTCTTTGAATGTAGACCTCTCTCTTTATCACGAGTCTTTGGGAGTTTACTGGTAGCCCTTCATTTTTGAAAAGAGTCTGGTCTATCAAAGTTGGTCATCATGCATAACGTTGTATTTTTAATTGTGTACAACTTTTTCCTGGTTCTGCTCCTCTCACTCAACATCAGTTTGTATAAGCCTCTCCAAGTACATATGAAGGCTATCTGCTCTTCATTTCTTATGGAACAATAGTATTCCATTATTTTCATATACCATAACTTGTTTAGCCATTCTCCAATTGATGGCCATTTCCTTAATCTCCAATTCTTTGCCACTACAAAAAGAGCTGCTATAAGTATTTTTGTACATATTGGTCTTCCTCCCACTTCTGTGATCTCTTTGGGATACAACCCTAGAAGTGGTATTGCTGGGTCAAAGGATATGAAAGTTTTTATAGCCCTTTGGGAATAGTTTCAGATTGCTCTCCAGAATGGTTGAATCAGTTCACAACTCCACCGGACATGTATCAGTATTCCAATTTTTCCACATCCTCTCCAGCATTTATCATTTTCCTGTTTTGTCATTTTAGCCAATCTGACTGGTGAGATGTGGTACCTCATAGTTGTTTTAATTTCCATTAATTGATAGTGATTTAGAGCATTTTTTCATATGCTTATAGATATCTTTAATTTCTTCCTCTGAGAACTGTCTGTTCATTTCCTTTGATCATTTATCAATTGGGGAATGACTTGTATTCTTATAGATTTGACTCAATTCTCTGTATATTTTAGAAATGAGGCCTTTATCAGAGACATTGGTTGCAAAAATTCTTTCACAATTTCCCACTTCCTCTTAATCCTGGTTACATTGCCTTTGTACAGAAACTTTTGAGTTGCATGCAATCAAAGTTATATATTTTCATTTTATAATGCTCTCTCATTATTGTTTGGTCATGAAATCTTCCCCTCTCCATAAATCTGACAGGTAAGCTATTCCTTGCTTTCCCAGATTGCTTACAGTATCATCCTTCATACCTAGATCACACACTCATTCAAACTTAATTTTGGTATTTGGTGTTAGATACCCATAACTGGTCTTTACCCAGTTACTGCCATACTATATTCCAGTTTTCATCAAATAGTGAGTTCTTATCCCCAAAACTGGGGTCTTTGGGTTTATCAAAGAGTAGATTATTATAGTCAGTGACTGCTGAGTCTTGTGTACCCAATCTTTTTCATTGATACACTGCTCTATTTCTCAGCCAGTACCAAGTAGTTATGATGACTGCTGCTTTATAATAGAGATTAAAATCTGATGTAGCTAGGCCACCTCCCCTAGCATTTCTTTTCATTAATTCCCTTGATATTCTGGACCTTTTCTTCTTCCAAATGAATTTTGTTACTATTTTTTCTAGGTCTCTAAAATATCTTTTTTTTGTAAACTGGTTAGTATGGCACTAAATATGTAATTAATTTAGGTAAAATTGTCATTTTTATTATATTACCTCGACCCAGCCATGAGTAATTTGTGTTTTTCCAATTAGTTAGATCTGACTTTATTTGTGTGGAAATTGTTTTGTAGTTGTGTTCATATAGATCCTGGGTTTGTTTTGTCAGGTAGATTCCCAAATATTTTATAATGTCAACAGTAACTTTAAATGGGATTTCTCTTTCTATCTCTTGCTGTTGGATTTCATTAGAATTATATAGGAATGCTGAGGATCTATGTGGGTTTATTTTATATCCTGCGACTTTGTCAAATTTATTTATTGTCTCACACAGGTTTTTAACTTGATTCTTTAGGATTCTCTAAGTATATCATCATATCATCTGTAAAGAGTGATAACTTGGTCTCTTCTTTGCCTAATTTGATTACTTTGCATTCTTTTTTCTTCTCTAATTGCTACTGCTAACATTTCTAGTACCAGACTGAAAAAATAGGGGTGATAGTGGACACCGTTGTTTCACTCCTGATCTTATTGGAAATGCTTTTAGCTTATCCCCATTACATATAATACTTGCTGATGGCTTTAAATAGATGCTACCTATTATTATAAGAAAGCTCCATTTATTCCTATCCTTTCTAGTGTTTTTAATAGGAATGTATGTTGTATTTTGTCAAAAGACTTTGCTGCATCTATTCAGATAATCATGAGGTTTCTGCTAGTTTTATTGTTGATACAATCAATTATTGTGATGGTTTTCCTAAAATTAAACTATCCTTGCATTCCTGGTGTAATTCCTACCTGTGAGAAGAGTATTATTCTTGTGATAAGTTGCTGTAGTCTTTTTGGTAATATTTTATTTAAAATTTTTGAATCTATATTCATAAGGGAAATTGATCTATAATTTTCTTTTTTCATTTTATCTCTTCCTGATTTAGGTATCAGTGCCATGTTTGTTTATTAAAAAGAATTTGGTAGGATTCCTTTACTAATTTTCCTAAATAGTTTGTAGAGTATTGGTATCAATTATTTAAATGTTTGGTAGAATTCACCAGTTAATCCATCTGGCCCTGGAGATTTTTTTCCTAGGGAGTTCACTGATGGTTTGTTCAATTTCTTTCTCTGAGATGGGTTTATTTAAGTAATTTATTCCTCTTAAGTTAATCTGGGCAATTTGTATTTTTGTAAATATTCATCCATTTCACTAAGATTTTCAAATTTATATGCATACATTTTGGCAAATAATTCCTAATTATTGTTTTAATTTCCTCTTCGTTGGAGGTAGATTCACCCTTTTCATTTTAGATACTCATCATTTAGTTTTCTTCTTTCTTTTCTTTATCACATTGTCTTTTTTTTAGCACATTGTCTAAGGATCTATCAATTTTGTTTTTTTTTTTCATAAAACCAGCCTTTAGTTTTTATTTATTAATTCAATATTTTTCTTAATTTCATATTTATTAATCTCTCCTTTGGTTTTCAGTATTTCTAATTTAATATTTAATTGGGGATTTTCAATTTGTTCTTTTTCTAGCTTTTTCAATTGCATGCCCAATTCATTGACCTCCCTTTTCTCGAATTTACTCATATATGCACTCAGGGATATAAACCTTCCCCTAAGAACCACCTTTGCTGCATCCCACAAATTTGGTATGTTGTCTCATTATTGTCATTCTCTTGAATGAAGTTACTGATGGTTTCTATGATTTCTTGTTTGTCCCACTCATTATTTAGGATTAAATTGTTTAGTTTCCCATTAGTTTTTTAGTCTATCTTTCCATGGCCCTTTATTGCATATGATTTTTATTGCATCATGATCTGGGAATGATTCATTTAATATTTCTGCCTTTCTGCACTGAATTGTGAAGGGTTTCTGTCCTAGTACATGGTCAATTTTTGTGTATGTGCCATGTACCACTTAGAAGAATTTATATTACTTTTTATCCCCGTTCGGTTTTCTCAAGACATCAATTATAAAAGACCAAGGTCTACCACTGAATCCAGGGTCATTTCCAGTCATCCTGATCAATATCTTGCCACTAGACGAGATTGCTCTAAAGGAGATAGTGAGGCTGGTGTTATTGTGCAGGCCTTTCTCACTTAAATCTAATCCACTTGAAAGTAATGGCATCACCTTCATGATGTCATGGTACTCTTTGAGAATCAAGGTCAAACAGCAGCAACACTGTTGGTGGAATTGGTGCATTAACTCAACTTTTTACAAATATAGCTTGAAGTTGTACAGGAAAAGTGACTAAATTACTCAAAGTACTTAACCCAACAATCTATTTACTGGACCTTTACATCAACAAATTTAAATATAGTAACAAAGTTATAATATATATTAACAAAAAATATTTACTAGTACTTGGTGATGTAGCAAAGACCTGGAAACAAAGTGTATAATCATTGATTGGGAAATGCACTAGTTTCTTTAGCAATGAAAATAATGGGAACTAAAACAAATATGGAAAGAATTAGGAAGTGATAGAATGAATTAAGCAGAATTAGAAGAATATTGGACTATAAGAATGTTAATGAAAAGATAAATAAAAGGCAGTAATTTCTGAATAATTGAAAAACCAATAAAACCCTGATGAAGCAATAATAAAGAATATTTTTTGTGTTTTCAGGAGATAGTAGGACACTACAAAGGCAAAGTGTTCTATATAATGTTAGAGCCAGCAGTGTTTATTGGGTTGTTTTTCTATTTTGTTCTTAAATATTATAAAATTGGTTTTTATTCTAAGAGAGAGAAAATATACTCAGAAAAGATTATCATTTTTTAAAATGGCATCACTGTTTCTTGAACTATAAATTTTACTGGTGATCCCATAAAACAATTAGGAATTATGTTAATATAATAACTAATTTGCCTGGATACACTGACCTAGAGATCCAACTGTTAGGTACATGGTCCAAGAAAATTGATAAAAAACGTCCCATATACAACAAACATTTATAGCAGCTCTTTTATAGTAGAATAGAACTGAAAAAAAATGTGGTTGATTATCATGTGGGGAGTGTCTAATTCACTTGTTAATAAGTGTAGTAGAATATCACTATGCTAGAAAGAATGAATACGATAAACACATATATGCATGGGTAGATTTATACTAAGTAATGTAGAATTAAGGAAACAGAATTAGGGAAACAATAGAGACAATGACGGCATCGTTCTAAATGTAAAGAACAGTAACAATGATCCTGAAAGCTCAATTGCAGTAAAATGGTAATTAAAATATCTTGGCCTCAAAGAAGAGATATGAGAATACTTCATTTACCTCTCTTGGGAGAGTATGAGATCCAGGTGTGGAATACTGTATATTCTTTCAGAGGGTTTTGATGTATTGGTTAATTTTTCTGAACCTCGTTTTCTTTTCTATTTTTTAATTTTTTTTTTATAAAGGAAGTCACACTGGCTGCAGAGATGAGGGAGTTTCATTGGGAAATATATGTGATATAAGAAAAAGTAAAATTGTGGTGGGCATAAACAATATGTTTAGCTGATACAATCCTCATGTAGAAACAGCTGGGGCACTTCCTTTAAAAAAAAAAAAGCATGATACCACGTAAAGGAAACATCCCTCTACCTAATTTGGAACTTGCACAGGCTAGTTATAACTGCTTCTGTTCTGATAAAAACATGGTAAAGAAACAGGCTATTGATTTTGTACCAATTTAGAACTGGGATATATCCAATCAATACAATCAATAGAAGTTTCTAGTTCTTCATTCATGCCTATTTTTGTTTTTGTTGTTCATCAAATGAGAAGGAAAATGATGCAAGCATCTGCAGGGCAAGAGATCTGGTGTTTTACTTAAATGGATACTTAAGAATACGGGTCTCAAATTTGTTTCTATATTTGAGTAAAGGAATATTGGGATGAGGAAAACAAAACAAAACAAAACTGTAAGTGTTTGAGCTTTGAAAGATTAGAATGGTTAGTAATTAGAACATATGGCAAGATTTGCCAGAAAGTCAAATAATGAGTCACAAACAATCTACTGAAAAAACATAAATCAAAGACTGCCTAAATGGAGCTACAGTAACGTATCCAATGATTATACTAAATTCTCAGGTGAATTTGCTGGCATGAATTGTGTATAGCTAGTGCTTTAAGTTTGATCCCACCTCCCTAAGGTAATGTATGGAAGAATCTACTACCAGCTGTTGGAGATGGGGTAGGGAGAGGAATACTTTGCAACTTCTGTTCTTGCTATAGATTTGAATATAACTTGTAAAAAGTTCTGATCATGCTTATTTATTAAATGAAACTGAAACCCTAATGATTGGGGATTAAATTTAAGAGAAGATACCTAAATGGGGGCTTGAACCAGTAATATTGGATAATGTCTCCAATAGGTTATTTTAGGTACTCCAGAGCTATGGAAAAAATAAACTAATCTTCATAAATCCAAATCACTAAATGTTAGAGAAGCAATCCATTGTTTCGTAAACATTGCTGAGAAAAAATAATTATCATGGTGTGAAAAATGGATCTAAATATATATTTTCAGCATTAACCACCATGAATTACAAATAAATTCAGTTATATCAATGTGTTTTTTTTTTTTATATTGAACAATTTAGGAGATGAGTGGCAGAACCAAGATGGTAGAGAGAAACCAGGAAGTTGTCTGAGCTTTCCCCAGTTACCCTCAGGAAAACAAAACAAAACAAACAAACATTAACCAATCCTTTAAATGGATTCTAGAGCAAAAGAACCTGCAAAAAGACAAGAGTGAAACAATTTTCTTGCCTAAAATACATTAGAAGGACATCAGAAAAGGTCTATTTCACTTGAGTAAAAGGTGAGTGCAGCCCAGCAGAGAGTGTCCTGGAAAGCCAACAGGAGGCACTTAGTCACAGTACAAATTAGCAACTGAGGCCCCTCAGTCCTGGATCAGCAGGACAGTGGCACAGTAGACCGGCTGTGAGTGCAGAAGGAAAATTGTCATACCTAAAAACCAAACAACAGCAAGATGGACTAGACCAGGACACCGCAGTGCAGTGAACAAATTGATGGCACCTGAGACCCCAGAACACAAACACAGTGACCAGGATTCTAACTCCTAGTATAAGAAGGTTGGGACAGCATTCCCTGTGCTCCAGGAGCAGAGCTCAACTTTAAAAGCAATGAAATAGGCAAACAAGAAGTACAAAAGAACATGAAACATAGATAGCTTCTACGGTGACAGAGAAGATCAAAACAGAAACTCAAAAGAGGACAGAAATATCATAATGCCTACATGCAAAATCTCACTGGGAAATATGAATTGGTCTCAAGCCCAAAAAAGCATCCGTGGAAGAGCACAAAAAGGATTTTTATTTTTATTTTTTTTAAAGCAATCGGGGTTAAGTAACTTGCTCAAGGTTACACAGCTAGGTGTTTCTGGGTGGGTGCTAAGTGTCGGAGCCCGGATTCAGTCCCCAGGTCATCCCGACACTGGAGCCTGTGCTCTTACTCTCTGTGCTACCTGGCCGCCCCCACAAAAAAAAAGGATTTTTGAAATCAAATAAGAGAGATATAAGCAAAATTGGAAAAAAGAAATGAAAGGTATACAAGAAAGAGTCAACAATTTGGAAAAGGAAGGACAAAAATCAACTGAAGCAAACAATTCTTTTTTTTAGTCTTCTTTAAACTGTATTTTATTTCTTTTTTATTTCAACACCAGAATCTTCCCCTGAATTCCTTCTCCACGCCCTTAGAGACACATTCCACATAAATGATACATATCATGGAGGGGAAAAAATTATAAAACGAAAAAAATAGCAAAAGTGATTAGTACAGCAAAAAGTCTGCAAATATATGCAATTTCCCACTTCCATTGATCTCCCAATTCAGCAACAAAATTGGGTTGAGGGGTCTTCTCACATCTCTTCGTTAGATCCATTTCAAAATGGATCCAAAGGGTCTTGTTTGTATGAAACTGGTAGTGGAGACCTGAAGAATTCTTCCTCTACAAAGAGAACTGAGTGATGAGAGGGGCCAGAGAAGAGGTGCTGCTTTAGGCTGCCCAACCCTTGGTGGAAAAACAGATCTGGAGACAAGAGTTTTTTTTTTTTTTTTTGTCGTTGTTGTGGTGGTGGTTTAATTGTTTTTGTTTTTGTTTTACAATCCTCTGCTGAAGCATTTCAGGAGCCTGATTGGGTGCTGAGTTGGTCATGGAGGAAGTTGTTCAGTCTTTAGAAGGCAGGTCTCTATGTTCTTTAAAGCAGATGGGAAACATGACAATGTTTTGGGTGGTTAGTGCTGCTCTAACTGCTGGTACAAATCTATAATTTCTACAGGTATCAAGGATATACCTTTATTACTGAGTTTCATAGTGTTGGTGGTGAACAGTAGAGTAGATCTCTCTATGATCCAGGTAGTGATCACCCACAGGAGAGACAAGTGAAGAAGTTGGAAGATGTGGTGATAACTTCTGAGGAGAGGTTCTGGAGTGGTGACTTGATGATTACAGGGTAGATAGGCTCTTGGTTACTTCTAAAGTAATGAAGATGACTCATCTTCCATTTCAGGCCTTAAGTATATCCACCAAATGATCCACCAAACTTATCCTGAAGTAATGTTCTCTATCCCTCCACCATTTGCGGCTACAGAAAGAATGGGTTTGTTTCAAAGTGGTTTTGATTGGCTGAAATAGCAATGTGGGCCTAAACATCAACATCATCCTAATATTGGTTGTTATCATTGTCATGGATGGCTTCATCATTGATTTTGCCACCATTACCATCCCTGCTCTTGTCTTTACTTTCATAATCTTCAGCAGTCTGGCATGCAGGTGGGAATGTGGAAAACACAGAGACTTCCAGATCTCCAAATTGTACTGGAACAAATTGGGTTGGAAATGGTAAGTCTATGAATTCTTCATGAGAACTAAACTGATATGAACTGCTATTGGTGTCACTTGAAGACATTCCAATGCAGAAAGGAAAAAAATATTAAATATTAAATGAATACTTTTTAAATAATAATATGTATACTATTTTAAAAGATTTTTCTCTATAAGAGGGTATATGGGTGTATGAAAACATGTGTGCATATGTATATATTATATATATGTGTGTGTGTGTGTGTGTGTGTGTGTGTGTACAGGTATACATAGACAGAGACCACAAGACCAAATGAATAGGAAGGGATGATTTTTAAAAGGTGAAATTAAGAGGTGAGAGAGGAATATAATGAGAGGTGATGAGAAGAGACAGAATGGGGCAAATTATCTCATACAGAAAAGGCAAGGGAAAACTGTTACAGTGGAGGGGAAGAACAGGAAGGCAAAAGGGAATGGATCAACCTTATTCTCATTGAATTTGGCTTAGGGAGGGAATGACATCCAAACTAAAGAGGGTATCACACTCTACAGGAGAGTAGGGGGGAAGGGGATGAGAGGGGGGATGATGGATGGCAGGGAAGATTGGGGGGAGGGGTATTGGAATCACAACTTTTGAAAAGGGACAGGATCAAAGTAGAGAATAGAATGAGTGGGAGGTGGGATAGGAGGGAGGGAAATATAGTCCAGTCTTTTACAATATATTCACTATGGAAATGTTATGCATAACTACACATGGACAACCTATACTGAATTGTTTATCTTCCCAGCAAGGGTGGGTGACAAGGGAGGAAGTGAATGAATCTGGAATTCAAAGTTTTAAAATCAAATTTTTAAATATATATATATATATACATATATATACATATATATGCTATTATTAATGTTATTTTACATGTAACTAGGAAATAAGATATACATGAACTGGGCATAGAGATCCACCATGCCCTACTGGAAAATCGAAGGGAGTATGGGAGAAGATATGGGAGAGAGCAGATTGGATATTGGGATATATAGTGGGATTGCTATTTTGGGGTGGTGGGTAGGGGAAAAACTGGGAGAAAATTTGCAACTCAAAATGTGGCGGAAGTGAATGATGTAATCCAGGAATTAGTAAAGCATTTGATTTGGAAAAAAATATCAATCACTACTGTGTGAGCTGAGCTAATATAATAAAAGTGACAATTTTTACAAAATTTATTTAATTGTTCAGTGCCATACCAATGAAAGTACCTAAATTATGTTATAGATCTAGGGGAAATAACTTCATTCTTCTGAAAAAATGAAAGCTCAGGAATATCAAGTGAATTAATGAAAAAAAAAATTAAAAATTCAAAGGAAGGTAGCCTAGGTATACCAGACCTAAACTTGTATTATCAAGCATAAGCAGGATTTTTTTGGATGAAGAAATTAAAGCTACCTATAGGCGTGGGGAAAAAAATGTGCCATATCACCCTGAATTAGAGAAATGCAAATTAAAACAACTCTGACATACCACATCACACCTATCATTTTGGTTAATATGACAGAAAAGGAAAATGATAAATGTTGGAGAAGATGTAGGTAAATTGGAGCATTAATGTATTGTTGTTGGAGTTGTGAACTGATCCAAACATTCTGAATAACAATTTAGCAATATGTGCAAAGAATTGTAAAATGTGCATACCCTTTGATTAAGCAATGTCACTACTTGGTGTGTATCCCAAAGAGATTGCAAAAAGAACAAACAAAAAGGTAAAGGTATCTCATCTAGAAAAATATTATAGTAGCTTTTTTGTGATGGCAAATACTGAAAATTGGAGGGATGAAAGTCAGTTGAAGAATGTCTCAAGAAGTTCTGCGATATGAATGTAATGGAATATTATTGTGCTATAAGAAATGATGAACAGGTAGATTTTAGGGGAAAAAAAACCTGGAAAGACTTACATGAACAGATATTGAGTGAAGTTTGCAGAATCAGGAGAATATTCTATACTGTAACAGCAACATTTTGTGAAGATTAACTTTGATAGACTTGCCTCTTCTCATCAATACATTCTAAGACAATTCCAAAAAAAAAAAAAAAACAAAAACAAAAACCTCATGGTGGAAAATACTATCCACATCCAGAGAAAGAACTACAGAATCTGAATGCAGATTGAAGCATACTATTTTTACCTTTTTTTGCATGTGTTATTTTTTAAAATTTCTTTTGGTTTTTCCTTTGTGATCTGCTTCTTCTTTTACAGTATGACTAATGTGGAGATGTATTTAACATGATTGTACATATATAACCTAAATCAGATTGGGAGGGGGCAGGGGAAGGATGGAGGGAGAAAAAAAAAGTTTGGAACACAAAATCTTATAAAAGTCAATATTGAAAACTTTCTTTACATGTTATTGGAAAAAATCAAATTCTACTTATAAATTAAAAAAATATTGATTTATAAGTATTGCATTTGTAATAAGAAAATATTCTTAGCAAGTCAACAAATAAAATTATTGAGAAATGAAATATTTTTAATTTATAAAATTATTTTTAATATTATGAATTCATTTCTAGAATAAAATGGAATTTGTTTTAAAACAAATGTTTCTGGTAAACATGTTACTATAAATTTGTAAAAGTATGATTTATTCCCTAATATTTAGAAGGTTAAAAATGATAGTGTTATTTTTGAAAAAAGTAACAAAAGTTAACAATAATTACATGAGAATGTATTTGTTATAATATTTCATTAAATTAAATGAAAATATTTCTGATATTATACTTTGATTAAATTCACTAAGATTTTAATGTGATGCAATTCTATACTGGTAAGGCTATTTCATTCATTCACATATATATATATATATATATATATATTTTGATATAATTATTTGGAGCAACACTTTTTTAGGACTTTTTTAAAAAAATACATGGGCAGCTGGAATGGCCAGGACAAATCAAGAGTCCTGTGTGAGACAAGTGGTGGGGGCCATAGGCAGATGGTTAATGGTATACTTACAGTCTACAGTCTGAGCGCTAGCAGGGCCCCTTAGCAGTTGCTATTGGATCCTAAGTTGGCAGAGGTCCCCTCATACCCATGACATGTCCCAGACTGAGGATACTTCTCTAATGCCCTAAGGCACAAGAAGGTGAGAGGTTGTGTGGAGCCGCACAGCTGGGAGGGGTCAGCTGCTGAGGCAGTCAGCCAGGATTGGAGGCCAGGACCACTTGATGCTTAGGGGGCTGGAACGAGGGTGTCTAGTCATTCAAAGCCTCTGGTTCAGGAGTGATTTCTTCCCTTATTCTTCTTGGGGTGAATCATGCCTGCCTCGATTGCTTCCTGGGTCAGATTGCCTGCTGTGTCCAGGGCTCCTTCATTTAGGTCAGTCACCAGGCTGTCCATGGAAGCCTAGTACCTCAGGAAGATGGGGCAGATCAGGTGATGGTTCAGGATCTGGGAGCCATTGGAGGCCACTGGTAGCATGCACCATAGTAGTAAGACACACTTCCCTGCATAGTAGAAGGGGAAGCAGAAAAGGAAAATGTCAGAGAAAAACTTGGCCAGGGCAAATAAGCTATATACCACCCAGTAGGTTAGCCAGATGGTATCATCATCTTTGTTGGAGCTTTCAATAGCCTTGATGGAGGCATATGCTGGGTATATGAATCCAAAGAGATTGCAGAGCAGGGAGTCCTCATCACCAAATATGAGCTAGAGGGCAAGGAAAGCAATGGAACCTGTAGCCAGGTAGTAGTTTTTGACCCTAGAGACCTACTCCAGCTTCCCCAGGACATCGTGACAATGTTTCTCTGCTCCCCGAACCTCTGGGACCACTGCTTCAAATTATTCGTGACTCCCAGGACTGAGAGGGGAGGAGAGGTGATGGAGAATGACTGGAGCCAGGCCTGGGGGTGGCCTTCAGGGCTCGCCTGCTGCTCTGGAGCAGTGCTGGTGGTCTCTCTCACTCCAGGCTCCAAGGACCTTACCTCCTAAGTCGCTCCCTTTCCTTTCCTCCCACCTCATGGCCCTGCAACTGCTGGGCAGTACAACACTTTTAAGAAGCAAAATTGAATTAGAAAAATTAAGAATTACTAATTTGTTTGTATCATTTTATTTTATTTTCCCACAACTATGACTGTATCCTAGATTTTTCATTGAGAAGCCAAAAAACCTGTGTATCAGATATTCTTAGCATCATTATTAAATATATTTTGCAAATGAAAACTCCCTAAGAAACCAACACTTCCGTAATTATCTCTAGTATATACACATAAAAAGAGAAATAAATAAATATGTGTATTAGAATACAAATAAAAAAAGAGAAATATTCAGAGTGAGGAAAAAATGAGCAAAAAACATAATTTTCACAAAGATTATGACCATGTATATAATAACCACAAAAATGCAGTTGGAAAATTGGAAAAAAATGGCAAAAATAAGTATTTCAGAAGAGGACATAGAAATAAACACTGCTTTATTGCTATTTTGCTTATGTTCACTTATACATAAAAAAATCAAAATTTTCAAGAACTTTTTGATTATTTGTGTTCATTTTTGTATTTTAATAATAATAATTGGAACTTAAGTATCACTTTGCTTTCCAAAGCACTGAAACATTATATCATTTGTGAGTCATAACACAATGAAAAAAGCTTTCTGCTCTGATTGTTTCATGGATGCAATTGAGTCAACCCAACCCAATTGTCAGATCCCTAGGGGCAGCAACCATTTCTACTATATTTGCCTCTCTTTCACTGGGCCTAGCATTGTGCTAAGCATACAGTAAGTGATTTTCAATGGATTGATTTTGTGCCTTGCTTTCCTATTATTATTTTTTCTTTTTTTTTTTTTTTTTGGAGGGTGGAAGGCTGGGCAATTGGGGTTAAGTGACTTGCCCAAGGTCACAGGCCTAATAAATATTGTGTCTGAGACCAGTTTTGAACTCAGGTCCTCCTGACTCCATGGCCAATGCTCTATTCACTGTGCCACCTACCTGCCCCAGGTTGCTCCTATTAATTTTTTTTCATGCAAGAATGAATTATATAATTATTTTTAAAACTGAAATTGAAAAATTGAAGAATGTCCCTACTTAGTTACTAAGCATAGGCATATGTAAGAGATTTCAACTTCAGGTCAGATGGAAAGGCCCAGGGATTCTTAGGGTACAATGCCAAATCATTAGGTAATGTAGTATATTTAATGTAATATTTATGGGGGGAAACCCACACATTTATTTCTATTACTTAACAATTTGACAAAACCAAGGATTTTTATGGTGAGAAGTTTTCCACAAGATCTGCTTCATATGATAATGTCTTCAGAGACTTGGCTAGAAGCAGTGCCATTTTGGTATATAAAGATGAGAATAGGGTGAACTTATCATAAGGCCATACCTTAACCCACACAAAGTCATTTTCCTTTTACTCATGCTAAATCTAGAGTTATTTTGGACTTTCAAATCACATACATAAATTCTTCATTTTGTAGTCTATTCTGAAACCACAGCCAGACTTGAAAATAAAACTAAAGAACTATGGAAGGAGTGATCTAGCTGAATTTTTGAACTTCTGTTGGTGGTTCCAGGTGGAATTGCTTCTACTTACTTTAGGGTGTGGCAAGAGTATGTTAATTAATGTAAGCTGCATAGATTGTGTCCTATTTTGAAAATTAAAAAAATAGGAAACAAATGGGGTAATAAGGCAACCCTAAATAAGTTAAGCCTTGCAAAGAACAGACCTCAGTGCAATAGACTGTAATTACAAGCAAAGTACTTAGTCACAAACCTTAACTAAGGACTATCAAGAAAACGACAAATAATTATGGATCTATTATTTTTTAATAAATGGAGAGCAAGGAATTATTCAGGGAAATACATAGTGTATGCTGTATTTCTATTTCTTCTAGTATCAAATCAGCATCTATTACTTACATAGTATAAATTATTATCTTTCTGGAAAGGCAAGGTAAAAAGTCTAAAAGGCTATATTTCTCCTCTCCAGATACTTGGAAAGAACAAAGTTTCCCTTTTGAGAGTGGAAGACATCTTTCAAGTAAGAAACAAAAATGAAAAAGGATCTGTGGCTCTAATCCCAGTAGTTTTTCTTCCCCACTCAAATGTTATCTAATGGTATTTCACCTTGTTTTTCTCTTTCTATGATAATATTTAGATTGGGGAACATAGAAAAATTGATTAACAGAATAATGCTACATGGTGAGTGAGAAAGATCAGTGGACTTTTATGAATGGTTTGATTAATAGGTTTCATATAAAATGCAATTAGACATTTATTTGCCTTCATTTTTTCCTCCAACTTCTAACATTCTTATACCTCACTACTCAAAATGTGATCTTTGATCCACTAACACTGACCTCCTGACTGTTCCATAATAAGATACTCCATCTGTTAGCTCTGGCATTTTTTTTTCCTGGGTGTCCCACAAGCCTGGAATGCTCTTCTTCCTTAACTCTATTTACTGATTTCTTTGGCTTCCTTTAAGTTACTATTAAAATCCTATTTTTTATAATAAGTCTTTCCTAACTCCTCTTAATTGTAGTCTTTTCCCTCTACTAATTATTTTCTATTTATATTGTACATAGCTTGATATATATGTGTGTATATATATATATATATATATATATATATGTATTTCCTTACATATTCACTCCCCCATTAGATTGTTTACTCCTTGAAGATAGGAACTGTTTTCGTTTGTTTGCCTCTTTTTGTATACCTAGTCTTTAGAACATAAAAGACTGATTGATTGATTTATATCCTATAGATTTCACTGAAAGAAAACCCCAAAAGGAGCAGTAAAGAGTTGGACAGGACTGGAATAACTAAACAACAACAGTGACAATATTTCACTGAGGAGGATTGATAATCTACTACAGGATGATGCCATATATATATAGCAATCCTCTCTCTAAATAGGGGAATTGGGAAAAACTCACCATTAACAGATAGTCCTCTTGTTTGAACTTAATGAAGAAATCTTTCCTGAAACTTTTGAAAACCTTATGTGATCATCTGTTTGGGCTTCATAATCATATTTAATATCAGTTTAATAATAGCTAATATTTAGATAGTGTTTTACAAAACTCTTTACAAATATTAGCTTTTTTGATCCTCACAACCACCCCATAAGATAAGGGTCATTATTCTCCTTGTCTTACAGATAGGGTAATTAATGCTGAGAGTTCAAGTGGCTTATCTGAAGCCTTGCAAATAGTAAATAAATAAGACAGGGTTTGGACTTATTTTATTGGTTTGTTTTCTACCACAGGTCCTGCACTGTGCTTAGTTCCAGTCTAATTGCTTCAATTTAATTGACAAAGATATATTGAACAATGAGGTTTCTACATTTTTCTATGCTAAAATTACTTAAGAAATTGACTTTTTCTCCACTGAGAATCTTACTAACTATACCGGAATATGCCATCATCATCTTCATCATCATCATCACCACCACAATTTTTAGAATGCTTTAAGGTTTACACAATATTCTACATATATTATTTTATCCTCACAATAACCCTACAATGTGGATGTAATTATTATCCCATTTTTTTATTAGAAAACTGATACTGATGGAATTTAAATGACTTGTCCATTTCATGTAGGTAGTATGTCACTTAGCTAGTAAGAATTTGAGCTTGAAGTCTTAGCATTAGTTTCTTTATCTGTAAGATGGGGAGAATAATAGGCAGACAATTCAAAATCTGGTCTTTCCACCTTTAACACTATGACTACTCTGCCACCTACCTTCCTAGATATTGTCCTTTTACTAACTTTTTTTTTTGTTAAGGATCTTCTTTTACTTTGCTATTGAGTTGTTTCAGTCATAGCTGACTCCCCATTTCTTTTTTTTTTT
>NW_027187460.1:46953597-46999832 GCF_028583685.1 Petaurus breviceps papuanus
CTAAAATTAACACTAAGATAAACAGATCAAAATATCAAAAGAAAGAACTTGTATGCAGCTTTTTCCACCTTAGAACTATATGAAAATCAACCAGAATCCTTAAGGTCATAGATCAAGGGACTATCAGCATAAGCAAACAAAGCCTGCCTCTTAGTACTACCAGAGATTGCAAGGAGACACTTAGAGCCTGTAAGTTTTGTGATAATAGGTAACAAAAATGAAGCATCTACTGAGAAAGACTCAGTGAGGTCTGAAAGACCTAGGGTGAGGATTTTATAAAGCCAAGGGAGAGGCATTACCAGACCTGTGGGTTAGCATTTAGACTGGGACAGCCTAAGCACTGTTATGTTCTAGGGCACATACAAAAGAGAATTTAAAAGCGATGAGGTTAAGCAGTGATTAAAAAAAATTATATTCCACAAGGATTACATGCAAATCTAAAGGAAATAAGGTGAGATAAAAATGAAAGAAAAGATCTGAAAGGAAGAATTATTAAAATAATAAATAGTTTAGATGTTTATTATGTGCCAGACACTGTGCTACTTTCTGGGGAAATAAATTTTCATACAAATGAAAATTTAAAAGTAAGGGAGGCAGTGGGAGAGAAAATATATTGATGGTCAATGATAGTGAAGTACAAAAAGACAGTGGCACAACCAGGAGGAAAATGAAGCATGGTCAGTTCAGGATCTTCTCCAAAATGAAGTCCCCCAGAAACAACTTAGCAATGAAGGAGGAGGCTGTCCATCATGGAATGACACTCCAGGATGCAAAGGCTACAACTACAGAGGCAGGTAGGAGGCAGCTGAGGAATGGAGAAGTTCAGAGCGAGAGAAGAATAGCTATGTGGGAAATCAATTATATCATAGCCATAAATAGCCATCCTTTATTTGAGTGGTACATGATAAAGCACATTGACAAGCTGAAAAATACCCAGAAGAAGATGACCAAGATGGTCTAAATCTGTGCATATAGTCTTTAATTCACTCACCCATATAAAGCATTTCCGAGGGAGCATGAAATCATGGGTATGGTGCTGGCCTTGAAGTCAGAAAGACTTCTTTCTAAATCTCACCTCAGATATCATCTTGTGACCCTGTGCATGTCATTTAATTTCTCTGGGCCTCATCTGTGAAATAAGAAGTTTGCATTTTATTTTTGAAAGACTGCTTTCAGCTCCAAATCATACAGTGCCTACTATAGCAAGTGATTAATAAGAACTTCATCTAATAAATATCTTATCTAAATCTGTGAGGCTAAGAATATTTAAATATATTTTCTTAAAAGAACAGTGAAAAACCACCCCTAGTAAAATTATGAAAGGGAAAGAATCATTCCTTTAAAACAAATTGTATGCATATTTAATATAAATTATTTTCATCACAATTAATCCAATGATATTCTAAACTATAAAATTAGTATTTTGAAGGACTGTATTTCATAGACAATTTTTGTACTATTTTTCTTGTTCTATTTTTTAATCCTTTCCAAGGATCTCAAAAGACCTTGTAACTATTATCTCATTAATCTGCACAACATTTTGTTGACCTAAGTGACAACCATTTTAATCCCCATTTCACAGATGGACAAACTTGGTCAGAAAAAGGTTAAGTGGCCTGCCTGAGTTCATACATCAAGTCAATTGCTTTGCTCCTAGAGGAACTTTGGCGTCTTGACCTGCTGGCTAATGCAGTATCCACTACATCATTCTGGCAGGAGTGAAAGGCAAGGGTAAATACCTTAGATACAGAAAGCAATATAGGACAGGGCCATATTAACAGTCCAGGCCTATGCTATTCGATTTCTTTTCTTTGTATGAATTTGTCATAGTACTTCTACCAGTGGTTTGGTCACCTCTCTCGATGGAAGGAGTCAGGGTCAAAAAATGTGAAAAAGAATTGTATTCAGGGCCAAGAGACTTTATTCAAATTTATAAAAAAGATGAGAATAAAAGAGAAAATTGAGGCAGAAGGACAGAGATTATTGACATGGTTATCTCCTGACTGGGTTGACAAAGGAAAAGGAAATATGATAACAACCCTCTTTTGTTCTAAGGTAATTTGATAAAGCACAAAAAAATAACAATTTTAATTATTATCTTAAAATATAAAATAAATGTCACTTCTATTGTATGTTTAAAATGTTATATTTTATGTAAAACATATGCCTATCATGTATATGTATTATGTGTATATGTATACAGATATTATAGATGCATATTACACATGGAATACACCCATATATCATAGCTAATATAGAATTCTAAGGTATGCAAAATACTTTACAAACAGTTCATTCCACATTTATGATAGACCTTTGACATAGGTATTAAAATTATTGTCTTCTCTATTTTGTAGATCAAAATTGTCAAATACATTGTCCACTCGCCTGAACCAGATTAAAATACAGTGGAGAAATATTTAACTAAATAATTATCAATACTATAGAGCATAAATAATGTTAATTTGTGATCTTTCTAATTCAGTATGCTGACAGAGGAGATCGTTATGTAGGGTTTGATAGTTCTGTTTTTATTTGAATTTGACATCATTGTTATAGATGCTGAAAACTGAGACCAAGATGTTGACTTTTCCATACTCACACAGTTCATAAATGTGAATAACAGAAACTAAATTCAGATCTTCCTGATTCTAAGACCAGCTTTCTACTGATTACATCATGCAGCCTCTCAAGTCTAAATCATCTAACCAGTTATAAATTACAGTAAATAAAGTACAATAATATTAACAAAAAAATGAATAGCTAAGACATTTAAACAATTGAATAACAAAATATAAACTTCTACATCCTGTAATGAATTTCTTTCCTCTAGACCAAAATGTATTAGTTATGACAAGAAAGGATTTTTTTTTCCTTTAAAGTAAATGTACTACTCATTAAGCATTTGAACTACAATTAACTTCATATCATTCATGTCAAAGGTGTTTATTCCAAATATTGTATTGAATAAAGAATTTCATATTTATTAACCTTCGCAGACATAAGAATAAAACTACATAATTACTTTATTTCACAAACCAGAATTTTGCCGTGATGTTATTTTTTTGTCCTTTTTTCTCGAAAAGAATCGTGAGGTGAGAAAGGTAATGGCTTTACTTCCAGGTAAATTTCATTTACGTGAAGGTGGACTATGCAAAATCATTAGGCACACTCTCTCCTCAGGAACCATCTGTGTCCAGTGGCAAGATATTGATTGGGATGACGGGAGATGGCCCTTGACACAGTGGGAAACTTAGCTTTTTTAAACTAAAGTCTTTCCAGCTCTCAGTTTGATTGGGGCAATGCACATGCAGTGATTAAGGCTAGGTAAGAAATGAGACAAAGAATGGAGTCTCTTACCTAGTTAAAAAAAAATCAACCAGGGAAGGGAAGACCCTCAGGATTTTTGCCCAAAATAGAAACAGTTGCTATTTACACTTACTCTGAATCATCATGGCCCAAACAGTGACCTTTCTTCCTTCATCTTCCTTCCCTCCCTTTTTTCCCTCTGTCCACATAGGCAATCATACCCTCAACTGTGTGTAATCTACCCAAAGAAATATAATGAAGGACAAACAACAACATGACCAAATTAAGCTAAATAATAATAGCTAATATTTCCATACATTGTAAAGTTGGCAAAATGGTTTTCTTTTAAAAACTTATTTTTTTTCCACAGAACCCTATGAGATAGACATTATTTTTGATACTGAGTTAGATTAATTCTCAAATGGTGATAGAATTAACATATATCAAAGTGATATTTGAACCCATATCTTCCTGACCATAAATAAATTTATCTAAGTTTACTACTTTTAATATAGTTCTGACCTTTTCCCCTTTAACTCCCAACCCAACTTGAGCTAGGACTTGTTCAAGACCCCTGAAATTTAAGGGGTGTATGCAAAGTAGATGTGCTCTAATCAATAACCTGACCCACCTCCCTGACATGTATTTGTCTCAATTTGTCCTGCTTATATAATGATTATATATTTTTTTCTTGTTATGAATTCCAAAGTTGATTTTGAAGTCATATTAGAGGAGATATTTTGTGTTGCATATTGAATATAAAGCTTACCTTAGATGCCAACACTGCTTTTTGTGGTTCTATGGGATAACAGCTGAAGAACATACCTAACATTCCAAGAATCACAAAGTAAGAACATACTTTGAGAGAAAAGATAGGCATTAAGGTGAAGTGCAAAAGAGAGATGAATTTGGATTCAGATTACCTGGGTTTGACTCTTTGCTCTGCTGTTTTCAACCTCTGTGACCATATATAAACTATTTGGCAGCTCTGTGTTTACTTTCGTTCTCTTTCAAATGAGAAGACTGAATTGGATATTCTTTTATTTATTCATTCATTCAATTATTTTAAGCTTGTAACTTATCTACTTTTTAAAATTGTTTTTGTATTAATTGTTTGTTTACTTTTAGTTTACAAGATTCAGTTCCACACTCTCTTGAGTTTCAAATTTTCTCCCCTTCCCTCTCCCCCCTCTCCATGGAGGCATGCAATCAAGTTTAGGATCTGCAAATACTTACACATTAGACATTAGTCAGGTTATAAAGAGGGATTATATGGATTGAATATTCTTTAAGGCCCCTTTCATTTCTATATCTATGAAACTATGAAGGTAGCTGAAGGAAAATGAATGTAGATAGAGAATTGTTGATAAGATTTAGGAAGGGAAGCTTCCTCCATGATTAATAGATCAATAGAGATCATCAGTGTTTACTCCATAGACAGAAGAACTGAATGAAATCAACTATGGAATCTGCAGAATGGTTTGGGATAGGATAGGAAGATCTAGGAAGCAGCTGGAAGCAGAAAAAGAAGAATTTGATAGAGATATATCTACATACATTGTAGATAGGACTAAATAAGAAGAGATGATAAGATTGGTACGTGTGTGTGTGTGTGTGTGTAGATAGGTTGAAGTGTAGCTTAGGTTGAAAGTTAGGTAGCATAATAGATTCCATCAGTCATAGTTCTGGCATATTTGAGTAACGTCCAATAAAACCTTAGGACCGCTTCACTGGTTAGCTTGGAAGAAGTCACAACTGCATATAATAGTACTAACAAAAGTAATCTTTAATAATAATTGCAATAATTGTAGCAAGAGAGATAATCAAATGCATATATACATAAATAAAAACTATGTTAGGGGGAAATGGTAAAATAAGTATGATTTTATAGGAGACCTTGCATCTCTTCTGGATGTGATGAATTCCTTGAGATGATGTTAATAGGAGTGAAAAAGATGATGGAAACATATGAAGGAAGAATTGATTTTCATGACTGCAATATTGAAATATGCTTTAATTTTCCAAGTTCTTTGGAATATCACTATTCCACCCTAATGGAAGTTACTCATGCATATTCAGGATAAACTAAATTTATGAATATTGTTTATTCACTAAAACTTTTGTTCCTGTTTTGGACAAAGTATATTCAAGTAAAAATGGTGATTTTATTAAAAAATGAGAATGCTAGTAAGAGTTTAGTAACTCATTTGGTAGTTTATGTGAAGTATGGTGTTATTTCTGTCATTCTGCAAGCTGTTAGATAATATTTTCAAAATAAAAAATTCAGGTTTTGCAGGAGATAACTCAATTCTAAAGGAGATTTTACCAAGAAAAAGTAAGGCATTGTGCTGTTAGAACAGAACTTTTTAATGAGGTCTTTTCTTCTTATTTTGGTTTTATAGTTATTGAAAGCACTGATTTTATGGGAGTTTCAAAATTATTATTCCTGCTGCTACATTATAATTAGAAATTGCATTAGTTTGAGTGACTGAGCTAGCTTTGTTAAATTAGTTAATTGTGATCTAGTACGCACAGCTTGAATTTCAAAATAATCATGATTTGCATATATATGATACAAATGTGTATGCTAAATAATTTGCACTAGCAAGAGAGAAAAGCTATTTTTATGTATCAAGTATATGAAATTTATTTTAACATGGCAAGTAATTGAACTACATGTATGACATTTTACCTGTGGACCACGGAACTTCCACCTAATTTCTGCACTTTGGCCTTACGAATAAGCACATAACCCTGATATTTGAACTTCATATTTTAGTCAGCATGACATTTCCAGGTCAGGAAGAAATGGGCCCAAGTTTGTCCTCTGATGTATACTGGTCATTTGGTCCTGAGAACATTCCTTTACTTCTCATTGCCCCAAGTTAGTATTTAATACTATAAGTTGCATGAAAATTGCTCTTGTGCATCAGTAGGGGTATTCTCTCTGGAAACCAGGCCTCACTTTCCCAAAAAAAACCCCAAAATTTGAATCAAATGCTGGGAAACTGTCTAAAGACAGAAAGATAAGTTTTGTTTTGCAGCAATGCCTATAGAACCTCCCTGAAGGATTTTGTCCAAAGTTGTTAAAGACTAAAGGGTCATGTTTAAATTTAAAAAAAATATTTTTTTAAAGAAAATTATCACTCTATAAGTATTGGGGCCAGTTGTTCAAAGGTTCTTTTTTTTAAGGGAAGGGAGGAGGAGTAACTACAGATAATGCTTATAGTAATATATAATGAGAAGAATGCACCAGCATCATTTTAATTCCTTAATTTTTATAAGTAAAATGTTCCATACATGAGTGGTAGAAAGAAGTTGTAAGTTAAAGTGGTGATTTTGAAATATAAAAATATAAATCTTCTAAATTCATTTAGAAAAATATTTATTAGGCATAGAACACAAGACAGGCACTGTATCTATGTTTATACTACTGCTCCAAAACATGTTGAATTAAAAAGATATGGTAGCATTTGTTCCACAGTAATTTGTAATAATTAAAAGGTTCAGTTCCTCAAATATTCAAATAATCAAATGTATATATATATTGTATCATCAATTCAGAGTGATAAAAGTTTCAACCTAATCATGCCTGCCTATTTTGTGTATTTTTACTTCTTGTAATTCTAAAAGTTCACCACAGGGAATCCATCTGATGTGCTAGAGGACTTCCTTACTCTCTTCAAACATCATGAGTAGAACACTCTAGCTGTCCACCTGTCATATCTCACTGTTTTCATAATCACCCTATCTTTTCTTTCATTCATATAATTTTGATGACATCATTTACTCCAGCTCTTTGGAGTTCCTTATTGCTTATATGTTATTGTCTGTTCATATCCATCTTGGATCTCTCTCTATTGCCCTCTATTTGATACTCAGTTTTAGTTCTTCAAAAACAGTGTTGTTCTATGTCTAGTTGTCATATTGAAATACTGATAAAATGTTATCCTTGAAAGATGAGCCATTAATTCAGCGGGGAATTTGTTTTCTTAAAGGAGTTTTGCAAGTTCCTAAAAGTAATTCAAAGCATTTTTCTACTTTTTAACTCAGCCCATTATTTTACTTATTTTCACTTTTGGTATCATAGATAAGCTTCATAGAGTATCAGTTCAAATATATCTTGAAATATGGGCAATAATCATTCTTAATCCAATTGGGGTTTTTGTATGTTGCTGGATAGAGCAAATATGTTTAAATGATTGCTTATCTTTTTTTCAGAAGGTTTTGCAAAATCCTAAGAATTGATACAATCAGCAAGATGGCATGCAAAATAGGGGAGGACCCCATCATATACAGAGAATTCCTTCTCAACCTGATTCTGCAAAGGGTCATCTCAGTTATGGTGATGAACTTTCAGTTATATATCTTCATGATATATCTACTTGCTGCATGCTCCACCTAATATTGACTATCAGAGGGACATTATAAAGTCAATTTTGTTTTTACAACTTCTGTGGAATCTTGATTATATTTTATGTATGAATAAGGGAAACCTTGCTTCAAAAGAGCTTATGAGGTAATGTTCTATTCTACTCAATTAAATGCCTTTTCATGATAAACAAATGAAATCCATATTAGTATCATATTTTTCTACACATTTCAATTAAATGTTAGAAGGTAAAAATAGGGAGCACTGTTAAATATAATTTGAAGACTTTTTTTGTTTTAGTCTCTCTTCCCAGATTTTACTTTTCCTGTAAGAGTGTTATATATTTTCTCAAACTTTCTCACCTATCTTCCCTTCTTCCTTCCTTCCTTCGTTCCTTCTTTCTTCTTCCCTCCATCTTTCCCTCTCTCTTTTTGCTCTCTACATAATATATGAATGCATATATTATATATACATACATATGAATGTCTGTGTGTATATCTATCTATATTGTAAGTGCTTAGTTATATATTGTCTCCCACTTTTGAAAGTAGGCACCTTGAAGGTAAAGATTGTTTTTGCTTTTCTTTGTATTGCTAATTCTTAACCATTCAGGGTACATATACAACATTTAATAAATGTTTGATGGTTGATTTATTAATGCTTTCATTGAGGATGACCCTGATTTATGTATATATGACTTTCCAAAAGATTCATTTATATAAGAAATAAGGCATATGTGTTGGTAAATATTGATGTCTCCTTGGTTGTTTTTTTTTAGTATTACCAAGAAAGATCCAGTTTTTTTTCTATATTTCTTTTTGGTTTCCTCCTCTGTTCAGATGCCATGCATACTGTTCTGCCAATGCCTTCATAATAGTATTGCCTACAGGAAAGATTTCCTACAAATATACACGGATCCATCAGTTTGTTTTTCCCCCCATCATTTTCTCTCTTTAGTATGATTTGTACCTTTTTTTATAAGCATCTCAGGTATTATCATTTTTAGGTTTCAAATATAGTTATTTCAATATCCTTCATGGGGAAAATAGTTTGATTTTTTAAAAATGGATTTAACAAATCTTTTCCATTTTTCTTCTATTTGACATAGTTTTTTTTTTCCACATTCACCATTGAATGGTCTTGGGTTGTCTGTGTAGTTAGATATATTCCATACATTTTAAAAACTGATTTTAACCTCCACAATTAATCTCTACCTTATTAAATTATAGTATTCATAATTGCCCATCATCTTTCATGGTAAGGTTTTTCAAATGAGCTAATATTATATCCTACCATTGTCTTTAGCACCTCTCTCCATTTGGCAAATATGCCAGATACTTACTGAATAAGACATTTTGGAGGTTCTTTTGGTTTTCTTGATGCATAAACAAATTTATACTGGTTAAACTTCTATATGTAATGAAAGAATTTGAGCTTTATCATTGATAGTATGTTATGTGAAATTGATGTAAAGTACATAAAATTAGGAATTAGAGAAATGTGTTTGTATGAATTGTCCAGTGCTCAGTTTTTTTTTTGTATTTTAAAAGAGGGGGTTGGACTAAGTGATATTTGTAGTCCTTGTAAGCCTTATAATTCAGTGATTCAAACCCCAATACTTCTATGGTCTCACTGATGGGGACATTCTTTCCAAAAATCCAGATTGAATAATTTATGGTTGTTACACTTTGTAACTCTTATCCATGTCTTGATAGTGGCCCTAGAAAATGCATCCTTCTTGACAGGACATTCTTAAGATATCTTGGCATTGTGAAACTGACAATTGAGCACACTAATTATTTATCAGTTATTCCTACATCTCACTATATTACTTATTCAATCAAAATATTTATTAAATAAAGTACTACATTCCAGTCACCATTCTAGAAGCTGGGAATATAAAGACAAGATGAAACAGCACCTCCTATCAAATAACCTATGTTATATTTGGAGAGCAGGAGAATACAAACATTACTTTTGTATATATCTTCAAAACATGAAATATAAATAAGAGGGAATGAGGGTAAAGAAATACTAGCACATGGACAAAAAAGGGGAAAAGATGTCAGAAGTGTTATTTGGGACAAGCTTTGAAGAAAGTTATGGAATCTACAAAATGAAGGTAAGGAAGGAGTGTATTCTGGTCTGACCCACAATTAGTACAAAGACATAGAGATAGAAAATGGAATGTCACATATGAGAAAAATTAATAAAGTCATCCATCTTAATTTCTGATCATATACATCTTGAATAATATATGTTACTACTTCCACATAATTCCTAATTGACAATGAACTGTATGCTGCTCATCACTAACACATGTCTATCCATTCTCCATTAATTGGTCCACAATTTCAGTACTTTGGAATCCATGAGCCCCTTGACTCATAGTCATACAGCACTGTCATTATAGAGATGTTAATAAAAGTGGGCCTCCATTTCAGGGAAAAGTTTGAAGTCATTCAAAGAATTTTTAATTCCTCCAAAGAAATTCAGTTTGCTTTGATCTTTCTGCTCAATCTTCAGGATGATGAGTATTTGGCATCTATTTCATTTTTCCTGTGTGACTTGCTAGGACAAACTCTATTGGGTGATCATAGATCACCTTTAGAGGTTTTTACAAAGTTTTGGGCTTGATACAATGAGCACAATATAGTCTTCCAACAGGAATCTTGATGGATTTTGCCAGATCATAATCTCAGAAGTAATTCTTTCCTAATTTGAACTTCAATGTGAGGAAATTCCTTCCACCAATATAGATTTGCTCCATAGCAGAGATGGGTGTCAAATAGACTTGTATATCATTTTTATAGAACTGATTCTTTCCGGAGAAAAGTTCACATTTTGATGGACAGTAGTTGGCAGAACATGTAATGCATGAGAAATCATCACATAGCTTGGATATGGAGTAAATATGTAAATATGGGTAAGTTTCAGGCATGAACCTGTGACATCTATTCAGAGTTCTATTTTTGTCCTTTCTCAGTAAGGGACATTAAATTTATTGATGCATCAAAGTCTTGATGATAAGAAATTCCCTTATCCTCTAAAAGAAAGCCTCTCCAGAACTTATCCTTTCTTCTTGAGATTACCACATTCTAAAATTTTGGTTTTCCTTTTATTTCATTCTATGATACTTTGAACTTCAATCATAAGTTCATAGCTCAAGTATTACAGAATCAAAGGCCCAGACTGAATTTAAAGTGTGCAATGCAGATGTTCATAATTTTCATACATTTCTCCAAAATGAAAGCTATCAAACATTGTTTTGCATCTAGTGAAAATTTGAGTCTTCATCTGTTATATGCTATTTCGAAAAGAAATCAACACCATTCATAATATTGTTTGTTTAGGAATTTTGAAAATCAAATTGAGATATACAGAATGATTATGAAGTCTATTTAGTAATAACTATAGAAACATACATGGTCATTCATGAAACCTTTAATTACCAATCATTTATTCAAATACATACAAGAGAATATATATAGGTACTGGGATGCAAGGGCAAAAGAAGAGCTTTGCCCTTAAAGAAGTTGCATTAGATTGAGAGGGTATGATGGATCCTTAAGGTCTGGGCAAAAATAACCAGAATCAAAGTTATTAGAGAATTCAGGGACCAGTGAATCCAACTGAAATGTTCCAAAATATCCCCCAAACAACATCCATGGTGAACGATCATTCATTTTCTGCTTGAAGCCCTGCAATGAGGGAAGCTGACTACCTTCGGAAATCACCCATTTCAATTCGGAAAATCATTGATTTTAGGACATTAAATCTATATTTTCCTCTGAAAATTTTGTCTATTGATCTCTTTTCTCTCCTGCTACCAAACAGAAAATATTTAATCTTTTTTTCCCATGAAAACCTTTCAAATATTTGAAGACAGATGTTCTGCTCCTCCTGAGATTCCTCTACTTTAACCCATATTTTGTATTATATGTCTCTGTAGGAAACAAAGAATTTTGCTGAGGAATCTGATAGTATAAAAAGGATTAAACAAAAGGTGTCCCACAGTTTTATATATGTAAACCTCTGCTTAAAACCAGGTGTTGGATTTCCCTAGTTTACTCTTATGCATAACACCTAAGTTTCATTTACATATATATTTAACCTTTCATTTAGACAACTTATACATGGTACAATTGGTGATCTCATTCCCCAAAAGATACATTTCATAAGGAACATATATCTCTAATATAAATCAGTGAGACTTCTACCTTGCTTAAAATGATGGGAAGCTCAGCTTATATTCAGCCTGCTCTAAGGATGTTACCAAGACCTCTTTCTTTATGTCACCATAAGGTCCATCACTAATCTTTTCTCTCACTTCAATAAGATTTTTTTTGATACTATTTTGTAGTTGTTATGATTTTTATACATTCTCTATGATCACCCAATGTAGATCCTTAAAAGTCAACATAGATGGAGTTAATGCCCTTCATCATTCTGATTGTCCTCTTCAAGACAAACTATAAATGTTCATCCTTTAATGTGGTACAAAGAAGTTAACACAATATTTCATATGTAATATATTGAACTTATAACATTCCATTTCCTGGAAGTTATGGCTCTCACTGAAACTGAAGATCACTGGTTTTTATCCATAGCATAATTTTGACTCACATTGAACTTGTAGTCTCTAAAAACCCTTAGAACTCTTTCAGGCAAACTGAATTTTAAATCAATTTAATATTTTATATTTATCTTTTTAATTATGTTTTATTATACTCAGTGCAAGTATAGTGCTCCAGTCTATTAAAATCTTTTCACATTCTAGCCCTGCCATCCAGTCTGTACATTATCCTTCATTGTTTTGTGTGATCTGTTAATATGACAAGCATTATAATTATTTCTTTATCCAACTCACTGAGAAAATATTCTAAATAGCGAAGCACAAAATATGGATCCTTAGAGTGCTCCAAGGGATTCCTCCTTATATTTTGATATTGAATAATTAGTGCCTACTCTTTGGATCAGGGGATGAAATGATCTCTGAATGCATCTGATTTTACTTGGTGTAGGTCACATCCCTCTATCTTTTGTACCAGAATAACAGGAAATGGTTCATCAAATGACTCTGACAACGAAATGTATTTGTATATTATATTCTCCATTAGAATGTGAGTTCCTTAAGAATCATTTAACCTTGCAAATCCCTGAGCAATATCTAAAATTAGAAGTTGCAATAAGCTACAATGCTAAACCATGAAATAATTTCCTTATTTAGGAAGTCCCCTTTATAAATGAAATCATTTGTTACAGTGTGTGGACAAATGGATCAATAACAAAGAAGCAGATATAACATCAAAGACGTAAGTCACAGAACATTGAGTCAAGATCTAGTTTTTCAACATCATATATGTGTGGCCTTGAGCAAGCAATTTTGTGGGCATTAGTTTCCTCCATTATTCAATAAAAGTGTTGGATTGGATGACCTATATGGTTCCTTCTTGCTCTAAATCCTGTTACAATATGCTCCAATTGAGGCTTTCAACATTTATTGGATTAATTAATATGCTTTCTTGAAGATTCTCAAATTATTATAGGAGTTTTTAGCCTATGTGAAATGGGGAAAGCCTAAGAAAGATTATTAGCTCAGCAAATAGAGTGCAGGGCCTGGAGTCAGGAAGATTCATCTGAGTTCAAATCTGGCATCAGACACTTAATAGCTATGTGACCCTGGGCAAGTCACTTAACTTTGTTTGAATCAATTCCTCATCCATTAAACAAGCTGGGAAAACAAATGTCAAACCACTCAAGTAACTTTACCAATAAAACACCAAATGAGGCCACAAAAAGTTGGACACTACTGAAAAATGACTGAACAACAACAACAATTAAAGCCAATATTTCCAATATGAACCAAAAAAAAAATAAAGTGTAGTAGGGTAGAGGATAAGCTTGTTTACATGAAATTAACAGCCTGGGGTGCCACCTAAGTTCCTACAACATCCCACCCTTGATGACAATTGCCTAAAACTCTTAGGGTGACAGGGCTTTCAATCATGAAAACAACATCATAAAATTCTAAAATCTAAAGGAGATATTTTAAAAATAAAAAATAAATAAAAATTATCATTTTATAATAGTGGGAAAAATATCATTGGTAGTTTACTTAAAAAAAAAAAAAAACAATTACCAGGGGAATCCAGGTAGCACATTGAGTAAGAGCACCGGCCCCAGTGTCAGGATGACCTGGGGATCAAATACGGGCTAAGATACTTAGCACCACATCCAGAAATAACTGGCTGTGTAATGTTGAGTAAGTTACTTAACCCCAATTGCATATGTATATATATATATATATATATATATATATATATATATATATATATATGTGTGTGTGTGTGTGTGTGTATACATATATATATATATGTATGTATGTATGTATGTATGTATGAAAAACAATTACCAAAAGCAACAGATACATCATATGAATGATGATGTATCTGACATCATCATCAGTTCTGATCACACATGTGGATAAAATTAATTAAAATAGCTAAGATGCCATAAGCTTCTTGAAATGTATACTATATTAAGATTGCAGTTGTTTTCAAGATTGATAATGTATTGGGGAGCAAAGCCAAGATGGTAGCAAAGTAGCAGGAAAATTCCCTGCTCTCCCCCCATAAACACCTCAATTACCTTTAAAAATGACTCCAGGGGCGGCTAGGTAGCACAGCGAGTAAGAGCACTGGCTCCAGTGTCGGGATGACCTGAAGATCAAATCCGGGCTGAGATACTTAGCACCACCCCCAGAAATAACTGGCCGTGTAACCTTGAGCAAGTTACTTAACCCCAATAGCTTTAAAATAAAAATGATTCCAAACAAAATTTAGGCTACAGCAACCACAAAGTTACAGAGAGAAACAAATCTCCTGCTGAAGACATCCCAGAAGGCAGACAGGAATGGTTCATCACAGCATGCTGGGATGAGAGACCAGCCCCATATGAGACTGAGGTTTAAGCCTGTAGCAGCAAGCACCCCAAGGGTCCTCAGGGTTTGCTGCCAACACAGGTTCTTAGAACTGCTTTAATAAAGGAAAGCAACTCAAAATGGGTTAACAAGCTTACTTTAATCAGTCAAACATATGTACTGTTTACCTAGTTCAGGGGAAAAAGGTCAGCACCCAGAATTTCAGAATATACAGACAGAATTATCAAGACAGAAACAGATCATGTAGACAGATTTCCAAATTGTCCAACCATTATATCCATACCAAACAACATCTGGGTTTCAAAGCCGGGAGGCTCTGGACAATGGCTAGCCCAGAGTTTCATCAAATCACAGAATATTTCTCAAAGTGAGCCCCAAAACAAAGGCAACACATCAGGGCTTATATAGCCTTCTCCTGGCTCAGAGAATGTAACAATCTTATTGACTCACTGGCCAATCAAGAAGTATCTACTGAAAAACCAGCCTCCCACCCCATCCTCCAGGTGCACTTTAGCCTAGGGGCAGGGAAGATCTATAAATTAACATTCCCATTACAAAGCCCCGGTGCCTATAGGGATATCAGGAGAGTAGATCACCAACAGCTGTGGCAGTTTCCAGGATTATCAACTGATAAATGCGAAAGACAAAGTGAGAGGTCAGTATATACTTTAGGAACAGGGCATTTGGAAGTTTGGTCCAGCCTCTGTCCCCTGCACAGAAAAGTGGCTGAGGCAAGCCAGTTGTTCTGACATGGCTGCTTCAGAGCTCCTGGCTTGCAGATTGTAGGGGCACCCAGCAACCAGTCTGGGGGGTAATTGCTCTTGTTTAACTGGCTTGGATCTGGATTGCTGTTTAGGGTGGAGGTCCTGGGGTGCATTACCAGTGTGCCAGAGCCAGTGGAGGCTTCTGAAAGGGTACCCAACTTACAGCTCCAGCAGCTGAGATAACCCCAGTGATTTGGGACAAATCTCTCCCCTCATGGAACCAGAGTTCTACTGTGGCAAAGAGCTCAAAAGTCAAGTAATTGAATGGCAACATAAGCAAGCAAAAGAAGCAAAGCCAGCACAGCAATCTGACTTTAGATTCATATTTTGGGGACAAAAAGGATCAAAGCATGGAACAGGAGAAAGACAATGAAGTCAGAAACCCTGTTTTAAAAAAAAAAAATGAATTGGTTATAGGCCATAGAAGAGCTTATGAAGGATACTGAAAATGAAATAAGAGAAGTGGAGGAACAATTGGGAAGAGAAATGAGAATGATGCAAGAAAATCAGGAAAAGAGAGTCAACAACCTGACTGAAGAAAATAACACCTTAAAAATGAGTAACTCAAATGGCAAAAAGGACCGAAAAGGCCAATGAGGAGAAGAATGCCTTAAAAAGTCGAATTTCCCAGATGGAAAAAGAATCTCAAGAGTTCACTGAAGAGAATAATACCTTCAAAATTAGATTGGAGCAAATGGAAGCTAGTGACTTTATGAGAAATCAAGATAATATTACACAGATCCAGACAAATGAAAACATAGAAGGCAATGTGAAATATCTCATTGGGAAAACAACTGATCTGGAAAATAGATCCAGGGGAGATAATTTAAAAATTATTGGACTACCTGAAAGCCATGATAAAAAAAAGAACCTAGAAATCATCCTTCAAAAAATTCTCAAGGAAAATTGCCCTGATGTTTTCAAGTTATAGTGCAAAATAGAGGTTGAAAGAATCCACCAATCACCTCTTAAAAAGATCCCCAAAATGAAACTCCTAGCAATATTATAGCCAGGTTCTGGAGCTCCCAGATCAAGGAGAAAATATTACAAGCAGCCAAGAAGAAACACTTTCTATATTGTGGAAACACAATGAGGATATCACAGGATCTGGCAGCCTCTACCTTGAAGGATCAAAGGGCTTGGAATATGACATTCCAGAAGTCAAAGGAGGTGGGATTAAAAGCAAGAATCATCTACCCAGGAAAACTATCATGTTTCAGGGGGAAATATGGTCATTAAATGAAATAGAGGACTTTCAAGCATTCTTGATGAAAAAAAAAACAGAGTTGAATAAAAAAATTGACATTCAGATACAAGAAGCAAGAGAAGCATGAGAAGGTAAACACAGAAAAGAAATAATAAAGAACTTATCAGGGTTGAACTTCTTACATTCATACATAGAAAAACAATTGTAACTTATGAAACTTTTCTCAGTATGAGAATAGTTGAAGTGAATATAAATGTATATATATATATATATCTGTATATGTAAACATAAATATATATGTCTATAAAGAAGGGTGTATGAGAGTGTGAATGCATATGTGACTGTATGTGTATATGTGTATACATAGACAGAGGGCACAGGACTAATTGAATATGAAGAGATGATACTTAAAAAGAGAAACTTAGAGGTGAGAGAGGAATATAATGAAAGGAGATTGGAAGAGACAGAATGGGGTTAATTATCTCATATAGGAGAAGTAAAGGAAAACTGTTACAATGGAGGGGAAGGACAGGAAGCCAAAGGGGAATGAGTCAACCTTATTCTCATTGAACTTGGTTTAGGGAGGGAATGACATAGCCACTAAATACAGTATCTCACATTACAGGAATGTAGTGGGAAAGGGGAGGAGAGGGGGGTGATGGAGGGCAGGGCAGGTTGTGGGGGAGGGAAGTCCAAAGCACACATTTTTGGAAAGCTACAGGTTCAAAATAGAGAATAGAAAAAGTGAGGGGTGTGATAGGATGGAGGTAAATATAGTCAGTTTTTCACAGCATATCCACTATGGAAATGTTTTGTGTGGCCACACATGTACAACCTATATTGAAGTACCTATCTTCCCAGTAAGGGTGGAAAATGGAGGAAGGGAAAGAATCTGGAATTCAAAGTTTTAAAATCAAATGTTTAATATGTGTGTGTGTCCATGTGTATAATTTTTTACATGCAACTGGTAAATAAGATATACAGACACTGGGGCACAGAGTTCCATCTTACCCTACTGGAAAGTCAGAGGGTAGATGGAGGAGTATATAGGAGAGAGCAGATTGGACAAGGGGGTATACAGTGATATTGCTCTTTTGGGGTGGTGGGTAGGGAAAAGACAGGGAGAAAATTTGTAACTCAAAATCTTGTGCAAATGAATGATGTAAACTTGAAATAAACAAAATTTAATTTAAAAAAGAATATAATTATGCTCCGAAAAATAAAAAAAAAAAGATTCATAACAAACCCATTTAGTGTTTTCAGGCTTATTAGCTAAAATTATCCTATCCCTAGCAATCTCATTAGGATGATAATTCCAAATTAAGGTATTTTTTTTTTTAGAAATTTCTATTTAGGTATTACACCCTGCCCCTTTTTCATTAAACTTAGTCCACTTTACCTTCGTCAAAACACTTAAAATCACCACCAGTGGACTACATGGTCCCCTTTCCTCCAAGTAAACTCTTTATCAAGATTATTTTAAAAAATACTTTACCTCACCTAGAAAACAAAAGGCAAAGGTTTGTTAATAATTCCATCATTTTGTCTGCCATAGTCCTTCTGGGAAGTAACTATATAAACAATCCCACAAGAAAGAAAAACTGTCAATGAAAAGGAAACATACCCAGGCTGCATGTATTCTTCTTAGAGAAAATGCTAATTAAGGAATTAAACAACTGTGCTTTCTCTTTGCTGTCAGTTATCCTGGTTTTACCAAAGTAAACACTTTTCTTCCCCTTCTTTGAACTTCTTTTCCTCAATATAGCTATGAAAGCATTGTTTTGGGGATTGTATTTAGCTTTTCTTGTCAGCCTAAACAGATTCACTGACTTAGCACTCCTAATACCATCCTTGTTCAGCATACCATACTTTTTTATTCATGCTCTTTCTAGGTCCTTGCTTGCACCTTTTGTGGATCTTTTAAAAAAAGGCTTTATTGATGCGTTTTTTTTTTGTATAATAGTGTCACATTATACCTCTCCTCGACTCTCAGAATACTTCTTTATAATAAAGAAAACCACTCAAAGTGAGACTTTCTCTCCTCAAATGACCTTGTGCCTACATAGTTCCACTCTTATTCTCCTCTCCCTGTAGTGGGATTAGTTTTTTAGCACCTTTCCCTCCATTAGAATCGGAAATTAGTAGCATTAGTTCATTGGTAAATTTAAAGAAAGCAATTTCTATTGAGTTATAATATCAAAAGGAAGAGAGAAAAGGAAATAGGACGGACATATTGTAAGTAAAATTCTCAAGGAGTTTAGCCACAAAAGGTAGGAGAAAGATAAAGCTAACTAGTGAGTATTGGCAGACTAAGTGAGAGTTTTTGAGGATAGGGAAGGTATGGACGTATTTTCAGACAATATTTATGCAGTCAGTAGGCAGCGAGGGAGTAAAGATTCCTGAGAGTAGGGTCATCCTTTCACCCCCACCTTTGAAAATAAACTGGGGTAGCTACCTTACTATCTCTCTTTGCTGTCAACTTGGTCATGACAATTTCACAGCACATTCTAAGCTTTTTATCTTTTAATGTAAAAGCTGCTAATTCTTGTATTATCTTGACTCTGGTTCCACTTTCTGACTGTTTGCAATATTTTTTCCCTTAAGGTGGGAACTCTGGAATTTGGCTATAATATTCCTGAGAGTTTTCATTTGGGGATTTATTTTAGGAGGGAGTTGTTGGATTTTTTTCCATTTCTATCTTACCTCCTGCGTCTAGATTTCCAGAGAAGTATTCTTTGATAATTTCTTGAAAGATGATATCCAGGTGCTTTTTTTTATCATGCCTTTTTGCTAGTCCACTAATTGCAAAACTCTATTTCCTTGATGTATTTTTTTCATGACTGTTGTATTTCCAATGGGATATTTCACATTTTCTTCTCTTTTTTCTTCTTTTGATTTTCTTTAATTGTTTCTTGATATAGTCACTAGCTTCCACTTGCCCAATTCTAATTTTTAAGGAATTATTTTCTTCATTGAGTTTCTGTACCTCCTTTTCCATTTGAACAATTCTGCTTTTTTTTAATGTGGTTGCTACTTTATTAACTTAAGTACCATCATGAACAGACAAGGTAAATTTGAAGTTGTATGAAACAATAAATTTTTAAACACCAAACATCATTTTGCCTTCCTGTGATCCATCACCTTAGGCAGTGATGCAGAGCTCATGGCTTGACTGTATGTAGACTAGATCCACAAGCTGCATCCATCCACGTGGCTTAAGAGCCAAGACATGCAACTCTCCTGTTCTTGGTCAGTCTCCCTGAACAACACAGAGCCCCTGCCATTTAGCATTACTCTTCTGTTTTAGTGAATGAAACACACCAAAAATTAACATAGTAATGAGTGAAGAGCTTTATTGATCCAGCAAGCACTTTACAAAAAATCAGACCCAGAGTCTGCTTCCCTCCTTTAGGAAGACTATTTCTATACAAATGCTCATATTCTTTAAAAATATTGCACCAAACAAGCACTTCTTTTCCAAGAAGCAAAAATTTTACACCTGCCAAAGGCATCCCAATATTCTACATCAGCAGTGCCCAGGAGGACCCACCAGCAGAATGAATCCTCCTCTCTCCAATATCCATTTCATTGTTGGCATTTCTGTTACTTCCAGGTGAAGAATGTCAGATCATGTGAAGGATTCAGAAAATGCAGCAGCAGAACACTTAGGTTCCCCGCCCCCCCCTCAAAAATAAAAAGGATTTTCAACAAACGAATGGTCTGAAATAGATTCATTGCAGTTTTGCAGAAGACAGGACAGTGCCATCTCCATTATTCCTTCTTCCTTGTCCTGGGTCCCCCAAACTCTTCTGGTCTTCTCTGTATAAGTTGAAAGTATTTTTTTTAAACAGTTTGTCTTTCTGTGAGAACTCTTATTATGGAACTTAGACCACCTACTGCTAATGATTTCTCCTGCCACTGAAGTAACACAGCACTGTAATTCTCTGTGGGCTTTTCAAATCCTTTATAAATGTACTTTATTAACAAGTCAATGCCATTTCTGTCTAATGACTGGGCTGTTAATTTACTGCTTGATACTTCACATTGACAGTGGAGTTTCGTAAAGCTGCATGAAATAGGAGTGGCTAGGTGGTACAGTGAATAGAGCACTGGCCCTGGAGTCAGGAGGACATGAGTTCAAATCCAGCCTCAGCCACTTAACACACACACACACACACACACACACACATACACAAAACTAGCCTTGTGACCTTGAGCAAGTCAATTAACCCCAATTGCCCTACAAAAAAAGAAACAAAAAAAATAAGCAAAAAAAAAAAAGCTGCATGAAATTATATGAGCATATCACCTTGCTGCAACGGGCTGTCCACCTCCCTGGGGTCAAGGTCTGATTCCGGCCCAGCTCTGCCAGCTCCTCCTACTAGTCAACGAACTTGTTCTTATCCAACTCATCGATTGTCTATCTTGAGGAAGCACGAGGACAGCATGTTCCAGGCCATGGCAGCAGCTGCCTCTACCTCCCGCAGAAGGCCAGAAGAGAGAAGAGAGAGAGCCAGAAGATCCCTCAGGGACGTGTTCGGAGCCTGGCAATGGCCCCGGAAATGGTCTGGGAGACTACTCCACCTCACCACTCCCCATGCCACTATGATGACATGTCTGCTTTTTAAGGAGTTTTCTTCAATGCATTCTTGTACCATGTTTTCTTTTTCCCCCATTTGGCCTATTCTGTTTTTGAGGTATCATTTTCTTCCATATATTTTTTACGTGCCTTTTTTTACCAAACTTTTGACACTTTTAACAAGACTTCTATGAATTATTTTCATTTCTTTTCCAGATGGTTCCTCCACTGCTATAATTTAATTCTTAAAGTTCTTTTTGAACTCTTCTAGGAATTTATTTTGGATCCTATTACAATACACACACACATATACATTTATACCTCAAACCCATACCTAATGAAAATTGGTTACCAAAACTACCAGCCCTCCTCTAACATCGAATTCTTTTGTATCAATTCTTCCTCTTACATTTCATTTGTATATAATAATTACTCTTTTTAGTTGTTCGTAAATGGCTTCAATTTTTATTCATACCATAATCATGTCTACCCCAATCTTTCTAAAGAACTAACCAAGTACTAATGACAATCTTAGAAATACATTTTATATTTATACATATATAAAAAGTAAGTGAACTGTCCTTATTGAATCTCTTGTTTCTTTTTTTTTTCTGAAGGAAGACAGAGCAATTGGAATTAAGTCACATGGCTAGTAAGTGTTAAGTGTCTGAGGCCAGATTTGAACTCAGGTCTTCCTGACTCCAGGGCTGGTGCTATATTACCCCCCCACCCACATTGAATCTCTTGTAATCATAATTTGCTATATACCTTGCATTTCTCTTTGCTCTTCTATGCCAAATCTTCTATTAAGTTGTTGTTGTTGTTGTTGTTTTTTTTAGCAAAGTCTGATAGTTTATCAAATATCCATTTTTTTTTCATTCAGGATTATGCTTAACTTTGCTGGGTATGATATTGTCATCTAGAGCCCTGGTTAATTTTCTCTTTGATATAGTGTTCCAAGCAGTCCTTTAGTGACTCCATTTTTAGGTCTCCTGTGATTTTAACTATGGCATTGTTATATTTCTTTACTTATTGCTTTCAATATTTTATCCTTGAGCTGGGGATTTCAGAATTTGAGTATAATATTTCTATTAATTTTTCCCATAAGATCTCTTTCAAATGTTCATCAATGGTTTTTTTTTTATTTTTACTTTTCCACCTTGTTCATTACTCTAGAATATTTTTCTTTAATTATTTTTAATATTATTGTATCAAGATTTTATTTTATCATAGCTCTTAAGTAGTTTGATTATTCTTATGTTTTCTCTTCTGGACTTCTACATATCAATGATTTTTCTTTTAATAGTTTTCACTTTATTTTTTATTTTGTCATTCTTCATATTTTGTTTATTGTTTCTTGATCTCTTTTAACTTCATTGACTTTGCATTGCCCAATTCTAATTTTCAAGGTGGTATTTTCTTCTTTAAGATTCTGGAACTTCTTTCCAAACTGGTTGACATTATTTTCATAATCTTATTTTTCTTGGACAGTTTTTTATTTTTATTTTGGAGGGCAATTGGGATTAAGTGACTTGCCCAAGGTCACACAACTAGTTTTGTGTTAAGTGTCTGAGGCTGGATTTGAACTCAGGTCCTCCTGACTCTAGGGCCGGTGCTCTATTCACTGTGTTACCTAGCTTCCCCTTGGATATTGGTTTTTTTTTTTATTTTTTTAGTTTTTACTCCATCTCTCTCATTTGAATTTTAAAGTCTTTATATTTTTCCTTTATATTAATTCTTCTGTACAGGGGAAGATTTGACATTACTTCTCAACATAGAAGTTTCTTTGCTTCAATATCCTCTTCTGAAAATTAACCCTGATCTTCTCTGTTTCCATAATAACTTTCTTTTTTTAAGCAATTGGGGTTAAGTAACTTGCTCAAGGTTACATGGCCAGTTATTTCTGGGTGTGGTGCTGAGTATCTGAGCCCAGGATGTGATCTCCAGGTCATCCCGACACTGGAGCTGGTGCTCTTACTCGCTGAGCCACCTGGCTGCCCCTAAGCAATTGGGGTTAAGTAACTTGCTCAAGGTTACATGGCCAGGTGTTTCTGGGTGGGTGCTAAGTGTCTGTGCCAGGGATTCAATCTCCAGGTCATCCTGACACTGGAGCCAGTGCTCTTACTCGCTGTGTTACCTGGCCACCCCTCCATAATACTTTCTATGGTTGGATTCTTTCTCCTTCACCTGCACATTTTTTCTTTGCAATAATAGATTAATTTTTTTTTAATTACCTGTAGCTCTTGGGTATAGGGGATGGTGAGTCTTTTCCCAGATCTTCAGTCCTCCCTTCTAGCCTGGAAACAAAGTCAAAGCTCCAGCCTACTGTAAATGCGTACAGTCAGGGGCATTCTGTCCCACTGTTTCTGCACTAACCAAGTGTGTGCTGGTTCCTTCTCTCTCCTGCTACTCTCCACAACACACTTGGGTCTGGCATTACATGCCAGCAGTGGCTCCTTCAATCTTCCCTGGCTCAGAAGGCCAATGCCTCTCACTATTCCAGGGGTAAAAGTATCTGTGCATGGGGCTGAAGCAGCCTCCCAAATCAACTAACCTCAGTTCTGGTGGCCTGTTGTTAATGCTGACCCCAGCCTGAAGGTGTTTACTCTTTAAAGAGACCAAACCTTGTCCTTGTATGTTTTTCTTTCTTTTGGAAGGGGGAAGTCAAGACAATTGGGGGTAAGTCACTTGCCCAAGGTTATACAGCAAATAGGTGTTAAGTGTCTGGGGTCTGATTTTGACTCTGGCCAGTGTTCTATTCATTTTACCACCTAGCTGCCCCTAGAGTCATTTTTACAAGCAACAGAGATAATTGGGGCAGGAGCTCAAGCAAGTTCCTGCTTTTACTTCCCCATCTTGGTTCCACCCCCTTCTTTCTTCGTAAAGACAGAGATTTTGGAGGGAAATTCAGTGAAGTGGAGGTATAACTAGACTTTTCCATGAAGGGTAAAAAAACATCATTTCTGCTCAGGGGAGATATAGACCCATCCCTGGTCTTTTAGGCTTAAAATCTTATTACTTTTTATCAGTATTCTCATGCTTGAGAACCATCCTTGATTTGTAGTAGGTATTTGATTCATGCTTGTTGATTAATTGATAAGTGAATTCAAGAAATACATCTCCAAGTAAGGAAAAGAGCACTTCAGTACAGCAGAAATTCTTTAGCAAACATGTTCTATCATCTTTTCAAGATCAATGTATATGTTAACAATTTTTAAAAGAGATATTCAGAATAAATATTTTAATTAAAGATGTTGCTCAAAGTGAAAGTAATACATAGATATTGAGCTATTTCCAGTTCTTATATTAGTTATGAGTTTTCTTTATGTTGATTAATGGGTGAGATGTCAAGAATAGAACAAAACATTAAGTGTATAATAAAAGAGTGACTAAAGAATTTACAACTGAATTCTATTGTGAAATGAAAACCACAAAGATTCTATGTTAAATAGGGAAGAGTATTTTTTTAATCTACACATAATTGAATCGGTCAAATTTACTAATGTATATTTATAAAGAAACTTTAGAAAATTGTAAAAAACAAGAAATTATCATCCAGCATAGCTCTAAAGAACAAATCTTAGGCACATTTTGTCAAAAAGGAAAAAAAAACACATTTAACAATAACTTATATTGTTCAATATCTTACCTTACATTTATTTCAGTTTTCCATTTCCAACAATGAAAATGAATAATGTTCTACCCATAATTGGTTTCTAAGGCTCACAACAAAATTTTTATCCATAAGAATGAAAGAATTGAATTCTTATAGATGTGAGAATTTTTCTTGAAACTGCAATTACACAGAGAAGTTTTAAAGCCACAGATTCTCTGAAATACAGATATTTTCTATTTCATATGCTCTATTTTCTTTAAAAATCTTTTTATAAGTAAAGTAATAGACCCATATTAATTGAAACATTATAAAAGAATGTGCATACATAAAACATTTTTGGCATTTTTAGGAAGTGGCTAAAGAACGGGATTAAAGAATACTGCTATTAACAACAAATTCAGTCTTTAGAGCCAAGATGATGAAATAAAGAAAGGGATTCACCTGAGCTTCCCCCCAAACCCCTCCAAAGGCATTTAAAAATGATTCAAAACAAATTCTAGAGTAGCAGATTCCACAAAAAGACAATTTCAACCCAAGAAAATTTGGAAGGTTGGCAAGAAAGTTCAGTTCCACCAAGGTGAAATAGCAGTCCAGTCTAACACATACCATGGCATTAGAGCCCAGGCTCCAGCAAACCTAGAGTAGGGACCAGTTGGACTGTATGAATTGCAACACTGGTGGTTTCTAGACCTCTTAGCCCAAATATGCCAAAGACAACTTAGAAAGTCAACAGGACAGGTCCATCCCACCTGGGTGAGAATAAAACACAGTCCTGCTCAGGCTATGCCAGCACATCAAACCAGGAGCAGGCTTTGGGAATGACTGAATCAGCAGTGGCAGCAGTTCCTTCTGGACCTCTCAACCCACAAAGAGTAAGGAGATTGAGCAAATTATCAGAAAGAGATTATGAGGGGCTTTTTGCTTAAAATCAGGAAGCATACTATTGCTTTGCCCATACAAAGATCTGGGTCCTGGGTGGGAGTCCCTGGGTGAAGAGGAGCACTAGCATAGCAAAGCTTTCAGACATAGTGGAGGAGAGACCCTCCTCAATTCCAGGGCAGAAGAGTATTTGTAATTAGTCACAGATTAGAGTACAGGCAAGGAGAGTGGTAGATACTTCTCCTTAGATCATACCACCTTGGAAGAACTGAAAACTTACAGTTCCCTAGAAGTATCTCTGACAACAGATCTATAATATCCATTAATGTTGGGACAATGTACCCTCAATACCAGAAGCAGAGCCCTACTTTTACAAAGACTTAAAAGTTAACTAATAGGCTGGGAAAATAAGAAAACACTGGGGGAAAACAGTCTCCAAGTATTAAAGTTATTGTGCTGACAAGGAATATTCAAACACATATTCAGAAGATTACAACAAAACCAAGCTCATATACAGAAAGTTTCCAATAAAAATGTGAATTGATCCTAGGCCACAGAAGAGCTCCTAAAGGATTTTGAAAATAAAAGGAGAGAAAGAGGGAAACTTGGGAAGAGAAATGAGAATAATGCAAGAAAATCATGAAAAAAAAGTCAACAGCTTCCTAAAGGATATTAAAAAAATTAAAGAAAATAATATTTTAAAAAACAGACCAGAACAAATGACAAAAGATGTCCAAAAAGTTAATGAGGAGAAGAATATCTTTAAAAGAAACCAGTATTGAGGGCAGAGTCAAGATGGCAGAGTAGAAGCAGGTCCTCCCCTTGGCTCTAGCTTCCCCTTCCCCAATTCATGTAAAAGGGGACTCTGAACAAACTTTGGAGCTACAGAACCCACAAAATGACAAAGAGAAGCTAACCTCCTGCTGAGGACAGCCTGGCAGGCCAGCAGGAATGGGCCAGTGCAGCTCTCTGGGAGCCAAGCCCAACTCCAATCCAAGGTTTTAGCCCCACTATGGGCCTGATCAGCATGCTGGAGGGACTCCAGATCACCAGCATCTGTGGCTGTCTCCAGAATTATCAAGACATAGATGCTAAGGACAAAGTGAGAGGTCAGGACACTGTGTGGGAGAAGCAAGCAACCACTCTGAGGGGTAATCGCTCTTGCTTTAACGTGCTTGGATCAGGATTGTGGTCTAGGGTAGAGGTCCTGGGTTGTGTGTTCAGCTTGCCAGAGTGGGTGAAGGTTTCAGCAAGGACACCCAACTAATACCTCCAGCAGCTGAGAAAACCCCAGCATTTGCTAAGAAGCTCCCCTGTCTGGCAACAGAGTCTTACTGTGGCAAAAAGTCAAGTAATTGAGTCACAACATGACCAGGCAAAGGAAAAAAAAAACAAACAGAAGAATCCAACATTAGACCCCTATTTTGGGGACAAAAAGGATCAAAGCATGGAGCAGGAGGAAGACAGTGAAGTCAGAACTCCCTCACCAAAAGCTTCAAAGGAAAATATGAGTTGGTTACAGGCCATAGATGACCCTAAGAAGCAGATAAGAGAAGTGGAGGAAAAATTGGGAAGAGAAATGAGAATGATGCAAGAAAATTATGGAATGAGAGTCAACAACCTGACTGAGGAAAATAATACCTTAAAAAATAGACTAACTCAAAAGCCAAAAGAGGCTCAAAAAGGTAATGAGGAGAAGAATGCCTTAGAAAGCCAAATTTGCCCAATGGAAAAAGAATCTCAAAAGCTCACTGAGGAGAATCATTCCTTCAGAATTAGACTGGAGCAAATGGAAGCTAAGGACTGTGTGAGAAATCAAGATGCTGTTAAACAGATGCAAACAAATGAAAGAAAGCAATGTGAAATATCTCATTGGAAAAACCACTGACTTGGAAAATATATCCAGGAGAGATAATTTAAAAATTATCAGAGCTCCTGAAAGCCACGATCAAAGGAAGAACCTAGAAATCATCCTCCAAGAAATCCTCAAGGAAAACTGCCTTGATGTTTTGGAGCTGGAGGGGAAAATAGAGGTTGAAAGAATCCACTGATCACCTCCTGAAAAATAGCCCAAAAAGAAAATCCCTAGGAATATTATTATTGTGGTTTCAGGATAGTTGAAGGGAATATATATGAATATTACATATATATACATATATATACACATTTATATAGGAGGGTATATGTGTGTATAAATACATAGGTAAATCTGTGTACTTGTGTACATGTATACATAGATAGAGGGCACAAGATCAGTTGAGTAGGAAGGGTTGATATCTAAAAATAATATTAAGAGGTGAGAGAAGAATATGAGAGAAGTAGAAAGGGACAGATAGAACAGGTTAAATTATTTCATATAAAAGAGGCAAGAAAAAACTGTTACAATGGAGGGAAAGAACAGTCTCTTATATCAATCTCCATATAAAATGTAATATATACCCCTTCACTTTGTGGTCATCCTTCACAGGAGAATTGTAGATTTTCTTTGCTTCCTCAAAATGAGGTTTGGAGCCTCAAGCATAAAACTCTTTATTTGGTCTGAAAAGGAAGTAAAAAACATATCATGTTATAATCACTTCACATGATCTTAATATTCCATTATTTATAAAATTATCATAGAAAAAGATTTGACTTTTTCTGTTTTTTCCCAAAAGGCATATTCACCCAAATGTTGCCTAGAAACACAGGTAGGCAGATCTCTTGCCTGGATTCACCCAACTCTTTCCTGGAATAACAGGTAGGTAGCTCTCTTACCACAGCTCATGATGATTAGTCCATCATCTTGGAAGAACTGAAGCACTTCCAAGCTGTTGTTTCTGGGAAGACAAAGCTTAATAGAGTCACAACGATATTTACATGCATTAAGCTTAGCAGAATTACAATATTCTCATACATTGCAAGTGCTATCATTTCAATTCCCTTTCTTTCTGCAAAGTAACACAAACTAACAGACACAGCTTCCGTCTTAGAAATCAAACACAAATCAACAGTAAAGTTCCAGGACTTCTGTGAACAGCAGTAAAGCCTCTTCCTAGACTTCTGTAAACAACATCAGAGTCTTCTTTCAGAGCTTATGAATCATCACTAAAGTCTTCTTTCAGCACTTCTGTCCAAAAACAATAGATAAGGCTTTTGTCAGACAGAGTGCTACACACTGGCAAAATCACAAGCATTCTCCCTCTCCTTTCTGCTTGGTTCCAGCTCATGCCCAAGTTTTTATTTGCTCTGCTCCTTCCTGTTCCACCCTTCCTGTAGTGTCCTTCCTGTTCTGCTCTTTTGGCAAGTTCTTCTCAGCATGGTCTTCATGTGATAACATCAGGCCTGTTAAGGGCTGAAGTGTTCAAACTCCCTTAGATCCATTAAGGGCAACACAATACATATTGTTTCCAACAAAGACTGGAAATAATCATAGTCAAGGCTCAAAGGCACTTCAATAGCTGAAATAAGGAGCTAAATATAACTTTGCTTGCTATTATAATGACAGAAACAAGGAGCAAAGTACCACTTTGCTTGCTATAAAGTTCCACTCTACCAGGATGCTTGTCCTTACATTCTCAGACTAAATGACCGTGGATGCTGGAACAAATAGAAACACTATACTTTGAGATCTTACTGATTATGTGATAACTAAGAAAAAATAGGGAGTGAATGAAAATTATAAAGAGATTGGTTTAGATTCAATGTAAAGGAAAAACTTCCAAATGTTTCAGAGGTTCCCAAAATTATTTGGCCTACCACTCCCTTTAAAAAATTACTGAGGGCCCACCAGAAGATCTACTTTCATTAACACTTTAATGTTTTTGCTTTTTTGTTTTAGAAAATTTGCATTATTTCATATATATATATACACATAAATATGTATATGTGTGTACATATATGTATATATGAAATGACACATCTTTAAATAATTTATTGTAAATTTGTGAGGGTTTTTCCTGGGTTGAAATTTTGATAACACAGTATTGCATCATGTAACTATATAGTATCATATTGTAAATAAGTCATTAGATTCACATATTTCTTTTTTTTTTTTTAAGTAATCGGGGTTAAGTAACTTGCTCAAGGTTACATGGCCAGTTATTTCTGGGTGTGGTGCTAAGTATCTGAGCCTGGATTTGATCCCCAGGTCATCCCGACACTGGAAGTGGTGCTCTTACTCACTGATCAACCTGGCCGCCCCTAAGCAATTGGGGTTAAGTAACTTGCTCAAGGTTACACGGCCAGGTGTTTCTGGGTGCATAATAAGTGTCTGAGCCCAGATTCGATCCACATGTCATCCCGAAACTGGAGCTGGTGCTCTTACTTGCTGTGCTACCTGGCTGCCCCCATGCACATATTTCTGCTAATACATGTGGGACTTTCTTTTTTTTCTGTTTCCAGATGCTTTATTTTTTTTAACTATTTCTCTTTTTTTTATTTTTTAATTTACATCATTCATTTCCACAAGATTTTGACTTACAAAATTTTTCCCCATTTTTCCCTACCCACCACAACAAAACAGTGATCCCACTGAATATTCCCTCCCTCAATCTGTTATTTCCCATATTTTCCCCCATCCCCCTCCGACTTTCAAGTAGGACATGGTGGATATCTATGCCCCAGTGACTGTATATCTCATTTGCCAGTTACATGTAATATAATAATGATGAAATAATAATAATAATATTAAATGCATTTGTAAAGATTTAATTTTAAAACTTTGAATTCCAGATTCTTTCCCTTCCTCCCTTGTCACCCACCCTCACTGAAAAGATAAGCAATTCAATATAGGTAGCACATGTGTAGCTATGCAAAATATTTCCATAGTGGATACATTGTAAAATACTAAATAATTCCCTCCATCTGATCCCACCCCCCCCTTGTTCTATTCTCTACTTTAATACTGTCCCTTTTCAAAAATGGGTGCTTCCAACTTCCCTCCCTTCCTAGCCTGCTCTCCCTTCCATTATTCCCCCTCTCATCCCCTTGCCCCCTACTCTCCTGTAGGGTGAGATACCCTATTCAGTGTGTATGACATTCCCTCCCTAAGCCAAATTCAATGAGAATAAGGTTGACCCATTCCCTTTTGCCTTCCTGCTCTTCCCCTCCATGGTAAAAGTTTTCCCTTGCCTCTTCTATATGACATAATTTACCCCATTCTGTATTTCCCCATCTCGTGTCATTATGTGCCTCTCTCACCTCTTAATTTCACCTTTGAAGTATCATCTCTTCCCATTCAACTGGTCCTGTACCCTCTGCTTATATACCTGTACACATACACACACACTCACCTATGTATTCATATGCCCATATATCCTCCTATGTAGACATTATATATATATAAATATATATGTAGACATACATATAAACATATACACACACAAACATTTCTATTACCTTCAACTATTTTAATACTGAGAAAAGTTTCATAAGTTACAATTATTATTTTTCCATGTAGGAATGTAAGTAGTTCAACTTTGATAAGTTCCTTATGATTACTTTTCCCTGTTTACCTTCTCATGATTCTCTTGCTTCTTGTGTCTGAATGTCAAATTTTCAATTCAACTCTGGTCTTTTTCATCAAAAATGCTTGAAAGTCCTCTATTCCACTGAATAACCATGTTTCCCCTGGAACATAGTACTCAATTTTGCTGGATAGGGGATTCTTGGTTTTAATCCCAGCTCCTTTGATCTCCAGAATAAGATATTTCAAGCCCTTCAATCCCTCAATGTAGAAGTTGCCAGGTCCTGTGCTATCCTGATTGTGTTTCCACAATACTGAATTTGTTTCTTCCTGGCTGCTTATAATATTTTCTCCTTGATCTGGGAACTCTAGAATCTGGCTATAATATTCCTAGGAGTGTTATTTTTGGGATCTTTTACAAGAGGTGATTGGTGTATTCTTTTAACCTCTATTTTGCCCTCTGGTTCTAAAACATCAGGGCAGTTTTCCTTCAGAATTTCTTGAAAGATGATTTCTAGTGTTTTGGTTTTTTTTTTTATCATAGTTTTCAGGCAGTCCAATAATTTTTAAATGATCTCTCCTCGATCTATTTTCCAGGTCAATGGTATTTACAATGAGATATTTCACATTGCTTTTTATTTTTTATTTGTTTAGATTTATTTAATAGTATCGATTTCTCATGAACTCACTAGCTTCCATTTGCTCCAATCTAATTCTGAAGCAATGATTCTCTTCAGTGAGCTTTTGAGATTCTTTTTCCATCTGGCAAACTTGTTGTTTTAAGGCATTCTTCTCCTCTTTGCTTTTTTGAGCCTCTTTTGCTATATTGGTTAATCTATTTTTTAAAGTGTTATTTTCTTCAGTCAGGGTGTTGACTTTCATTTCATAATTTTCTTGCATCGTTCTCATTTCTCTTCCCAATTTTTCCTCCTCTTCTCTTATTTGGTTTAAAAAATCCTTTTTAAGCTCCTCTACAGCCTCTAACCAACTCATATATTTCTTGGAAGCCTTTGGTGCAAGAATTCTGACTTCACTGTCTTCCTCCTGGTCCATGCTTTGATCCTTTTTGTCCCCAAAATAAGATTCTAATATTGGATTCCTCTGTTTTCTTTGCTTCATTTGCTTGCTCATGTTGCCACTCAATCACTTGACTTTTGAGCTTTTTGCCTCGGTAGAACTCTGCTACCAGAGTGGTGAGCTTTGTTCCAATCACTGTGGTTTTTGCAGCTGCTGGAGCTATTAGTTGGGCGACCTCTTTGAAGCCTCCACACTCTCTCTGGCAAACTGGTCACTCATGACAGGACGTCCATCCTAGACAATGATCCAGATCCAAGTATGTTAAAGCAAGAGCAATTAACCCTCTGACTGGTCTCTTGGTCCCCCTACTATCTGAAGTCCTGGAGCTCTGAAGCAGCCATGTGGTGGGAGACTGTACTCCTTTGGATCTTCAACTGTTTCTCGCACTCCAAAATTCCCTGTTCTTGCAAAATCTACACTGATCTCACACTTTGTCTTTGGCATGTATGGGTTTATAATTCTGGAAATCACCACAGCTGATGGAGATCTAAAGTCCCTCCAGCTAGGGGCTGGTTGTGGTTGCCCTAAGTCTAAAACCTCTGGCTTGCTAGGGGCTGAGCTCAGTTCCCAGAGCTCTATTCTGACCCCTTCCTGCTGGTCTGCTGTGCTGCCTTTGGAGGGAGGTTAGCTTCTCTCTGTCATTTTGTGGGTTCTGTAGCTCCAAAGCTTGTCTAGAGTCAGTTTTTTACATGAATTGGAGGAGGTGAAAACCAGAGCCACTTGGAAGTCCTGTTTCTACTCCAACATCTTGACTCCACCCCCCACCTCCCCACTCCCAATGCTGGACTTTCTGACAATGTGTTACACAGTTCCATGACAAAACTTTCTTGTTAAAATCTGATGTTAGACTTGACTATTGATCAGTTATAACTTGTATTTTTTTTGTTTATTTGGAAAATGATGTAATCACTCTGACTTTAACTCTGTTACACAATAGATGGAATAAGTAGGAATGTTTTTTTTTTTCAAAATTTTCTTCTCTTCTCTTCTCTCCTTATACTTCCATTGCCTCCTTATTTTTATTCAATGCCTGCCAATTATTTTACTGCCCCTCTGAATCATTCTAGCTCCCACCAGGGGCAGTATCTCTCACTTTGGGAACCTATGGTTCCCTATTCAATATTGGAATGTTTTGATGTGGAAAGGAATAAAATTTCTCCTTTACCCTCTAGAGATCTTCAAAAAGATTTAAGGGAGATGATATGAAATGATCCCTGTTTAGGTATTCATTGAACTAGATGATCTCTGAAGTCCCTTTCACCTCTAAAATTCTGTGATTAATTTCAGAGCTGGCTCACACTTAGCTTATGATAAATTAATTTCCTTGATATATTATATGAAGCAATTTGCAAACAGACTTTCAACCATCCTTACTTATACAGCTGACTCTTTGTTAGTTCAATATTTTACCTTTATTCCAGGAACCTTACCTCTTGGTTTGTCATAAGCCAAGCATCATAGTATTAAAAAAAGGCACATTCCTTAACTCATCACCTTGCAATGTAACTCTTATATAATACTTGGTTGAGAAATGATACTAATATTTTCTAGACCTTTATATACTATAAATACTTCATTATATTTAGCTATGTTTCAGGGGTGATGGTATGAACTAATATGATTCATTTTATAAATTATAGACTCTCCTTACCAGGGAATATGTGATCGGTTTTTTGTCGACTCATATATTGGGTATGTCTATAACATTTTAATTGATTTGGATATGTGCAATTATTATTAATAATAATAAATAACATATGACACATTAATATTTATACATTTCACACACACTAACATAATAAAAATACCAACCATTTCACTATAATCTTAGTAAATCTGAGCAGCAATTGCTTATTGACATGATCCCAGGATTGAATTTGTAGTGCTTCCTCACTCCTCCAACTGTCCCTCCCCAATTTGTACTCAAAAGATGTATTCTACAGGCATTACTATCCTAAGTACAATATATACTCTTTGGATCTCTACTCCTAATTCTATTACTTGTGAGCAAATATTAATATATTTCCTTTTTTTTTCCTATTCAGTTAGAGAATACAGTAAGTTCAAAGCAAAGACATTTACTAAAATTTCATAGAGAGAAGAGTAGCAGCAAAAGATGTCATATGTCAAGCAAGAGCTCTTCCATAAATATGTGCAGTTGGTGTGAAGAGTGAACAAAATTAGAATTCCTAAACAGAGAGACACACACGGGGATCACATGAGACCAAGGAACCCTCACTCTGTGTTTTCTCATGATATTCTTCTTTACGGGGCACAAAAAACTCTACTGCATGAGTTGCTTCATTGGATACCCTAAGACTATTCTGGGATTTTAGGGGGATAAAGCAATGGCCAATACTAGGTTCTGATCTCAACCATCTTCATCTTTTGGTTCAGATTAAATAATGACCTGAGGTAACAGCATATCCTTTAAGAAGTAACCAAAAACCTTACTCTAAAATCTACATGATTTTCATTTGTTCTATTGATCTGGAAATTCAAATCTGATTATTATCATACCCTGAAGATCAGGTACTTGTCTGAGCTTTGCAACCTCCTCATCATGGTTTAGATCTGGGTGACAAAACTGCAGACTTTTCTCTCATTTGAGTGTGAATAACCTGATTCAGGCCATATCAACAATCCTCTAGATGAAAGGCTTTGACAAAAGAAAGAGAGAAATTCTATCTTTTTTCTTTCCTTTTTTTAAAATTTTATTTTAGACTCAAGGGTCAGAACACAAATGCAGAATAGAGAAAGGAAAAACAAAACATATTATAAACTTAAATACTGGAACTTAAATTCAAAGAAAAAAAAACACGTGTGCATAGCAGAACATAAGGGAGAATTCACTATAAATTTTCATTTCAAAACCAGAAATATGATAAATAATACACTGTGTTGATAATTGTCCACCTTTTCTTTGCTTCCTTTTGAAGTTTCTTTTGTTTTTTGCTATGTACTTTTTTTTTACTTTGTTATTTTTTCCCCTCCTCTCACCCCCCAGAAGGCTACAATAAAGTTTAGATATGTTTCCCTATAGCTATAGATACATACATACACATATACATATATACATACATATATAGACAGATACTTTCCCAAACATATTCTACTCCTGATCTTTATTTTTATGATTGTAAATATCTCTTGTTTCCCATCCCTCCTGCCTCCTCTGCTTTTCTTCTACCCACTACCTTGCCCTCCTATTACTTGCTTACCCCCTTCCAAGGATCCATTACCTGTCCTCCCATTCCCATAAGTCTGAACACACATTCATACCCTTATTTTACCTATTCCCTCATCCTCCCCTCAAAAGATCCTCCCTTCTCCTGTCCCCCCTCCCTATGACCCTCTCTTTTTATTTCTTTGGAATTTAAAAGATTTTTATGCTCTTCTAATTATATATGTATTGTTCCCTCAAACCCATTTCCAATGAAAGTAATCTACATCTACATCTAATTCACTTGTATCAATTTTGTGCCTTGTTCCTCATTTGTATAAAATAATTACCCTTTTGAGCTGTTCATAAATGGTTTTACTTTTTAAATTCATATCATACTCAGGTTTACCCCATCTTTCATAAGAACTAATCAATTATTAATAAGAATCTTAGACATTTTACATATATAAAAAGTAAATAGTCTGTCTTTATGGATCCCTTATTATCAGTCTTTATATTTCTATTGGTTCTTGTACACTGAATCATTTACTAAGTTCAGGTTTTTTTTTTTCTACAAAGCCTTGAAAATCTGAGAGTTTATAAAATGTCCATTTTTTTCATATAAGATAATACTTAACTTTGTAAGATATGATGTTTTTGGCTAGAAGTCCAGTTCCTTTGCTCTTCAGTATGTTGTGTTCCAAGACCTGTTGTCCTTTACTGTCTCTGCTGCTAGGTCTTGTGTAATTCTAATAGTGGCACCATCATATTTATTTTAATATTGATACTTTTAATATTTTATCCTTGAGCCAGGGGGTTCAGAATTTGATAGTGATATTCCTATGAGTTTTCCTCATAGGATCTCTTTTAAATAATGATCAATGGATTTTTCACCTTTCTATTCCCTCCTCCCCCATTCTAATATTTCAGGACAATTTTCTTTTATTATTGTGTTAATATTCTTTTATGCTCATAACTTTCAGTTACTCCAATTATTCTTGTATTTTCTCTTCTTCATCTAATCTCCAAATCTCTTGTTTTTCTTATAAAATGTTTCACTTTCTGTTCTATTTTTTCATTATTTTGTTTAGTCATTTCTTGATGTCTTATAATTTCATTGGCTTTACTTTGGCCTTCTATATATTCGTTTTGGGAAGGTGACCATTTGACATTACTTTTTGAGGGTTTCTTTACTTAAATTTCCTCTTCTGAAGATGAACCCTGGTCCTTTCTATTCCAATAATAGCTTTCTATTCTTGCATTCTGTCTACTTTGCCTATGAATTTTTTTTTTTTGTGGTGATAGCTTAATTATTTGTAGTTACCTCTAGCCCTGGGGTATGGGAAATGGTACCTCTTGCCCCACATCTTCAGTTTTTCCCTATAGCCTGAAAACAATGCCAAATCTCCAGGCTCTTGTAATTAGCCCCATCCAGAGACTTTCTGCCCCAATGCTTCTGTCCTTACTGTGTGTGTGTTGGTTCCTTCGCTCTCCTGCTGCTCTTCACAGAACAGCTGGGTTTGGCAGTCCTGGTCAGAAGAAGTTCCCTACATCTTCCGTGACTCAGACACCCAAGGGCCTTCACATTCCCAGGAGCAAAAATTCTGTGACTGGGGGCAAGGCAGCCTCTCAACCTAACTAACCCCAGGGTTTGTTGCTTGCTTTTAAAAGGGAATCTAGCCTGGAGGTGTTTGCTCTTCACAGGTACCAAACCTTGTGCTGAGATTTTTCTACTGATCTTCTCAAATTGTCCCAGGAAGACCCTGGTTATGTCCCAGTTCTAATTTATCTCCACCCACACTTTGTTCACCCCCAAGGTTCTATTTTAACTCCTGTGGGGGAAAATCTTGAGAGCTTGGAATTTTCTGACCTACTCTGTCATCTTCCCAGAATGCTCCCCATTCAATTTTTTCAAATGTCTATAATGTGTAAGTCACCTTTTCAAGAATTGTGAATAGCAAATTATTATGCTATTGGTTTATGGAGTCTAGTAAGGGAGCTAATATATAATTTTTGGAGCCTATGTAGATTTACTGCAACAGAAAAAAGTAATTTAGAGGACAAAGTAGCTAGAATGCTTATGTCCATGTACATGAGTATATGGTATATATGAACAAAAGTAAGTAATCTCATCCTGTAGCAAAGACAAAGGATTACAGATCAGATGGTGATCTCACATGTTATATTGGTATAAAAATAATGTTAAAAAACTTACAAGAAAGAGTGGCCGTGCTGAATATTCCATAGGAATATTTTATAGGAAGATATGGATATGAATGACACAGAACAGTTTTTGATCTACACCAATGAATAATAATAGCAACAACGAGATCACAGATTCACTAAAAGATGCATTGCATTCATTTTCAGTAAATGACATGCACAAATAGCTGTCATCAATCATATACAAGTTACTAGTCTGCTACATTGTAGGCTTTTGATGTCAGGGTTTATTATTATTATTATTATTATTAATTGTTTTTATTTTGTCTCTTTACCTCCAGCACTGAACAGAATACCTTACACATAGTCGGTGCTTAAGAAATGTTTGGGGAATGTAATTGAAGGGACAAAGAAAAGGAGTCAACAATAAGATGCAATTGTTTGTACATTTTTTTCTAATGGAGCAATTGTTTTTAATGTGAGAGATGTCTTGCTGTGACTGTTTGATTCCCTATAGAGCTCCTTTGACAAGTGTCTCCAGCATTCCCTATGAATTAGACAAAGAGACAAAAACTGTAGGGCAAATTTCTAAGCTAATCACTTTTCTTCAATTAAAAAAAATAGGTTGCAAAGATTTGCAAGTGAAGCTGTAAAAATTGCATTGTAATGAAATAAATATCTATCTGTGTTTCTGTGTGCATATATGTGTGTGTGGAAAAAAATAATCCTCTTGACATCCTACAAACATTACTTTCTATTAAAATAACACTGATTTCCCTTTAAGCCCATTTTCTATGTGGAAGGTGAGATAACTTGTTCCTATAGAGCTTTGTGCTCTACAGTTTAAAGCTGTTAATATATTTATCTTACAGGAAGATTTTTATGGCACTTACCTCCAATAAGTTAAGTCATCAGAGAAATAGATCATGTCGACTATAAACAATAAACTCTAATAAATGGATATTTTCTTAAGATATCCTAAAACCTTCATGTTCCTTTGGCCTATAGTTTACTATTGTGCTTCATTGGGTTGGAACAAATAAGCTAATTTTAGTATCTTGAAAATGCAAAAATACTTGGTATTAACCTCCTAAAGCCATTTGGGATAGAAAAAATATATTTATAAAGATATACCAGGGATTGTACTATTCAGTGAATAGATGACTGGACTTGGAGTTAATGAGGAAGACCTGAATCTATCCTACACTTCTCATATTTACCAAGTATGTGACTTAATTAATATCTCTGAACCTCAGTTTCCATAGCTGGAAAAAGTATAGGATGATGTCAATGATATTTGCCTCAAAAGGTAGTTGTAAATATCAACTTTAATGGGTCCAATTGCTATGTTATCTTTAGAAAGGGAACTCTTCAGTTTCCATATCTGGACTTCATCCTTCTCAGAAACTCCAATCTCATATCATTAATTACCTGCTAGATATATCTCCCTGGATGTTCTATAAGAATCTCAAACTGATAATGTGCAAAATAATACTCATATCCCCCATCTCCCAAGGTATACCCTTTTTCCTAAAATCTCTATCCATCTAATATACCCCTATCATTCAATTATAGACTACAAACCTTGGAGTCTTTTTCAACTTAAGCACTGGTTTTGCAATCAGATGACCTGTGTCTAAATCCTTGCTCTGATGTTTACTAATTAGCAAACGACTTAAATTTGTGGACCTTAGTATCCTTTATTTATATAATGAAAGACTTGAACTAGATAACTCTTGCTCTATTTATATGACTCCTTCTTTTTCCTAACCAGATATCTTCAGTGTTACCAGGTTTTGTTAATTCTACATCCACAATATCATTTTCATTTGTCTCTTCTCAACTGAACCAAGTATGACCCTAGTTTATTCCATTATCCTCTCAACCAAAGTATTAAAATAGTCACATAATCTCACCATTCCTAGTCTTCCCACTTTTCAATCCACATAGCCACCAAAAATTTACTTTTCTTAAGTTCCAGGTATGTATTAAAATATCCCTTGGTTTTCTATTACATCTAGGATAAAAGACTAGTTTCTCTGCCTAGAACTTAAAGTGCTATACCATCAGGTTTTAATCTATATTTCTAGACTGGACTTCATGTCATTCTGCCTTAGATGCTATATTATCCAATCAAACCTATCTACTTGCTGATTCCTTGTAGAAGATATTCCATCTTCTGCCTCTCTTCCTTTCCTCCAGCTGTCTGCCATAATGTAAATATCCTCCCTCCTCATTTTTGCCTTGCAGAATAACTCAATTCCTTCAAGACTCAGCTTATACATTTTATCCTAAAGAAGATCTTTGGTCACTCCACAGCACTCCCACTTCAATCAATAATGTATTTACTTTGCACACATATTTCACTTACTTATCTTGGTAAATGGTTGTCCCCTCTATTAGAATACGTACTCCTTGAAGGAATATTTTGATTTTAGCTTGGGGTCCCTGGCATTGACCACACTGCTTTAATCATTTCTTGAGCAACTGAATTAAAAAAAAAATTTTCACAGTGATTTGCAAACCTTGAAGTAGTATATGTATATGTGTGTATGTGTATGTATATATGTATGTCTGCATATATATATATATATATGTGTGTGTGTGTGTGTGTGTGTATGAATTATTATTACTACAAATTTAGTTAAAATCATAAAGCTGGAAAAGACCTTAGAAAAAATTTAATCCAACCCTTCCATTTTATACATGATGAAATTGAACTTCAGAAAAGATGTATCATAAAATAAAAACTAAGACCATAGCCAACATCTCTTAAATCCTGTGCCCCCACTGTCTCCCTGCTATAATTTAGCAGAAAGGAAATTAAAAATCAGCCTACCATAATGATATAGATATATATTTTAAAGTAAGACTAAAACCCATTTTAAAAGAATACCAAACATGTAGCAATGAAATTATGTTTTAGATGATTCATAACATGATAATGCATTATACATACCCACATGTATATATGTATGCATGTATGAACACATATGTATATACAGAGACCACAAATAATTTTTTATTGTGTGTATTTTCTATAGATATATCAATCCCTTTATCTATATGTCTATGCATCTGTCTGTCTTTCCATATATCTATCTGCAAGACCTACTTAATATACCATTCTAATAAGATAAAATTGATGGTATCATCTGTGGGGTCAGATATATTTCTACAGGTTATATTTCTATAGACAATCAGAAAATATTTCTAACTTGAGCAAATTACATTCTAAATGCAAAGGATGTATTATTCTAAATACACCACAAGGAACATAAAACAAAGAATATTAGTAACTCAGCAGAAATTTAATCACACTTCTGAGAGCAGAGTGTAGGGAATAAACATAAGAAGACATGGTTTGTGATTCTACCATCTTCCATTCACTAGTTTTGTGACCTTGTGTAAGTTACTGATCTTTTATGATCATATTAGTTCTTGTTTTCTGCAAAATGGGAACAATATCCCCGGCCTTCTCATGAGAGCCATATTACTAGATAATACATGTTATCTGAAACAAAGTGTTATAAACAAATAAGGACATCTTTTTAAAGAAAGGAAAGAAAACTCTCAAAGGAGGGTTTTTCACTAATAATAGGTAAAACAATCTTTTTGTACAGACTATGTGTTAAGATAAACAATGATATATACATATATATATATAATATTTATGAATAAGCCCAATGAATAATGAATAGACATAACAGATAGAACAAAGTGTCCCTTTAATGAATCTGTCAAAAATTCAATTTTCCATTTATTAAAAAAAACATTCCAAGAATGCCACACTATGAGATACTGTTTTTATTAAGTTCATTTGTTTTTTTCCATATTTTATGGACTGGAATCAGTAGAAATATACACATACATGCATGTATATATTCATTCATGTATGTATGCACATATACACATATATGTATGTTTGGGTATGGATGTGTATGTATATGCATGTGTGTGTTGGAACATATTTTGGAGAAAAATATTGTTTATTAGAAGGCAGGATTGAAGCAGAAAGCAACATGTTGATGGCAAAATTAGATTCATTCTTCAAAATCAAGTCATTATAAACAAATTCTATTAATTAAGATCAATTGTGGCCTTTGGTGTTCTATCTTTTGTTAAGAGTGGAATTCTTCAGCCAAAGGATTGAAATCTTTCCTAAAAATTGTCAACTGTATCTGTCTTCTAAGTGGTATATTCCAGTTAGAAGATTATATATATATATATATATATATATATATATATATAGTGTGTGTGTGTCTGTCTATCTATCTCTCCATATCTGCATCTATATATATTAATTTGATAGAATAGAAAGGCAGCAACTATTATAAGACCATTTTACACTCTGTGTCTTTTTGGGCTGGAAACTCCAATTGTTCCTCTCATGAATAAATCTTATAACTGATAGGGGATTTGCTGGTTAAAACAAGGTGGGAAGAGTTCAAGTTTTATGAATTAGAAAGTTTCATAAGTACTCTATACTGGGTTTCTCAAACTTCTGCAAGAAATCTTTCTCAGTTCTTATTACTTGAGCTTTCTCTCTGAGATTTCTCCAATTTGTCTCATTTGTGCATGGTGGTTTGCATGCTGTCTCCCACCTACCACTAATTTGACTATCAGAATTTTGAGAACAGGGATTGTTTTTGCCCTTCTTTTCTTATTTCTTTTCTATGCTTATTTTCCTTTATGCCTTTCTTTCTTTTTCTGTATCCACAGTATCTGGAACAATACATATGTAATAAATGCTTGATGACTTGACTATAGCAAGTTTATACCTCATATCAAACCAAAATTTGCCTTTCTATCCATTCCTCTGAAAACTGTTCTCTCAAGAAAGCAAACTGATAAAGTTAAATTTATTTTACTTCAGATACTCTAAAATATCTATGGATAGACTACTGTACTAGGCTTTATGCAAGCTTCAATGTTTAGATAAGACATATCCCCAACCCTTATGGACCTTATGGTCTAGTTAAAGAAGGATAAAGCACAAAGTAAATTATAATTCTCAATTCAATATTTATACACCTTAGCGCAGGATCTAGTAAATAGTAGGTGATTAATAAATGGTTACTGACTATAACATTCAAGACATTGTGCAATGTGAGAGAATATTACATAAGATTATTAAAATTTCACCTCCAGTTGTTATGTGTGTCCTGAGAAGGGCAGTTATTATTGACAGATCCAATCAGTGAAAGCTTCAAGTAGGGGATAATACATTAGCTGTATTTTAATGGAGAAGTAATAAGTTAGTAAAGATGGAATAGAAAGGCAATTTTGGGACAGTGAATACTGTGATTGAAACCCAAAGTTTTAAAGTATAGGGCATGGTCAGAGGACAGGAAAAATTCAATTTAACTAGAACAGAGAATACATGGAAGGATTTAACATGAGGTTCAGTTGGAAACATAAAAGGTAGATTGTAATGGGCTTGAATGTCAGAGAAAATACTTTGAACTTTATTCAGCAACCAGTCAACAAACAGCCACTGATGATAACTTAGCAGTGCCTTGACATGCAACTGTTTTATGGATTTTAACCAATCAATTTTCAATGTTTTTCCTTTCTATGTACCAGGCACTGTGTTGATATAGGAAAGAACTAGAGATATAAACATGAGAAAAATGAAAGCAGCAGACAATCTGGCCTAATATTCAGTATTTTTGAGTAGATATAACTGAGAGCAAATTCTCTGAGCAGACTGTGAAATTAAGAGGCAAAGTTAGAAATAGAGCACACTTCTGGAAATAGCAGCTATCGAGCTAAACTGAACATTCGCTTTTATCTATTTTTAATTAGAAATACCTAGATTTCATTAGAGTTTCCATTCATTCCTTCTTCCTATACATCCTGTCTATCCATCTCATCCTCATGATCCTTGAACATCGTGACATGAGAAATATTCCAAATAGTGTAAATGTACAAAAAAGAAAATATTAACTGTGCTATTACATGATTACATGGTTCCTTAATGTATTCAACAATTCCTTACTGTGTAATGGTTATTCAAAACAAAAAAAGGTCATTTTTATTTCAGTCTTTTTAAAGAAAATCATTCAAAATTTTCTGTGCATGCTTTCTTGCCTTAGCAAGTAAGGTACTCTGAGATGACTTCTGGCATGGGTTCTCTGCCTCTGATTTAGACCTGCCTAGGGAGAACAGCTTTAAAAATATAAACTCAAATACACAGCAACATTAAACTTAAGACATTTAGGTAATTACTATTATTAGGTAATCACTACACAGGTAATAATATTACCTGTGCCATGCTGAAATCATTAACACCCTTTCATCATACCAGATATATAGAAGGGTAATTGATATAACATACCCTAAATCTGGCTGTTTATTGGCATCAGCGATATTTTTTAGATATAATTTTCTATATTCAAATACTCCAATGAATGTGTGATATGACTAATGTAGAAATTCAGTCTAGTGATACATGTATTTACCCATCCATGTCAGCTGAACCTAAGTGACTCTTGCCCATGTTCCCTCAGAAGTATGCTATCCAGTGCATTGGATACAATCTTCCTGGTTTTCCTTTTACATTGTGAATATACTAGTGGAACACTGTAACAACAAACACCCTAGTATGCCCAGGATGGCTGCTAGCACATGTTCTTAGATCTGTTTTTCTAAAGGAAAGCAACTAAAAATAGTTAAACAATTTGCTTTAATCAATAAAACATATGTTATTTACCTAGTTCAGGGGGAAAAGTCAGCACCCTGAACTTCAGAGAATACAAACAGAAGTTACAACAGAAAGTAACACAATTAAGCAGACAGGGCTTCCAGCTGTCTGACCATTAAATGCATACCTAGTTAGTTACCAGAGAGGGAAGCACTAACATTTGGGTTTTCAAAGCTGGGGGGCTCAACAGCTACCCAGAGTCTCATCTGGCTAAATCACACAACTCTTCCCAAAGTGAGCACCAAAGCAAAACCTCACATCAGGGTATATATAGCCTTCTACCAGGTCAGAGAATGTCGCAACCCTCTTGACCCAGTGCCCAATCACAAAGTAACAAGTTGTGGGCATTCCTGAAAAAACGAGTCCCCTGCCACAAGCTCCATGTGACAGCATCCAGCCTATTAGGGGGCAAAGTATATGTTCAAATTGGGTAAGTTCCTCAGATTCACATAAGCCTATCAAGGGGCCAAGGGGCAGGGACAGTCTTCAGATTCCCATTGCCATAACAAGCACATGTGTGTTGCATGAGCTATTCCACACTATTACCATATGAATCTTTCATTGTGCTCTGACACTTTATTTTAACCTCCTTAACTATGATCATCTATTATAGTTTCTTATTTTTAAACCATGATGTCTATTAATAATCACCAGGTACTTCCATGTGGTCTATTTGCTTGATCATACTTTTTTCTTTTTTTTTTTAATAATGTAGTATACCCTAATTTGAAGCCACATGAAAACAGCAGTAGAAGACACATAATGTATATGAATATACATATATATACACAAATATACATGTATGCATATACGTGCACGCATACACACACAAGATGGGCCTCTATCTCAGCTGGAAGTTTGAGATAATTAAAATAATCTTCACATTTTATCAAAGACCCTCTCCTCTTATTGTTCACTTTGGGGCTAACCCTTTAGTTCATATGATATGTCTGACAATGATCTATAGATATCAATTATTTTGAATATTTACCTAAATAGAGATAATAATGTGCACAATATTTGTCATATATACACATGAATATGTATAACTATACAATACACACATGTGTAAGTGTGCGCACATGCACATTTACAAACATGCATATGCACATATACATGTGTGTGTGTGTTCAATTTGGAAGGAGAGGTAAAATTCTTTGGAATGGTTATGAATCTCACCCAGGAGGTGCTTTTGTGTTCTAAAGTTTGATTGATTCAGCACAATGTCAGATACAAACAGGAGTATCTGGAAGGCCTAGACATAGAAAATTCCTGTCAGTTTTGATGCTGTAACATATCTATTTCATGAAGCAAAGAGATGATTTTGCAGATGTATTCTTATTTTATACCTTGAATGATATTGACCATGGGACTGTCCGAAAATAATTCTCTTTGTTATTTCATTCAAGGAATCTCTGTTTCTGTTTATCTCTGTTTCCATCTCTCTGTCTCTGACCCCCTGTCTCTGTTTCTCTCTCTCTGTCCCTGTCTGTTTCTCTCACTCTTATATCAGCACACACACACATGATATGTATTTTAGAAAAAAGACTTTAATGTAATGTTGTTGTCTACAAAATAAAATGCTTTTTATGGCCCAGAAACAATAAACACTGTAGGATGCTATAGATTATCTAAGTCTTTCAAAGAATGATTTGATAAAAAAGAATGCTCCAATACAGATTCTAATTATAAAACCTGTCTCTTTCCTATAAATACTCTTAGCAAGGATGCTTTTGACATATGTAGATGATCTTAAATATAATATATATATACATACACAAATATGTATACACACATATGTACATATGCATGGAAAAACATTTATGTTTTAAATAGCATATAAATAAGAATGAATTAATTACATCTCCAGCTCTTGACCTGATTTTGCCTCTACAATAACGTTATTTTTTTTTCTAGGCAGCTTTTTAAATTGAAAAATTAAACTGTTGATGTTACTATATTTTTATTGTGGTTGATGGAGTTATTTTCACCTATGGATAAATATGTACAACTC
>NW_027187460.1:46999842-47023666 GCF_028583685.1 Petaurus breviceps papuanus
TCCCCAAGATACCTCATTAGTAGAGGACTACAAACTAAGGGAGCAGAAAAGGTGTTAATAATTTGCTCAATGAATGAATAGTGAAGTTCTTATCCTGGAATGCATACAGTGAAGCTAATGGCTTTTAAGTATCATCCCTTCCTATTAAATTGGTCTTGTGCCCTCTGTCTATATATATATATATACAGACACTCAAATATGTATTCATATGCCCATATACCCTCCTAAGAGACACACACACAGACATACACACACACACACACACATTTCTATTCCCTTCAATGATGCTCAAACTGAGAAAAATTTCATAAGTTACAATTATCATTTTTCCATGTAGGAATGTAAATAGTCCAACTTTGATAAGTGCCTTATGATTTCTTTTCCCTGTTTGCCTTCTCATACTTCCCTTGTTTCTTCCATCTGAATGTCAAATTTTCTATTCAACTCTAATTTTTTCATCATGAATGGTTGGAAGTCCTCTATTCCATTGAATAACTATATTTTCCCCTGAAACATGATACTCAATTTTATTGGGTAGGTGATTCTTGGTTTTAATCCCAGATCCTTTGGCCTCCAGAATGTCATGTTCCTAGCCCTGCAATACCTCAGTGTAGATGCTGCCAGATCCACTGTTATCCTGATTATGTTTCAACAATGTTCAAATTGTTTCTTCCTGGCTACTTGTAATATTTTCTCCTCGATCTGGAAACTGCAGAACCTGGCTATAATAATCCTAGGAGTTTTCTTTTTGGGATCATTTTCAGGAGATAATCTGTGGATTCTTTCTACCTCTATTTGCACTCTGTTTCTAAAATATCAGGGCAATTTTCCTTGAGAATTTCTTGAAGGATGATTTCCATTTTTGAATGGCTTTCAGGTAGTCCAAAAATTTTTAAATTATCTCCCCTGTATCTATTTTCCAAGTCAGTGATTTTTCCAATGAGCTATTTCACATTGCTATTTTTTATTTGTTTGGATCTGTTTAATAGTATCTTTTTTTTTTTTGGCATAAAATCACTAGTTTCCATTGGCTCCAATCTAATTCTGAAGGTATGATTCTCTTCAGTGAGCTTTTGAGATTCTTTTTCCATCTGGCAATTTCAGCTTATTAAGGCATTCTTCTCCTCATTGGCTTTTTGAACCTCTTTTGCTATTTGGGTTAGTCTATATTTTAAGGTGTTATTTTCTTCAGTCAGGTTGTTGACTCTAATTTTATAATTTTCTTGAATCACTCTCATTTCTCTTCCCAATTTTTCCTCTACTTCTCTTACTTCATTTTCAAAAACCTTCTTAAGCACCTTTATGGCCTGAAAGCAGCTTATTCTTTTCTTGGATGCTTCTAGTGCAGGAGTTCTGATTTCACTGTCTTTCTCCAGTTCCATGTTTTGATCCTTTTTGTCCCCAAAAAAAGGAATCCAGAGTCAGACTGCTGTGCTTGAATTGCTTCCCTTCTTTGTTCAGGTTGACACTCAATTACTTGACTTTTGTGCTTTTTGCCACAGTAGAACTGTGCTACCAGAAGGGGGAGCTTTGTTCCAAATTGCTGGAGTTTTCTTAGCTGCTGGTGCTATTAGTTGTGTGCCTTCTCTGAAGCCTCCATATGCTCTGGCAAATTGGTCAAGCACCCAAGGACCTTCACCCCAGACCACAATCCAAGCAGGTTAAAGCAAGAACAATTACCCCTCAGACTGCTTGCTTGGTCACCTACAATCTGCAAACCAGGAGCTCAGAAGCAGCCACATAATGGTAGCTGCATGGCTGCCTTGCCTCAGCTGATTCTCACCTTGGGGGTAAAGTCCTGACCACACGCCTGAACTCCCTGTTCACAAAGTCCACACTACACTGACTTCTCACTTTGCCCTTAGCATCTATGGGTTGATAATTCTGGAAACTGCCACAGCTGCTGGTGATCTGAAGTCCCTACAGCTGGTGCTGGTTGTGGCTGCCCCGAGGCTAAAATCTCTGGCTCATTTGGTGCTGGTCTGAGCTCCCAACATGCCACACTGGCCACTTCCTGCCATCTAGCTGGGCTGTCCTCAGTGGGAGGTTAGCTTCTCTGTGTCATTTTCTGGGTTCTGTAACTCTAAAGTTTCTTTGGAGTCACCTTTTACATGAATTGGAGGCGGTGGAAGCAGGAGCCTCAATGAAGTCTTGTTTCTACTGGGCAATCTTGAACCTGCCCCTTCAAAAAATGTAATTTCTAAGTAGAATATTTCTTCTTTATGACTGCATGTATCATTTTGTCATATTTGTCTAACCAAGTGAGCTCCTTAAATCAGAATAGCCAAAATCTTGACATTGATATATAAATGTCACATAATCATTTTTATTTATTTAGCCATTCTCTTCCAATCAAATCAGAGGCAACTGGACATTTGATAGTTCTAAATGGTATTTAAAACTTGGGTAGAAGTCAGCTGTCCATGTGAATTTAAATGTGTCCATTTGTGAATGGAAAAAAAAATGTTTTTATATGCAGATTCCATTTTTCCATTTTTATTTACATAAATATCTGTTGTGTAGATGTGATGTAAATATCAATATTAATACCCAGTGAGTCCTAATGGTTCTAAAATAATTTTCTACAATAAGAACTGCCATTAAGATCTATTCAGATCAATACCTTTACTTTTTGTATTCATCCATATACTGCAATATTACACAGTGATCAATGTTATGATGCAAATCTGTAGGTAATGGAAGATCCTTAATTAGGATCCTTGGTCTCAAGTATGATACTCACAGTAGTAATGATTAGTGTGATTTCTACCCCTGCCTCTGGAATGCAGTCAATAAATTAAAAAAAAATTAAGAATGAGAAATCAGTCAATGGTGTTTTTGTTCATCGTTACAATAGCTGTTGTGATTTTGCTTATGATGAGTAAAAATAAACAGGAGAGTAAAAGATGGAACCTTTGATATAGTATAGCAATGGAGTTCAAAATCTTGCAACCTGAGGGTTTCTTCCAAAGTTCATCTGTACATGTCTTCTGTTGGGATTTTTGCTTATGAAAACTTTAAAACAATTTTATCTGACATTTATCTAGCAATTTCCAAACATGTTCACTAATATATCCTTTGAACTTTATAACAACTTTGCTAAACTTGATGGGTCTTTCTCCTATTTGCCAAGGGGAAAAATTAAATTCAGTATGGTTAATTAAATTTCCCAAAGCCACATAAGTAGTAAGTGGTGAATATATGACTGAAACCCACATCTTAGGATTATATATTTTTGGTTGGAAGAGACTTTAAAAACCACTTTTCCAATTCCCTTATTTTAGAAATGAAGAAAATGATGCCCAGAGAGGTTGTTACTTTTTCCTAAGGTCAAACATGTACGATGAATCAGAGGCTGGATTTAAATCAAATTCCCCTGGCTCTAAGTACAGCATTCTGTCTCCTAATAAGAATGATGGGTGTATGTTAGAATGTGTGTCAAGAAGACAGAATATAAAATAAGATGTCAAATGAAATTTTGAAATGGAAGATACAACAAAACCTTAGAGGGGAACTTTTTTTTTTCCAACCAGACAACTTTGGCAATCCAAAGGAGAGGTCTGTAACACAAGGCAGAGACAGTCCTGGAACTTGGCAGGAGCAAAAATGCTGGGTTTTGGAGAGGGCAGTGAAAGCAGCATCAATAGCAGCTTCAGGAGTTTTAAACTTGGAGATGGTAAAGGAGTTGGGAAATTGATCAGAAAGAGTTTACAGAGCATCCTTTGCTTGAACTGAGTGCAGTTTGAATTTATTGGCCATTCAATTGCCCAAAAGTAGTACCAGGTTGCCGCTCCAGGATAGAGATGACGTGTTGTTATTGCTCAAAAGGGAGCAGGGGCTCTGGTCACAGTTCAAGGGCCAAGGATAATGTTAGCACTTCCAACTGCAGGACAATAGGGACTTGGTCACAGTTTTGATGCAAAATTCTATCTACTCACAAAGAAATAACTGAAGGAGTCTGAATACAGATTGAAGTATCCATATTTCCTTCCTTCCTTCCATCCTTCCTTCCTTCCTTCTTTCCTACCTTCCTTCCTTCCTTCCTTCCTTCCTTCCTTCCTTCCTTCCTTTCTTTCTTTCTTTCTTTCTTTCTTTCTTTCTTTCTTTCTTTCTTACTTTCTTTCTTTCCTCCCTCCCTCCCTCCTTCCTTTCTTTCTTTCATTCCTCATCATCTGTGGAATTTTTTGCAGGGTGGTTAATATGGAAATATGTTTTTCATGACTTCTTCATATGTGGAAACTATATCAATTTTTTTCCTTCTCAAGGAGGGGGGAGGGGATGGAGAGACAGAATTTGTAAGTTAATTTGATAAAAAAAAAATCTTATTTTTTTTGGCATGCAATTGAGAAAATGCAAAATAAGAGAGGGAAAAAATAGAATTGACCAAATGGGGGAAAAATGTCACTGAAGAAAATAATTCCTTAAAAATTCAAATTGGACAAATAGAAGCTAATAACTCCATGAATCATCAGAAAACAAAAAAAATAAAGTCATAAGAATGAGAAATAGAAGAAAATATGAAATATTAGAAAAATAACTGATCAGGAAAACAGATTAAGGAAAGATAGTTTGAGAATTATTGACTTTCTTGAAAACCACAATAATAAAAGAGCCTACACTTCATATTTCAAGAAATTTTAAAGGAAAACTGCTCCAACATCTTAGATCAGGAAAGTAAAGTAAAAATCGAAGGAATCCACTGATCACCTTCTGAAAGAGGTACCAAAATGAAAGCTCCCAGGAATATTATAATCAAACTTCAGAGCTCCCAGGTCAAGGAGAAAATATGTCAAGTAGCTAGAAATAAACAAGTCAAATATTGGGAAACCAAAGTCTGGATCACAAAAGATTTAGAATCTTCCAAGAGAATGAAGCAGAGGGTTTGTAAGACAGTACTTTGCAAGACAAAGGAGTTAGGATTACCACCAAGAATATCCTTTCTGGCAAAACTAAGTATAATCCTTCAAGAGAGAAACTTGATATTTTATGAAATGGAGGACTTTCAAGCATTTATGATGAAAACCAGAGTCAAACAATTTCCTTTTCAGATAGAAAACTAAAGAGAAATATAAAAAAGGCAAACACGAAAGAGTAATCATAAGGGACTCAATGGAGTTAAACTGCTTATATTCTTATAAGTGAAAAAGACACATAGAACTCCTAAGAATTTTATCAGTAGCAGAACACTTAGAAGGAGTCTATATTGACAGAGGTGACAGGTATGAACCAATTGTGTGGGGATGATCTCTAAAAAGCAGTGAAGGCAAGAAAGAAAGATTCATGGAGAGAAGGGGAAAAAGAGAAATACAAAGGGAAAATTTTTCACAAAAAAAGAGGCATTCAAGAAAATCCTTTATAGTGTAGAGGGAAATGGAGGTGGTGGAGGGCAATGCTTGAAACTCAATCTCATCAGAATTGATTTAAACAGGGAATACACACAGACGCACACACACACACACACACTCAACTATGTATAGAAACCCATCTTATACAATAGGAAAATAGGAAAGAAAGGGTATAATATATATAGGTTGTTGTTCAGTTGTTTCAGTCATATCCAACTCTTTCTGACACCATTTAAGGTTGTCTTTGCAAAGATAATGAAGTGGTTCATCATTTCCTTCTCCAGCCCATTTTACAGATGAGAAACTAAGGTAAACAGGGTTAAGTAACTTGCTCAGGGTCATACTCAGTAATATCTGAAGCCAGATTTGAAATCAAGAGCACAAGTCTCCTTCACCTCAGGTCTAGCATTCTATCCATGGCGCCACCTAGATACCTGGAAATATATATGAAAAGAAAAAGAAGGGATGACAAAAGAGAGAGTAGATTAAGGGAAAGAGGGATCAGAAATGAAGCAGACTTTTGAGGAAGGACAGGATAAAAAGAGAGACAGAACAGTAAACTGAAGAAAATAGGATGGATGGAAATAATCACTTCATAATCATAATTGATTGTTAATGGGGTGAACTTATCCATAAAATAGAGGTAGATGACAGAATGTATTATGAACCAGAATCTAACAACATGTTGTTTATAAGGGACATGCTTGAAACAGAAAGACACACACAGAATTAAAATGAAACATTAGAACAGAATCTATTATGCTTCAGCTAAAGTGAAATAGAGAGTAGTAGCAATCATGATGTCAGGCAAACAAAAAATCATAGTAGAACTAATTAAAAGTGCAAGGAAACTACCTTTTTTTTCTAATAGTTATCATTGATGATGAACCAAATATCCAGTACCAAAAATGAAAAGGGTAAAATCACTACCAATGAAGAAGAAATTAGAGCAAAAATTAGGAAATATTTTCCCAATTATGTGTCAGTAAATCTGAATAAAAAGGAAGAATATGTATGAAAAATATAAATTACTTAGATTAACAGGTTAGGCAGGAAATATAATATCTAAATAACACTATCTTAGAAAAATAAATTGAACAAGCCATTAACGAATTCCCTAGGAAAAAATCCTAAGAGCCATGTTGATTCACATATGAATGCTACCAAACATTCAAAGAATAATTAATTGCAAAATCATATAAACAATTTGGTAAAATAAACAAAGATGTATCTCTACCAAACTCCTTTCATGACACAAGTATGGCAATGGTAACTAAACCAGGAAGAGTTAAAACAGAGACATAAAGTTATAGACACATTTCCCTAGTGAATAATGATGAAAATATTTTTAACAAAATGCTAGCAAGGCAATTACAGCACTTTATCACCAGAATAGTATAATCTGACCAGGAGGAAATTATACCAAGAATGAAGAATTGGTTCAATATTAGGAAAACTATCAACTTAATTGAACATATCAATAACAAAACCAATATAAATCATCTCATTATCTCAATAGATGTAATCATCAAAACTAAGGTGTACTGGATAAGAAATACAATGGTTGATTGGTGAAATAAATTAGGTATACAAGATGCAGTAGTCAGTGATCATAGTAACTAGTGAGTGATAAACCCAAAGACCCCAACTTTTGTAATAAGAATTCACTATATGACAAAAGAAATCAGCTATGAAAACTAGAAAACACTAGGAGGGAAAAACTGGCTATAGAAAACATCTCAAGATAAGGGAAAAATGGGTGCATGATTTAGACATAAAGGGTGACACCATAAGAAAATTAGAATTGAAACAAATAATCTGGCTATCATATCTGTGAAGAGGGAAAGAATTCATGACAAACTAAGTGATAGAGAGCATTAAGAAATGTAAAATAAATAATTTCTATGATATTAAACTTAAAAGCTTTTGTACAAAAAAAGTAAAGCAATGCAACCAAGATTAGAAGGCAAACAGAAAGGTGGGAACCAATCTTTACAGCAAGTATCTCTGATAAAGGCCTCATTTCTCAAACATATAGAAAACTGAGTAAAATTTATAAGAATACAAGCCATTCCCCAGTTGATAAATGGTCAAAGAATATGAACAAGCAGCTTTCAAATGAAGAAATCAGAGTTGTCTATAGGAATATAAAGAAATCACTTTTGATTAGAGACATGAAAATCAAAAACTTTGAAGTACCACCTCATAGCTATCAGATTGTCTAATATGACAAAAAAGGAAAACTATAAAGATTGGAGAAGATATGTGCAAATTCGGACACTGAAGCATGGATGGTGAAATTGTGAACTGATTCAACCATTCTGGTGAGCAACTCGAAACTATGCCCAAAGGGCAAGTTATCTATGCATACTGATTTATCAAGCAATAACACAATTATATATGTATCCCAAGGGGATCATCAAAATGGGAAAAGAACCTACATATGCAATTTATAGCAATCCTTTTTATAGTAAAATATTTTAAATTGAAGGGATAACCATAAATTGGGAAATGGCTGAATACTTTGTAGCATATGAATGTAATGGAATGCTATTGTTCAATAAGAAATGATGAATAGCCAGATTTCAGAAAAATATGGAGAGACTTGTAGGACATGATGCAAAGTGAAAGGAGCAGAATCAGGAAGACATTGTACATTGTATCAGCAACATTTTGGGATGATAAATTATGAATGACTTAGCTCTTTTCAACAATGCAATGATCCAAGAGAAACACAATAATGAAGGAAAATGTTATCCATATGCAGATAATGAACTGATTGACTCTGAGTGCAGATCAAAGCACTTTTTTCCACTTTATTTATTTTCAATTTTTTATATTTCTTCTTCACAAATATGACTAATATGGAAATATTTTTAGATGAAAGCACAGGTATATTCCTACAAGTATCCCTACACAGGTATATGCTATATGCCTACCATTTTCAGAAGAGGGAAAAGGAGAAGGGAGGTTAATATGTTGGAACTCAAAATCTTGTAAAAATGAATTCTAATGTTTTTCTTGATATGTAACTATGGAAAAATACAATTTTATAAAAATAAATTTTAAGTGTAAAAGAAAGAAATGATGATAGGGTAGTTTCAGAATAAAATGGCAAGACCTATTTGAATCAACATAATGTCAAGTGAGAAGAAATGGGAAATTATCATGCACAGTACCAGAAATTTTGCAATGAAAATCAATTGAGAAAGGCTTGCCCACTCTGATCAAATGATCCAAGAAAGTTCCAAAGGTGTTACAATGGAAGAAAAGCTACTTTCTTCAAGAGAGAACTTATAAACTCTGAATGCAAATTGAAGTATAATTTTATTGCTTTTTTGTGATATAGCTAATATGGAAATGCATTTTGCCTTTTTTGAAAAGTATAATTTTTCATTGTTCAGTTATTTTCAACCATATCTGACCCTTTTCAACTCCATTTGGAATTTTCTTGGCAAAGAGTGGTTTGCCATTTCCTTTTCTATATCATTTAAATATGAAGAAACTGAGGCAAATGGATCTAAGTACTTTGTTCATGGTCACATTGTCAGTATCTGAGGCCAAATTTGAACTTAGGAAGATAAATCTTCCTAACTCCAGGTCTGGCACTCTATCCACTGTGGTACCTTGCTGCCACTATTTTCACTTATATATTTGATATCGTTCTGCTTGCCTTCTCAGTGGATGGTATAGAGGTAGAAAGGAGGGAGGTAGAGACTGAGGAACTCAAAATTTAAAAAGAAAAGTGTGCTAAAATAAATAATAAATTTTTCAAAAGTGAATGATACGTCATTTTTACCTCGACATCTAGTGGTTTCATAAGTGTAAGAATTACAATTACATCTTGAAACCTATATTAGAGATTTTTATTGGACTTGGAAAGGTTAAAAAACTGGTACATCAATATGTACCTAGCAAGGAATAAGGCTCCAAAGCAGGTCTTTCTGACTTCACTTCTAATACTTGATCCATTATGCCACAATTATTCTATCCTCTAAAATTGTAAAATCATAAATTATACAAGAAAACAAAACTAACTGTATATGCAAATTCCAGTCAATTGCTTACTAAATACAAATATTCTTAGTTAAATTCAACTTAAGGATGGTTAATTTCTTTCAAAAGTCAGTTAAACCTCCTATATTGAAAGAAGAGAAATGCTCTCTTTACCTAATATAGTTACCTTTTCTGGAAATATTAACTGAGACTCAAAGTAAAGTATATCTACACATATACAGTATCAGTTATACATTTTGAGATTTTTAATACTTTAATGGAGTCATGATGTCATTGGTGTGGAGTCCTGTTCTCTCAGGGCAAATCAAAACTTCTTCATATCTCTCATTCTGAAATATTCTTGTTCATGTCTTTCCATAAATATAACATATGTAATGATATGTCCAATAGGTCAACAAACAAGCTGAACCCTGAACTCTAATTGTACTTTTTAAGCTTAAGATCTACCTATGTCTAGGGGCAGCTAGGCAGCATAGTGGATAGAGCACTGGGATTGGAATCAGGAATACTCATCTTCCTGAGTTCATATATGGCCTCAGACACTTATTAACTTTGTGATTCTAGGTAAGTCACTTAACCATGTTTGCTTCAGTTTCCTTATTAAATGTGGGTATATGTGGAAGGAGAGCCATCAAGAAATGTTTTGTTCAGAAGGTAGGACTTGAGATATCTTGAATAAAATCATAAATTTTATGAGTTGGGAATGGTTGTGTTCCAGGTATGGAAGATAGCCAGCAAAATGTCATAGTTTTAACAAATGGAACATCTTAGCATTGTCAAGATATTAGGAGATACTCTGTTTTCCAGAGCTAAGGCCCTGCAAGCAGGCTATTCCCTGAGTTTGGCATAAAACCCATCCTGGATGATCTCACCCTCTGGCAAAATCATGTAATTATTGCATTGCTTTGAACAGCTCCAGGTGCTCTCTGAGCTCAGACAAGCACCTGCTGTATCCATATTCTGGTCAAGAAACCCTGATATGAATCAAATTTATCATATTGTTGCTGTTAGCCTTCATTGTCAGAAATGTAAGTAATGAGATTTGACCACACTAAAACACCACTAGTGGTGGGGCCCTGGCACATATTTCCTTGCCTGTTTTCCTCACTTTGAAAGTAAAGTTCTGTTTTATTCCTGACTTTCCTGTCTCTAGCCTCTTCTGTTTTTCTCTGATCACCCACAGGATAGAGACCAGTTTCATCTGGCTAACAGCAAAAAAAAATAGAGTTGACCAGTCTGTCTGGGACATCATTGTCTGGTTGTAATAATAAATTAGAAATATTATGTACATAAATCTTGAATTCATCAAAAGACTCCAGAGGAGATTACAGTGGAAAATCAAGAGTTTTATGTCTCTGGTAAAGAATAGGGCTCAGAGAGAAGAAGATAGTTGCTAACTGGATAAGGTATGAGAAACAAATTAATTGGTGTTCCCTCAAAGCTGTTTTCAGAGACTGATTGTGGAAAGGTAAAATTTTTTATGACATCATGGAAAGACAATGAGATGAAACAACCCTTTAAGTCTTTTCTTCTTCAATAATTTCCTAACCATGAAGCAGCTAGGTGGCCCAGTGAGTAAAGCGCCAGCCCCGGATTCTGGAAGACCCGAGTTTGGTTCTTTAACATACACACACACACACACACACACACACACACACACACACACACACAAACACACACAAATTAGCCGTGTAACCTTGGGCAAGTTACTTAACCTCAATTGTCCTCCAAAAAGCAAAATAATAATAATAATTTCCTAACCATGTACCTTCAGATATAACTAGAATTAGAGAGTCTTAAATGAGTTTGAATATTGCTTTAAAAAAAAACACAGGAAATGAAATCTTTTGTCTACAGCTGGAAAGTGTACAATCATTTTCCTCGGAGAAAAAGAACAACTGAAAATTGCTGAATTCTCTTGCATTGCTTGGAAGATGAGAGTAATTGATAAGAGCTGAGTTTAGGGTTTATAAATGAATTTTCCCTAATCCTCTTTCTTTAGTACCCCACCAAATCTGGGAAAAACAAGAAAGTATGTTTTCCCAGTCAGTGAAGAAACACATATGAATGTTACCTATGGGAATGACACTATGCAACTATGTACGAACATGAATACAGGGTAAATTAGAAACAATCACAAAGTGAAAATATAAAAATTAACAGGTAATGACTTCCTACAGAAGGCAAGATTTTGGCTGGGACTTCAAGGAAACCAGGGAACCAGGAGGCAGAAGTGAAGGAAAATAGCAGAGACCTTAAAGGCAGTCAGTGACAATACTCAGAGTAGAGTACTGGAGTGTCTTTTAAAAGGAACAGCAAAGAGGCCAGTGTCACTGTATTAGAGCATATGGAGAGGAATAAGATGAGGATTGAAACGTAATAGGCGTATGCAGAGATAGAGGGCACAGGACCAATTTAATAGGAAGGGATGATACTTAAAAGGGGAAATTAAGAGTTGAGAGAGGAATATAATGAGAAGAGATGGAGAGAGACAGAATGGGGTAAACTATTTCATGACAAAGAGGCAAGGGAAAAGGGTTGCAATGGAGGGGAAGAATAGGAAGGCAAAAGGGAATGGGTCAACCTTATTCTCACTGAATTTGGCTTGGGGAGTGAATGAAATACACACTAAATAGTGTATCTCACCCTACAGGAGATTAGGATGAAGGGGATGAGAGTGGGGATGATGGAAGGGAAGGCAGGCTGGGGGGGAAAGAAGTTGGAAGCACCCACTTTTGAAAAGGTAGGGGTTTAAAGTAGAGAAAAGAACAATTGGATGGTGGGATAGGAGGGAGGGAAATATAGTCAGTCTTTTACAATATATCTTCTATGTTAATGTCTTGAATTAGCTACACATGCATAATCCATACTGAACTGCTTATCTTCCCAGTAAGGGTGGGTGACAAGGGAGGCAGGGAATGAATCTGGAATTCAAAGTTTTAAAATCAAATGTTCAAAATTAAATATATATATTTACTATTATTAATAATATCTTACATGTAATTGGGAAAGAACATATACAGGCACTGGGGCATAGAGATCCACCATGCCCTACCAGAAAAGTCTAAGGTGGTATGGGAGAAGATATGGGAGAGAGCAGATTGGAGGAGGGGATATCCTGTGGGACTGCTATTCTGGAGTGGTGGGTAGGGGAAAGATGGGGAGAAAATTTGTAACTCAAAATCTGGCAGAAATTAATGATGTAAATCAGAAGTTAATAAAGCATTTGAAAAAAAAAGAAAGGTAATGAAAGGCTTTGAAGGCACACACGATTTCATATTTAATCCTAGAGGAAATAGAGAAACACTGAATCATTGAATGGTGAGGTAACACAATCAGTCCTGTATTTATGATAATTAATTTAGTAGTTAAGTAGAAGATGATTTGGAAAAAGTGTTTTGTCACTGGACTCTGAATGACTTTTGAGTGGGAGAGGTGAATCTTCTCAGACTAAACTCTAAAATCTAGTAAGGCTTTTCGTGGAAAACAGGCCCAAGTTCCCCTTCAGTGGAAATGATATGATTTATAAGGACTCAAAACTCAGAGCAGGAGGGAGTATATCGTTTACCTAGTTCAGGGGAAAAAGGTCAGCACCCTGAACTTCAGAGTATACAGATAGAATTATCAAGACAGAGAAACAGATCAAGTAGGCAGGTTTCCACTGCCCAACCATTACATCCATACCAAATCAATATCTGGGTTTTTCAAAGCTGGGGGTCTCTCAACAAAGGCTTCCCAGAGTCTCATCTGATCAAATCACAGAACACTTCTCAAAGTGACCCCAAAAGCAAAGCTACACATCAGGGCTTATATAGCCTTCTCCTGGCTCAGAGAATGTTACAGCCTTATTGACCCACTGGCCAATCAAAAATATCTACTGAAAAACAAGACTCCCACACCAGGCTCCAGGTGCACTTTAGCCTAGGGGCAGGGAAGATCTTAAAAATTTACATTCCCATTATAGCGGTCTACTGTTACTTTGTTCTGGTACTTGAGGGAGATTGCCATGCTTAGATTGTGCACCTGACTTCTAGCCAATGGAAGAAAAGAGTCAAAAGGGAGGTGGGGGAGAATTCCATGTTAGGGCTTTATAACTTGACCATTTCCTTTTGTAAACTGCTTCTCCTTCCTGACTGTTTGTCAGAAGGAGGGATTGCCCTTTCTTGAGATTATAATAAACCATTCCTTTCTTCTTCCTACCTTGTGAAGCCTCTTTGTATTATTTGGGTAAGTATCTCTGTTGCACAGTTTTGGCATGCACACACTTTGAAGAGAGTGAGGCTGATGATTTTGCATAGCCCAACTCATTTAAGTCCAATTCAGTTGCAAATCAAAACATCCCCTCCTAAAGTCACTGGTCCTCTTCAAGATAAACAACAACAAAAGAATTAAGCTTTTTCTAAATATTTATAGTAAATGACAAAAATACACAAGCAAATTTGGGATCTCCTTGATCTTTCAATACTCTTTAATGTGTAGATTTCAGCCTATCTACACCCAGGTCACCACCACTTTGCATTTCAGTTGTCCTGAGAATTATATACTCTGCCAGACTCTGGATTTCCAGGGACTTAACTAGACTGTGTTTTTTGTTAGAGATTTAAAGTACATTTTTAAGTAACCCTTAATCAGGGAGACCAGAAAATAGGTAATCTATATTTGTTAAAATCTGCTTTTTGTTGAATCCTAGAAGGGGGAAATAGTTCTTTGGATCAATTTAACTTTATTATAATGGATGTTGATTTAAGAGACATAAATATGAAAGTACATCCTTATTGAGTATTTATAGTTATGGAATTAAAAAAAACTTTAGAAATTGAAATCAGATTTAGGTTTGGAGTAACACTTCCTTAAAACACCATGTACTCTATCTTATGATTCTGGGGGTTATTACTGGCTGTCCTTTATGTTTAGAATTCTCTCCCTTCTTACCTCTGCCTCCTGGCTTCTTTGAAGTCCCAACTAAAACTCCATCTTTTATAAGATGGCTTTCCTAATTTTCCTTAATGTCACTTCCTTCTCTTTGTTGATTACCTAAAATTGATCTTGCGTGTGTATCTATGCATGTATACATGTATCTATCTATTTTACAGAGATGTTTGCATGTTGTTTCCACCTTTATATTATTTTCTTGAGAGCAGGTAATTTTTTTTTCCTATCCTCAACTCTTCAAATAAAGACTGACACATACTAAATACATAAAATCTTGTTTACTGACCTATTGTCCTAGCACTCCTGTCATGTCCATCTAATCATATTGTGATGCCTGCATCAAAATGGGCACAGGCCGAACGGAGAATGTGGAATGATGGACATGAGTCAGGCAAGAATCTGTCATAGCAGTTCCGATTTATTGATCAGAGGTCAGGGTTAATATAATGAATGTAAAGCAATTATCTCTTAGGTTCCCATGAGAAAATGTTTAATGTCCTTGTTCATTTATGCACATCTGTATGTTTTAATGTCCTTGTTCCCTTTCATGCATCTACGTATGGGTCACTGCTCAGTTATCACGTTCTAAACTCCTGCAAGTCAGAAAGAGATGGTAAGCCAAACTGAAGACATAATATAGCCTTCACAGGAAACTGGCTTGGGAGAAATCCTGGACTAGAGTCTTCCTATGTATGGACTGGATCAGATAATGGCCCTCAACATCTCCCCCTTTCTGTACAAGTTATTTAAGAGCGTGAACCTCGGTTCCCAGAGCCAGTAAAGAGAGGTCAAGCATGTGAATCTCCAGAGATACAACAAGGCACAGTATCATCAGAAAGCATGCAACTGGAAGAAAGTGAAGCAATAAAGAGTTAAGATTATTAAATGGATTAATCTGACTCATCCAATGAAATATCTGATTGGCTATATCTTCAGGATCAATTCCTGAAATATGACTTTGTGTAATTTGTTCAGTCATATAGAACAATTGATTTACATTGCAGGTGAAATTATGACTATGCAAAGAGCCATTAAAACTATTCCTAATTCGACTCCAAGTAACATGAGAAATTTCATTATTCCAAATATGTGAGGTTACACAAACATAAGAATAGCAACAGTCACATGGCAATTATGTGTTCTGCTATCATTACATCCTGTTTACATCTTATAATACATTTTGTGAGATTACAATTTCTACAAGCAGTATTCCAATATAAATCCTGACCTTTAAAAGTTATGTTCATACATTTTCAATACATACATACATTCAATACATACATTATGAACTCAACAATGGTTACAAAGGCTGTGATATCAGTCTGGTCACTAGAGGAAAGCATATACACAGAAATAATACAATAATCAATACAGGTAAAATAGGTTAAATCATAGACATCAAATTAAAAGGAAATAACTTCAAAAATGTTAACATTATTGTGTTGCCAATGTTCCTGGATCAATTCCAGAGTGATGACAATTTTGCATACTTTCTGAAATACTTTTATACTATCTGAATCATATCACACACCAAGAAGTGGGACATGTATTTTATCCCCAAAACATTAGAATCAGAGCTAACATATAGTAAAAGAGTTACACAAATATATGTATGTTTACAATCACATCTAAATAACAATTGAGTTTTTAAGGCCTTTAACTCATCATCTAAATACAATACTCATTGTTTTAATACATTGGTTTTATACAAAAAATTCTTATTTGTATTCTGTTGTGTTATAAAGGCTTTAGAAACATTGTCTAAAATTAATTAAGCTCAGTTTACTGGATTTTTCTAAATAAAGAAATTGAAGACACAGTGGTTGAAATTTTCAATAATAGTGGGGCAATGAGTCTAGTAACAAGAAGTCTGACAAACCTTTCCCCCTTTCTTTTTAATAAACCAAAAAATATTTTTTTAATTAGTTGGAAAAAACAAATGAAGATTTTTCAACAAATACTACAACAAATCTCCACCAGTTATACATTGAGTAAGAGCACAATTAATGCATAACATTCCATACAAAAGAATCATACATAGATATGTGTATCCATAATTACATTTTTTTAAGCCAAATTAACAATTTTTTCCAAATTCAGTCACAAATGAAGTAGTTGGTATTTCACTTAGTAAATAAATAGAAGACATAATTGCATCACAGTGAATGGCTCGAGACACTCCTGGCACTTTCTTTCATTTCTGATGTTAACATATCATTAATATATTCTATAGAAAAAAAGACATAAATGGGGAAATGCTGGAGTCCCTCCTTCATAAGCCTCTTACTCCTCTGTCTCTCTGCTGTACCCCCTATTACCAAATCTACTGTCCCCTTCTGCTCTACACATTCCAAGAATTTTTGTAGTTCACAATTGGTGATAAGTAAACTTCCTTCTTTTACCATTCTTTTTAAAAGTCTTAGATAACATTCTCAGTCTCTACTTTCATTTTTTACCTGTCTTATTTTCTCCTGAAAACCTGGGCTAATCTTTGCTTGTTTTTATTTTCTACTAATCCCTCACATGCACACATTAGCTTGGTGAGTTACCCTCTGTAAGTTAGGTTATTATTTTCTCTTAAGAGAAAGTCCAGTTTTTGCCTCCTACCTTTTGTATGTTCTCCAGAGTTACAGGAGGCCACTCCTCTACCAGTACTCTTCATAAGTCCCTGTTGACTGAGCCATTGATGCCTGCATCAAAATGGGCAGAGGCTGAACCGAGAATGTGGAATGATGGACATGAGTCAGGCAAGAATCTGTCATAGCAGTTCCTATTTATTGATCAAAGGGCATGGTTAATATAATGAATATAAAACAATTATCTCTAAGGTTCCAATAAGAAAATGTTTAATATCCTTGCTCATTTATGGACATCTGTATGTTTTATGTCCTTGTTCCTTTGTACGCATCTATGCCTGGGTCACAGTTCAGTTATCACATCCTAAACTCCTGCAAGTCAGGAAGAGATGGTGAACCAATCTTAACACATAATATAGCCTTCACAGGGAGCTGGCTTGGGAGAAATCCTGGACCATCGTCTTCCCATGTGTGGATCAGGTCACAGACTGGCCCTTGACAATATTGCCTTTAGATAAAACAGGTATTTTTCATCTAAACCTTCTTTCTTTTATAGGTCCTGTTACAGTAGATAGAGACAGGGACAATTCTGCTTAGCAATTGGTAGGGTGTATGTATTGTAGAATGCTATTCACTTACATGTCAATTTTCTCCAGTGAAGAACTCAGGTGTAAAAAACACTATTCTCAGGCAAGTGCATGATAAATTATTTTGGGGACATTGAAAGTGGCAACCTGGGCCACAACCCAAAGAAGTAAATCCTAATGGACACTTTAAATTGTGCAGAGGAGACTATATGCACAATTGAAATAAAATGAATCTCTTACTTCTGCTAATGCAATGGGTAGTACTTTATTACTATATAATTTCAGGCTATGGAACTAATAATATGTGATAGAAAGAATTTTATTACCTGGGTGGTTAGAAAGAGTTTGAAGACATTCTCTATAGTTACTCCTTAGGAGAAAAAACTGGCAAAGAGGTCAAATATAAGTAATACTTATGAATTATTTTAATGGCATAATAAAAAGTGAAGGATATCTTAAGAACATCCTGGAAGACATTAAGCAAATACACACATACACACACACACGCATACACACACACACGCAACTTAGAACTTGAAAGCATATTTTTAAGTCCCAGCCCTGCTTCTTACTAAGGTATGAGCAGTCTGGCAAATAATTTTGCTTTTTAACTTTGAATGAATAAGTTATTTTTACTATTATAAATGTCCAAATTAACTGTAAAGGACATATAAAGAAAAATGCTATCTGCATCCAAAGAAAGAATTGATGAATAGTAGCAAGTATAGAATAAGTTTACATATATGTACACCTATTTGTGCTTAATGGTAATCATTTCTGTGGTGGGAGGAGAGAAGAAAAAGTAAATTTACATGATACTTTTGTATATTTGAAAGGAAAAGAAAGCTGTACAAAATAGATTTGCAGTTCCATGGGCAATCATCTTTTTTATTGTATTATGTTATGAAAATGGTTGTTTTATTCCAAAAATTAAAAAAAAACCTTAATAATACACAAATATTACTTCCTTAATTACATGTGCAATCACATACATTTAAATAAAATTATATGTTCTATAAAAAATAAAATTATTTTGGTAGTGCTTTATGATTGTGAATTGAAGAATAAAGAATCTCAGAAGAAGCAAAATTTAAGGCCATCTAAAGGGCAATGAGCAATGGTGACAATAAGATAGGGATAGATCCAGGTTACAAAGATAGTAAGCAATAAATTGTCTTATTCTAAATACAGTAAGTGTTCATATATATACAAATGATGATATGTATGTGTACTCATCACTGTCTCAACTTTTTTGGCCCACAAAGAAGGCCATAGTAGGTCAGGGCCTTGGATCATAACCTGCCTCCTCCCGCCATTTATTACTACTAGGCTGTTATAAACATATTCTTTTCTCTGTGCCAGGATCTGGGTCTTTCTACTGCTCCAGGGACCCTTGAAGGTGAGAATGTGGGAAGGGTTTCAAGTAATCAAAGTTACATAATGATAGAGTACCTCTTTTCCCTCCAATACTTTTTTGCTAATGGGGGCATAATATTAGAATAGCATTGTTCTCCATAAAGATGTTCCTGAAAGTCATACTGTGAGATGGAATTTATGCCATGGACATAACTTTTCAAAAGCTATCAGACAACCATGATCATTTAAATTAGTGCCAGAGAGAATGCTATAAGACCTTATGTTGTTTTATTTCTGTTTCGCTCAGTTAACTAATGCTTACACATTTCCTTTGGATCCTCAAAGTCCACTAGAGGCACTTAGCAATTAATTCAAGTATCACTGAAATATGTAATCTCTGCCAATGTATTCCTCCAGAAACTCTTTTCTACTCTTCTTCTGAACTCTAACTACCTCTGAGTCATTTGACTTGGCTCCGTGTCAGATACATACAGAAGCAGATTTGAGAAGTCCACCAGATTGCTAATCAACTGCAGCAGAAAATAAACGTGGTTTGGCATCAACAAAATCAATGTCTTTCTTAACCACTCCTGCTAGGGATGTCTAGGGTTGGAGTGGTTTGGATGTGAAGCTTGTTTCAGCTAGAGTTTTGCCAGGTAGATGAAAGAGGAAGCAGGGTACAGGATGAAGAACATTATACACACTTAGGAGATTTTTGAGTCCTATGTCTGACTCTATAACTATGTGACAATTTTAACTACTTTCTCATCTCAAAAGCAACATTCTCTGTGCCTCTTATTTTATTAGCTTTGGTGTCAGATTTACACCCCTACTTTCACATCAACATTTTGTTGCTTATTTATATGGCACGTATGCTTATAGAATCATCTATTGGAAAGAGGATATCATAAAGCAGGATAATAAAGAGGATATTGTGAATATCGGAGCTCAAATGAAACTTCCAGTTATGAGTTTTTCTATTATTTTTTTTATCAGATCATCCTGATTCTCTAGTAATTCCTAGCTCAATTTCTGCCTTTATATGATCAGAAGCTCTGATAGATTTTGGCATTAGTTGTTTTACTCTGGAAGCTAATAGATGATTTGATAAGCTAATAGTTCATCATATTTATTCTTTGTTTAAAAAATATTGTTCTTATAAATTAAATTTATTCATTTTCTATTAGCCTTAATTATAAACTACACTCCCACACATTTTACTTATCTCTTGTATTATAGCTTCATTTTTGAGAGTCATCAGTTGCTCACTTAAAACATTTTCTCTCTTTTAGTATTGGAACCTAGTGATAGTAATTATATATTTACATTTAAGTATTGCTTTATTTGCATCCCATAGATTTTTCATATATAAAATCATTTTTATCAGACTTTTATTTATTTTTTTCCAAATGCTTTATTAACTTCTCATTTACATCATTCATTTCCACTAGATTTTGAGTTACAAATTTTCTCCCCATTTTTTCCCCTACCCACTACCCTAAAATAGCGGTCCCATAGGATATCCCATCATTCCCTTCCTCCCTTTTCACTCACCCTTACTGGGAAGATAAGCAGTTCAGTATAGGTTGTACATGTGCAGCTAATGCAAAACACAAACAACATAAACATAATAGATATAGTGTAAAAGAATGACTATATTTCCCTCCTTCTTATTCCATCTCCAACTTGTTCTATTTTCTACTTTGATCTTGTCCTTTTTTCAAAAGTGGGTGCTTCCAACTTGCCTTGTCCCCAGCCTGTCCTCGCTTCCATAATCCCTCATCTCATTCCCTTACCCCCTACTCTCCTGTAGGGTGATATACCCTATATAGTGTGTATTTCTTTCCCTCCCCGAGCCAAATTCAATGAGAGTAAGGTTGACCCTTTCCCTTTTGCCTTTCTATTCTTCACCTCTATTGTAACCATTTTCTCTTACTTCTTCTGTATTAAATAGTTTACCACCATCATATCTCTCCCCAACTCCTCTTATTATATTCATCTCTCACCTCTTAATTTCATCTTTTAAGTATCATCCTTTCCTATTAAATTTGTCCTGTGCCCTCTATCTATGTATACCTGTAAACATATATACACACATTCACATATGTAATCATAGGCCCGTATACCCTCTGATATAGACATATATATATATATTATATATATATATATATTTCCTTCAACTATTTTCATACTGAGAAAAGTTTCATCAGTCACAAATATCATTTTTTCCATACAGGAATGTTAATAGTTCAACTTTGATAGGTTCCTTATGATTTCTTTGCCCTGTTTACCTTCTCATGCTTCTCTTGCTTCTTGTATCTGAATATCACATTTTTTTTATTCAACTCTGTTTTTTTTTTCATTAAGAATGCTTGAAAGTACTCTATTCCATTGAATTACCATATTTTCCCCTAAAACATGATATTCAGTTTTGCTGGGTAGGTGATTCTTGGTTTGAATCCCAGCTCCTTTGACCTCCAGAATATCATATTCCAAGCCCCTCGATCCCTCAGGATAGAAGCTGCCAGATCTTGAGTAATCCTTATTGTGTTTCCACAATATTCAAATTGTTTTTTCCTGGCTTCTTGTAATATTCTCTCCTTGACCTGGGAATTTCAGAACCTGGCTATAATATTCCTAGGAGTTTTCTTTTTGGGATCTTTTTCAGGAGGTGACCAGTGGATTCTTCCAACCTCTATTTTGCGCTATGGTTCTAAACATCAGGGCAGTTTTCCTTGAGAATTCCTTGCAGGATGATTTCTAGGTTCTTTTTTTGATAATGGCTTTCAGGTAATCCAATAATTTTTGAATGATCTCTCCTGCATCTATTTTCCAGGTCAGTTGTTTTCCAATGAGATATTTCACATTGCCTTCTCTTCTATCATTTGTTTGGATCCGTTTAACAGCATCTTCATTTCTCTTAAAGTCATTAGCTTCCATTTGCTCAAATCTAATTCTGAAGCAATGATTCTCCTCAGTGAGCTTCTGAGATTCTTTTTCCATCTGGCAAATTCGGCTTTCTAAGGCATTCTTCTCCTCATTGCCTTTTTGAGCCTCTTTTGTCATTTGTGTTAGTCTGTTTTTTAAGGTGTTATTTTCCTCGGTCTGTGGACACTCATTTTGTAATTTTCTTGCATCATTCTCATTTCTCTTCCCAAATTTTCCTCCACTTCTCTTATCTGCTTCTTAAGGTCCTCTATGGCTTGTATCCAGCTCATATTTTCCTTAGAATCTTTTGGTACAGGAGTTCTAAGTTCATTGTCTTCCTCCTGTTCCATGCTTTGCTCCTTTTTGCCCCCAAAATAGGAGTCTAATGTTGGATGCTTCTGTTTGCTTAGCTTCCTTTGGCTTGTCATTTTGCCACTAACTTACTTGACTTTTAGGCTTTTTGCCACAGTAGGCCTCTGCTACCAGCCATGGCAGCTGTGTCCCAAATGCTGTGTTTTCTCAGCTGCTGGAGGTATTAGTTGGGTGCCCTGTCTGAAGCCTCACATGCTCTGGCAAGCTGGTCACATACCCCAGGACCTCCACCATAGAACACAATCCAGATCCAAGCAGCTTAAAGTAAGAGTGATTACCACTCAGACTGGTTGCTTGGCCCCCCTACTCTGCAGACCAGGATCTGTAGCTGTCATGTGGCACTGGTGGCCCCATATCACTCAGTGGCTTCTCACCGTAGGATTAAAACCTGATGCACTCCCAACTAATGGGTCCCAAAGTCCACTGTACACTGACCTCTCACTTTGTCCTTAATATCTATGTGTTAATATTTTTGGACTGGCCACAGGTGCTAGTGATCTGGAGTCTCTCCAGACTTGGTTGGTCAGGTCCACTCTGGGCCTAAAACCTGGGCATGGTTCTGGGCTCAGGTCCCAGAGAACTGTCCTGGTCAATTCCTGCTGGTCTGCTGGGCTGTCCTCAGCAGGAGGTTAGCTTCTCTGTGTCATTTTGTGGGTTCTGTAGCTCCAAAGTTTGTTCAGAGTCCCCTTTTATATGGATTGGAGGTGGCGAGAGCCAGAGCTGCACAGAGGTCTTGTTTCTACTCTGCCATCTTGACTCCACCACCATCAGCCTTGTAAATATTACCATTTTATTTCCTCCTCATCTGAAAAAACATTGAATGTTTTTTTTTAATTTGCATCTTGTTATATATTTTACTCACAGTATTATTCAATTTATTATATTATTGCTTAAAAGTATTACACATAATAATGTCTGCTTTTTGTGTATTTACATAGGCTTTCACAAAGACCTGAGGGGAGATTAATTTTTACAAGTGCACATGTATGGATGCAAACATACATATATGCACACAAATACACATTCATGTATACACACATTTTAATGTGTATATAATGCTTCTCGTATGTTTTTCTCATATATGATATTTTCACCTATTAAATACAAATTCCTCTCTGAAACTCTTTCATTTAAAATTTTTTTAAATTATTATATTCTGACAATGAAATGTTGCAGCACAAGATATATCAGCAAGTTCAAAGTAAATAAGCATTTATTAAATATTTTTATATGCTAGACACTCTACCAAATTCTGAGGACACAAAGAAAGGGAAGCACATTCCCACACACATGCCTCAATTAAGGATCTACTGTGTATTATGGAAAACCTACATAAATTCCCCAAAGGTTATACATGCATACAGATATATTTATATATGCACACATATATTTATATAAACACACGTATGTATGTGTGTTTGTCTATCTGTATATGATATACACATATGTAGCTATGCCCACAACTATGTATATGGAAGTATATATTCACATATATAGATAAGTTCACATGTATACACATGTATATGTATGTGTGTACATAAATGCATATACTAACTTATTATAGCTTGAAAATTCACTAAGACTTTTAGGATACCAGATAAATGGATGAGACAGAGACAGACAGGTAGGTAGGTAATTAGGTAGGTTGGCAGGTAGGTAGATACAGATAGATAGATAGATAGATAGATAGATAGATAGATAGATAGATAGA
>NW_027187460.1:47024066-47102398 GCF_028583685.1 Petaurus breviceps papuanus
TTTTCTCTTTGGGAATAAAACTACCTCTCTGATTCATGTTTACACTCTAAGTACCCTTTCTTCCTTTGACTCCACCTCCTTACGAGAGTAGGATGGATCTCTTAGACTAATACAAAAAAATATATATATAATTTTCCCACAGGAATCCAAGGTAGAAGTTGAACTGAAACCCTGGGAGCCTACTTCCACACTGAAAGAAACAATCACATATCTGAGAAATGAAGGCAAATTGTAAGGACAGATAAAATACAAAGCTTGTTGAAGTCACAAGCATCTATGACCTCAGCTGAACAGTGCTTGGCCAGAGGATGTGTTAGCTGTTATATGGATTAGATTGACTCCATTTGGTCCCAGAGTGTACAAACTAGAAGCAGTGGGAAAAGGTTTTAGATGGAGATTTTTAAGTTTAGTGTGAAGAAACAAGAGAAGCCATAACAGCTTCTTACTGATCAGAGCTGTCCCAAACTTGAATCAGCTGTGATAGTAAACATTTTCATGCACCTATTATATATCAAACACTATACTAAGTGCTATAGATATTTGTTGTTGTCCACTTGTGTCCTACTCTTACTGACCTCATTTAGGATTTACTTTCCAAAGATATTGGAGTGGTTAGCCATTTTCTTCTTCAACTCATTTTTCAGATAAAGAAATAAGCAAACTGAGTTAAATTATTTGCCTGGGATCTCACAGTTAGTGTCTAAGGTTGGATTTGAACTCAGATCTTCCTGACTCCAGAATCAACCTCTATCTATCTAGTTAGAGATCCACAGAAAGACAAAATATAATCCCTTTCTTTGAGGAGCTCACAATCCAATGATTGAGACAAGATACAAAAATGTATTACAAAAAGGCTACATAAAAGATATATAGAAAATAATCAACAGAGGGAAGTTAGTAGGATTAATAGAATTGGGAAAAGTTCCCATGTAAAAGAGGAGATTTTAACTGGGACTTGAAGGAAGCTAGTAGGAAGAGATGGGAAGGGAGAGTATTCCATATATAAGGAATAGTCAGTGAAAATGACTACTGTTGGTAGATGCAATGTTGTCTTCAAGGAACAGCAAAGGCATCAGTAGTACTAGATCAAAGAGCACACGATGAGATGTAAACTGTAAGAAAACTAGAAAGTTATGATGGGGGTGGGGAGTTAGAAAGAGTTTTGGAATGCCAAGCAGAGGATTTCATATTTGATCCTTGAGGTAACTGAAAGTTATTGGATAATGGGTCCCCTTTCACAAATATTCAGGTACATTCTAAATGATCAGGAATATTGAAAAGGGAATTTCTATTTAAGACATGTTGGAAAGATATCTGAGTATATATATATATATATATATATATATATATATTTATATTTATATTTATATACACACACACATATATGTACACACACATAAATATTTCACTGCTATTTCTAATTATGTATATCTATTTCTTAGATACTTAGCACAAAACTTCCTTTAAATATTAATGATTCTACCCTCATGGGCTCTCCACCTAATGCACTCAGAGACCTTTCTGTGTCTTCATAGATGTCCCTTGGGAAGTACAGGAGACAGACATTCACATAAGAAATCTTCACTGTTAATATCTCTAAACTTAGACCACTTTATAGATGACTAGCGTATATTCCAATCACAGGCCCACTTTCAAAATTTTCCAACATTGTAGGAAATATCAGAGATTTGCAAGTGAAATGTGTGTATGCATATGTGTGTGTGATCTGTGCATATATACACAATACAGAAACATAAAACTGTATATACATGTACATGCACATGCATGTATATGTACATATATGTATATATGTATACACACATGCATTTAAATGAAGAATAATAGCTTGGCTTAATAAATTAATCTTCTCTCTGGCACATTCCAGGTTATATGATCTTAGGCAAGTCATTAAACTTCCCAGGGCTCTAGAATGCATTCCATGACTGATAATTAAACTCATAATGGTACTAACCTATTTTGATATAGGGAGTTCCTCACTTGAAATTTCCTTATAGTAATGAAGACATAAATCTATTTCCTATTCCTATACAAAAGGAGATAGATTAAAGGATATGCAGATATACACAGTATATGTACTTTATTTATATTCAAATATCTGGAATTCTAAGAGTCTTCTTTGGCCTACTGGAAGTTTACTGTGTTCTTTCATACTGGTTCTACTTGAGTAGATCAGTGGTTTCATGGTTGTCATTCTCCTTTCACTGATTCAGATTACAATCCTTTCATTGTATCTCAGTTACCCTGAGAAAAAGTAATGGTGATGGTTCACCCTTGAGAACTCACTCTAGAAATGTGGAGCCAAGATGGCAGAATGTAGTTAGTATTTATTGATGAATAGTGACTTAGAGAATTTTTAATATGACTACTGAGAGCTTTAATTTCTTCCTCTGAAAACTGCCTGTTCATATCCTTTGACAATCAATTGGGGAATGACTTGTATTCTTGTAAATTTGACTCATTTCTCTATATATTTTAGAAATGAGGCCTCTATCAGAGACACTGGTTGTAAAAATTCTTTTCCAATTTTCTTCTTCCCTCCTAATCTTGGGTGCATTGGCTTTGTGCAAAAACTTTTAAATTTAATGTAATCAGAATTAGACATCTTGCATTTCATAAGGTTCACTATCTCTTGTTTGGTCATAAATTCCTCCATTCTCCATAAATCTGTAGATAAACTGTTCCTTCCTCTCCTAATATTTTGGTAGAATGAAGCTTTATTCCTAGATCATGTACTTCTAACTTTTTGAACTTTCATAAGTTTTATATTTTTGAACTATATTTGAACTTTATTCTAGCACATAGTGTCAGATATTGGGCTCTGTCCAATTTCTGCTATACTATTTTCCAGTTTTCTGAGCAGTTTTTGTCAAACAGTGAGTTATTGTCCCAAAAGCTGGGGTCTTTGGGTTTATCAAACAGTAGACTGCTGTAATCATTGACTACTGTTTCTTGTGTACTTAACCTATTCACTGATCTGCCCATCTATTTCTTAGCCAGTACCATGTGGCTTTGATTATTGCTGCTTTATAATACAATTTAAAGTCTAGTATGGCTAGGCCACCTTCCCTAGCATTTCTTTTCATTAATTCCCTTGATGTTCTGAAGCTTTGGGTCTTCCATATGAATTTTGATATTATTTTTTTCTAGCTCTATAAAATAATTTTTAGTAGTTTGATTGGTATGGCACTGAATAAATAAATTTAGGTAGAATAGTCATTTTTACTGTATTAGTTTGGCCTACCTATGAGCAGCTGATGTTTTTCCAATAATTGAGATGTGACTTTTTTGTGTCTCAAAATTGCATTGCCATTATGTTCATATAGTCCCTGGGTTTGTTTTGTCAGGTAGATTCCCAAATATGTTATAATATCTACAGAAACTTTAAATGTAAATACTCTCTCTATCTCTTGCTTTTGGTCTTTGTTAGTAATATACAAAAATGCAGATGATTTATGTGGTTGTATTTAATATCGTGGAACTCCTAAAGTCATTTATTGTTTCAAGTAGTTTCTTAATTCATTCTCTAGGATTCTGTAAGTATATCATCATATTGTCTTCAAAGAGAGATAACTTAGTATTTCTTTGTCTATTCTAATTAATTCAATTTATTTTTCTTTACTTATTTCTAAAGTTAATATTTCTAGTACCATACTGAATAACAATGGTGGTAATGGGCATTCTTGTTTGACCACCAATCTTACTGGAAATCATCTAACAACCCCATTACATAAAATTCTTGGTGATGGTTTTAGGTAGATGTTATTTATCATTTCAAGGAAGGCTCCATTTATTCCTATGTTCTCCAGTGTTTTCAATAGAAATGGGTATTTAATATTGTCAAAAGCTTTTTCTGCATCCATTGAGATAATCATGTGGTTTCTTTTAGTTTTGTTGTTGATATGAACAACTATGCTGATAGCTTTCCCAATATTGAAACAGCTCTACATTAGTGGTATATATAGCACCTTGATCAAAGTGTATTATTCTCATGATAAGTTCCTGTAATCTTTTTGCTAATATTTTAATTAAAATTGTTGCATATTTATTCATTAGGGAAATTGGTCTATAATTTTTATTTTCTGTTTAAACTCTTCCCGATTTGAGCATCAATACCATATCTGTATCCTAAAAAGAACTTGGCAGGACCCCTTCTTTGAGAAATTTCCATCATACTTTATATAATATTGCAATTAATTGTATTTAAAATGTTTGATAGAGTTCACTTATAAACCCATATGGTTCTGGAGATTTTTTTTCCCATAAGGAGTTCATTGTGGCTTGTCATTTTCTTTTTCTGAGATGATGTTATTTATTTTACTTCCTCTTCTGTTAATCTGGGCAATTTATATTTTTTTTGTAAATACTCATCCATTTCCCTAAGTCTGCCAAATTATGGGCCTACACAATTGGGCAAAATAATTCCTAATTATTGTTTTGATTCCTTTTCTTTGGAGGTAAATCCACCTTTTTTTTGATACTGGTAAATGTGTTTGCTTCTTTCTTTTTTTAATCAAATTGACTAAAGTTAACTTTATTATTTTTTCATAAAACCAGCTCTAAGTTTTGTTTATTAGTTCAATAGTATTCTTAATTTCACGTTCATTAATCTCTTCTTTAGTTTTCAGTATTTTTAATTTGTTATTTAATTATTTTCAATTTGTTCTTTTTCTAGCTCTTTCAGTTGCATGTCTAATTCATTGATCTCCTCTTTCTCTATTTAATTCATGTAAGCATTCAGAGATATAAAACTTCCCCATAAGAACCACTTTTGCTGCAATACATAAGTGTTGGTATGTTGTCTCATTATTGTCGTTCTCTTGAATGAAGTTATTAATTGTTTCTATGATTTGTTATTTGACTCACACATTCTTTAGGATAAGAATATTTGGTTTCCAATTAATTTTTAGTCCATATTTCCATGGCCCTGTATAACTTATATTTTTATTGCATCATGATGTGAAAATGATGCATTTAGTATTTCTGCAGTAGATTGTGAGGTTTTTACACTGTAGTACATGGTCAGTTTTTGCATATGTGCGATGTACCACTGAGAGAAAGGTATATGCTTTTCTGTATTCATTCAATTTTCTTCAGAGGTCTATCATATCCACCTTCTTGAAAATTGTATTCACCTCTTTAAATTATTTATTGTTTATTTTGAGGTTAGCTTTATCAGGTTCAGAGAGGGAGAGGTTGAGGTCCCCCACTAGCATAGTCTTGCTGTCTTTTTCTTCTTGTAACTCCCTTAACTTCTCTTCTAAGGATTTGGATGCGGGAGTAAAAGAAGCAGGACCTCCTCTGGGCTGCAGCTTCCACCTTCCCCACTCCATGTAAAAGGGGATTATAAACAAACTTTGGAGATGAAGAACCCACAAAATGACACAGAGAAGCTAACCTCCCACTGAGGACAGCCCAGCAGGCCATCAGGAATAGGAGAGCACAGTGCTCTAGGAGCCAAGCCCAGCCCCACACCTAGGCTTTAACCCCAGGGTGGGTCTCACCAGCCTCTGGTCAGAGGGACCCCAGATCAGCAGCAGCTTTGGCCCTTTTGAGATTTGTCAACACATAGATGTGAAGGACAAAGTGAAAGGACAGTGCAGTCTGGACTTTGGGAACCAGTAAGTGGGAGTACATGGCTTTTACCCCCAGGGCGAGAAGCTGCTGAGACACCAGCAAAGACAGTGAGTGCCATGTGGCAGCTTTACCTCCTGGCCTGCAGAGTATAGGGGGACCAAGCACAAATATGAGGGGTAACCGCTTCTGCTTTAACCTTTTTGGATCTGGATTGCAGCCTAGGATGGGGTGTGTGTCCAGCTTGCCAGAGCGTGTGGAGATCTCAGAGAGGGCACCCATCTAATACCTCCAGCAGCTGATAAAACCCCAGCGTTTCTGACAAAAGCTCCCCTGTCTGGTGGTAGAGTCCTACTGTGGCAAAAAGTCCAGAGGTCAAGTGACTGAGGGGTGACATAACCAGGCAAAGGAAACAAAGGAGACCGAAGATTCCAATGTTAGAATCCTATTTTGGGGACAAAAAGGAGCAAAACATGGAACAGGAGGAGGACAGTGAAGTCAGAACTCCTGCACTAAAAGCTTCTAAGGAAAATACAAGCTGGTTACAGGCCACAGAGGACCTGAAGAAGCAGATAAGAGAAGTGGAGGAAAAACTGTGAAGAGAAATGAGAATGATGCAAGAAAATTATGGAATGAGAGTCAACAGCATGACTGAGGAAAATCATACCTTAAAAAAAAAGACTAACTCAAATGGCAAAAGGATCAAGAAGGCAATGAGGAGAAGAATGCCTTAAAAAGCTGAATTTGGCAGATGGAAAAAGAATCTCAAAAGTTCAATGAGGAGAATCATGACTTCAGAATTAGATTGGAACAAATGGAGGCTAATGACTTTGTGAGAAGTCAAGCTGCTATTAAACAGATCCAAGCAAATGAAAGAATAGAAGGCAATGTGAAATATCTCATGGGAAAAACCACTGACCTGGAAAATAGATCCAGGAAAGATAATTTAAAATTTATTGGACTACCTGAAAGCCATGATCAAAGTAAGAACCTAGAAATCATCCTCCGGGAACTTCTCAAAGAAAACTGCTCTGATGTTTTAGTACCAGAGGGCAAAAGAGAGGTTGAAAGAATCCACTGATCACATCCTGAAAAAGATCCCAAAAAGAAAACTCCTAGGAATATTATAGCCAGGTTCTGGAATTCCCAGATTAAGGAGATAATATTACAAGCAGCCAGGAAGAAACAATTTGAATATTGTGGAACCACAATCAGGATAACCCAGGATCTGGCAGCTTCTACACTGAGGGATTGAAGTGCTTGGCATATGATATTCTGGAGGTCAAAGGAGCTGGGATTAAAACCAAGAGTCACCTACCCAGCAAAACTGAGTATCATGTTTCAGGGGAAAATATGGTCATTCAGTGGAATAGAGGACTTTCAAGCATTCTTGATGAAAAAAAACAGAGTTGAGTAGAAAATTTGACATTCAGATACAAGAAGCAAGAGAAGCATGAGAAGGTAAACAGGGAAAAGAAATCATAAGGCACTTATCAAAGTTGAACTATTAACATTCCTACATGGAAAAACAATAATTGTAACTAATGAAACCTTTCTCAGTGATTGAAGGGAATAGAAATACACACACACATTTATATATATATATATGAGAATATATGGGCATATGAATACATATGTAAATGTGTGCATATATGTTTACAGGTATACATAGATAGAGGGCACAGGACCAATTTAACAGGAAGGGATGATACTTAAAAGGTAAACTTAAGATGTGAGAGAGGAATATAATGAGAGGAGATGGGGAGAGACAGAATCGGGTAAACTATCTCATATAGAAGAGGCAAGGGAAAATGGTTACAATGGAGGGGAAGAATAGGAAGGTAAAATGGAATTGGTCAACCTTATTTCCATTGAATTTGGCTTGAGGAGGGAATGAAATACACCCTAAATATGGTATCTCACCCTACAGGAGAGTAGGGCCAGAAGGGGATGAGAGGGGGGATGAGGTAAGGGAGGGCAGTCTTGGGGGGAGGGAAGTTGGGAGCACCCACTTTTGAAAAGGGATGGGATCAAAGTAGAATATAGAACAAGTGGGAGGTGGGATAGGAGGGAGGAAAATATAGTCAGTCTTTTACAACATATCTACTATGTTATTATTTTGCATTAATCACACATATACAACCTATACTGAACTGCTTATCTTCCCAATAAGGGTGGGAGACAAGGGAGGAAAGGAATGAATTTGGTTTTCAAAGTTTTAAAATCAAATATATATATATATATATATATATATATATATATATATATATATATATATATATATATATAGGTGTGTGTATACATACTATTATTATTACTATTTTAGACATAATTGGGAAAAAGATTTATAGGCACTGATGCATAAAGATCCACTGGAAAAGTTGAAATGCGTATGGGAGAAAATATGGAGAGAGCAAATTGGAGGAGGGGATATCCTGTGGGACTGCTATTTTGGGGTGGTGGGTAGGGTTAAATTGGGAAGAAAATTTGCAACTCAAAATCTGGTGGAAATGAATTATGTAAATCAGTAGTTAATAAAGCATCAAAAAAAAGAATTTGCATGCTCTACCACTTGGTACATATATGTTTAGTAATAAGATTACTTCCCTGTCTATGATGCCTTTTAGCAAGATATAGTTTCCTTCCTCATCTCTTTTGATTAGATATATTTATGCTTTTGTTTTGTCTGAGATTAGGAACACTATACATGTTGTTTTTTTTAATTTCAGCTGAAACATAATATATTCTATTCCAGCCTTTTACCTTTACCCTGTGTGTATCACCCTGCTTCCAATGCATTTCTTGAAAACCACGTATTGCAGGATTATGGTTTACTTTCTCTCCTTGGGGCACTTTTCCTTAATGATTTCTTGGAAGATTCTGTCTCGGCTCTTGATTTCATCATGGCTTTCCTGTACAACAATAACTCTTAGATTCCAATGAGATATTTTACATTTTTACTGTTTGTTTTCATTCTTCAGATTTTGTTTGAATGATTCTTGAATCTTCATGGAGTCAATGGATTCAATTTGCTCAATTCTAATTTTTAATGAATTGCTTTCTCCAGTTAGCTTTTGTACCACCTTTTCCATTTGACAATTTTTTTTTCCTTCTAAGGAGGTATTTTCTCCAATTAGGTTTTCTACCTTCTTATCCATTTGGCCAATTTCACTTTTTAAAGGAGTTGTTCTCTTTAGTGATTTTTTTTTAATGTTTGTCAGTTGTATTTTTTAAATAATTGGTAAATTTTTTTCTGCTTCTCTAATTTGGCTTTTAAAATCCTTCTTGAACTTTTTCTTTTTTTTTTTTTTTTACAAATGAACTTATTTTATATTTCATTTTGTCATACAAATGAACCACCCTACCACTTACTGATTTACCCCATTCTGTCTCCATTTTTTTATTAAACTTTAATTTATTAATTTGTTTGTTTCCTTTTAGTTTACAGGATTCAATTCCACAATTCCTTGAATTTCACATTTTGTCCCCCTCCCTACCCTCGTCCCCCCATGGCGGCTTATTATCAAGTATAGGATCTGTAAATACTTTCACATTATACAATGGTCAGGTTATAAGGATGTATTGTACCAGCTGGAATGAAAAATGGTAAAGAGGACATAAAATCAAATAAGAGAATGAAAAAGATCAGGTATTTTGCTTCCACCTGGATATAAATTTAGTTCTATCTAGTTCTTTCCCTGGATGTACGTTTTTCTCTCCATCATGCATCTTTTGGGATTGACTTATATCACTGCATTGCTGAGAAGACTCCAGTCTATCAAAGTTGGTCATCACACATACGTTATGTCTGTAATTGTGTACAAATTTCTCCTGGTTCTACTCTTCTCACTCAGCATCAGTTCTTTTAAGCCTCTCCAGGTAAATATGAAGACCGCCTGCCCCCCATTTCTTTTTTTTTAATCTTTAAGACACATTTTATTTAATAATTTGGGTTCTAATGGTTTACTTTTTACTTAAAAATCCCTGTTGGATTGTCTTGACATTTAGAAAACAAAGATGATTAATTTGGAGACTTCTGAGAAAACTAGTTCAATATGTCTTTTTCCATTAAGCTACTGACCCAGATAATAATTCCTTGATAACACAAGGCTAAAGAGGAGCATCTAAAAAGAGGAGTATGTCATAAACCTAGATGGATCTGCTTTTTCTTTTTTTTTTTAGATTTTTTTTAAATTTTTTAACTTTAATTTATTAATTTGTTTGTTTCCTTTTAGTTACCCCCATTTCTTATAGCGCAATAGTATTCCATAACATGCATATACCACAACTTGTTCAGCCATTCCCCAATTGATGGGCACCTCCTTAATTTCCAATTCTTTGCCACAACAAAAAGAGCTGCTATAAACATTTTTGTACATATGGGTCTTTCTCCCATTTCTATGATCTCTTTGGGATATAACCCTAGGAGTGGTATTGCTGGATCAAAGGGTATGAAAGTATTTATAGCCCTTTGGGCATAATTCCAGATTGCTCTCCAGAAAGGCTGGATCAGTTCCCAACTCCACCAACAATGCATTAGTGTTCCAGTTTGCCCACATCCTCTCCAGTATTTGTCATTTTCCTGTTTTGTCATCTTAGCCAATCTGACTGGTGAGATGTGGTACCTCAGAGTTGTTTTGATTTGCATTTCTCTAATCAATAGTGAATTAGAGCATTTCTTCATGTGCTTATCGATACTTTAATTTCTTTCTCTGAAAACTGCCTGTTCATATCCTTTGCCCATTTATCAATTGGGGAATGACTTGTATTCTTATAAATTTGACTCAATTCTCTGTATATTTTAGAGATGAGTCCTTTGTCAGAGACATAGGTTGTAAAGATTCTTTCCCAATTTCCTACCTCCCTCTTAATCTTGGTTACATTGGCTTTATTTGTACAGAAACTTTTCAATTGCGTGTAGTCAAAATTATCCATTTCACATTTTATAATGTTCTCTAATTCCTGTTTTGTCATAAAGTCATTCCCTCTCTACAAGTCTGATAGGTAAACTATTACTTGTTTTAGCAGACTGCTTGCAATATCAACCTTTATACCTAGATCATGAACCCATTTAGACTTGATTTTGGTATATGGTGTTAGATAATGGTCTATGTCCAGTTTCTGCCATACTATATTCCAGTTTTCCCAGCAGTTTTTGTCAAATAGTGAGTTCTTATCCCAAAAACCAGGGTCTGGGGGTTTATCAATCAATACATTGCTATAGTCGTTGACTTCTGAATCTCATGTGCCTAATCTATTCCATTCATCCACTTCTCTATTTCTAAGCCAGTACCAGGTAGTTTTGATGACTGCTGCTTTATAGTACAGATTGAAATCTGGTAAAGCTAGTCTACCTTCCTTAGCATTTTTTTTCATTAATTCCCTTGATATTCTGGACCGTTTATTCTTCCAGATGAATTTTGTTATTATTTTTTCTAACTCTATAAACTAGTTTTTTGGTAAATTAATTGGTATGGCACTAAATATATAATTTATTTTAGGTAAAATTGTCATTTTTATTATATTAGCTCGACCCAGCCATGAGCAATTGATATTTTTCCAATTAGTTAGATCTGACTTTATTTGTGTGAAAAGTGTTTTGTAGTTATGATTATACAGGTCCTGGGTTTGTTTTGGCAGGTATATTCCCAAATATTTTATAATGTCTACAGTAACTTTAAATGGGATTTCTCTTTCTACTTCTTGCTGTTGAATTTAATTGGAAATATATAGGAATGCCGAGGATTTATGTGCGTTTATGTTATATCCTGCAACTTTGCCAAATTTATTTATTGTCTCAAGCAGTTTTTTACTTGATTCTCTAGGATTCTCTAAGTATATCATCATATCATTTGTGAAGAGTGATAGCTTGGTCTCTTCTTTGCCTAACTTGATTCCTTTGATTTCTTTTTCTTCTCTAATTGCTACTGCCAACATTTCTAGTACCAGATTGAATAAGAGGGGTGATAGTGGACACCCTTGTTTCACCCCTGATCTTATGGGAAATGCTTCCAGCTTCTCCCCATTACATATGATACTTTCTGATGGCTTTAAATAGATGCTACCTATTATTTTAAGGAAGGCTCCATTTATTCCTATACTTTCTAATGTTTTTAATACGAGTGGATGTTGTATTTTGTCAAAAGCCTTTTCTGCATCTATTGAGATTATCATGTGGTTTCTGCTAGTTTTTTTGTTAATATGATCAATTATACTGATGTTTTTCCTAATATTAAACCATCCTTACATTCCTGGAATAAATCCTACCTGATCAAATTGTATTATTCTTGAGATAAGTTGTTGTAGTCTTTTGGCTACTATTTTGTTTAGAATTTTTGCATCTATATTCATGAGGGAGATTGGTCTGTAATTTTCTTTCTCTGTTTTATCTCTTCCTGATTTAGGTATCTGTATCATATTTGTGTCACAAAAAGAATTTGGTAGGACTCCTTCTTCACTAATTTTCCCAAATAATTTGTAGAGTATTGGAATCAATTGTTCTTTAAATGTTTGATAGAATTCACTAGTGAATCCATCTGGCCCTGGAGATTTTTTCCTAGGGAGGTGACTGATGGCTTGTACAATTTCTTTTTCTGAGATGGGATTATTTAAGTAATTTACTTCCTCTTCAGTTAATCTGGGCAACTTGTATGTTTCTAAATACTCATCCATTTCCCTAAGATTGTCAAATTTATGTGCATACAATTGGGAAAAATAATTCCTAATTATTGTTTTGATTTCCTCTTCATTGGAGGTAGATTCACCCTTTTCATTTTTGATACTCATAATTTGGTTTTTTTCTTTCTTTTTTTTTATCATATTGACTAAGGGTCTATCAATTTTGTTGGTTTTTTCATAAAACCAGCTCTTGGTTTTATTTATTAGTTCAATAGTTTTCGTGATTTCGATTTTATTAATCTCTCCTTTAGTCTTCAATATTTCTAGTTTAGTATTTCATTGGGGATTTTGAATTTGTTCTTTTTCTAGGTTTTTTAATTGCATGCCCAATTCGTTGAGCTCCCTTTTCTCTAATTTAATCATGTATGCACTCATGGATATTAAACTTCCCCTAAGAACTGCCTTTAATGAATCCCACAGATTTTGGTATGTTGTCTAATTATTATCATTCTCTTGAATGAAATTACTGATTGTTTCTATAATTTCTTGTTTGACCCACTCATTCTTTAGGATCAAATTGTTTAATTTCCAGTTAGTTTTTAGTCTGTCTTTCCCTGGCCCTTTATTGCATATAATTTTTATTGCATCATGATCTGAGAATGATGCGTTTAATATTTCTGCCTTACTGCATAGAATTGTGAGGTTTTTATGCCCTAGAACATGGTCAGTTTTTGAGTATGTGCCATGAACCGCTGAGAGGAAAGTATATTCCTTTTTATCTCCATTCAGTTTTCTCCAGAGATCTATCATACCTATCCTCTCTAATATCCTGTTCAGCTCCTTAACTTCTTTCTTGTTTATTTTGAGGTTGGATTTATCAAGTTCAGATAGGGGGAAATTAAGGTCTCCCACTAGTATAGTTTTGCTATCTATTTCTTCCTCTAATTCCTTTACCTTCATCACTAGGAATTTGGAAACTACACCACTTGGTGCATATATGTTAAGTAGAGATATTGCTTCATTCTCGATGGTGCCTTTTAACAGGATATAGTTTCCTTCCTTATCTCTTTTAATTAGGTCAATTTTTGCATTTGCTTTATCTGAGATAAGGATTGCTACCCATGCTTTTTTTACTTTAGCTGAGGCATGATATATTTTACTCCAACCTTTTACCTTTACCTTGTGTGTATCCCTCTGTTTCAGATGTGTTTCTTGTAAACAGCATATTGTAGGATTATGATTTCTAATCCATTCTGCTATCCGTCTCCGTTTTATAGGAGAGTTCATTCCATTCACATTTACAGTTATGATTGTTATCTGTTTCTTTCCCCTTATCCTATTCCTGCCCCTGTTAATGTTCATATTTTTCCTCCCTTCTTCCTTCCCCTCCTTAATAGTTTTCCTTTTGACCACTGCCTCCCTCAGTGTTCCCTTTTTGGCCCCCCTCCCTTTTCCTCCCCCTTTCGCCTCACTACTTCCCTCTCTACAAACCATTCCCACCCCCCTTTTGTAACACTTTCCCCCTCCTACTACCTGTAGGATATTGTTATACTTAATGAGGTATGCTATTTTTTCTTCGCATCAAGAATGACAGGAATATATCTCATGCGAAGCTCCTCTCCCTCCCTTCTTTCCCTCTAAAATGATGTGTGTTCTCCTTGTTTACCTTTCTAAGTCTCTGTTGCTTCCCGTAATTGGAGGTTGAATTTTCCATTGAGTTCTGGCTTTTTTTATCAAGAAGGTCTGGAACTCTGTTATATCATTGAATGACCATCTCTTTGCCTGGAAGAATATGCTCAGTCTCACTGGGTACGTGATCCTTGTTTGTAATCCGAGCTGTTTTGCCTTCCTGAAAATTGTATTCCACTGCCTCCGATTTTTCAGTGTGGAGGCTGACAAATCCTGTGCAATCATCACTGTGGACCCTCGATATTTGAATTGTTTCTTTCTGGCCGCTTGAAGTATTTTCTCTTTTATCTGGTAGTTCTGGAGTTTGGCCACAACATTTCGAGGATTTTTCAGTTTGGAATCTCTTACATCTGGTGCCCGGTGGATTCTGTCGATTTCTATTTTCCCCTCAGGTTCAAGTATCTCTGGGCAGTTTTCCTTAACGAGCTCTTGGAGAATGTTGTCCAGGCTCATTTTTTCATCATAATTTTCTGGTAAGCCTATGAGTCTCAGATTATCTCTCCTGGATATGTTTTCCAAGTCAGTTATTTTTTCTTTGAGGTATTTTACCTCTTTTTCTAATTTTTCATTTTTGTTCTTTTGCTTGGCTACTTCTTGGTTCCTCATAGAGTTATTTGTTTCCATTTGTTTAATTCTGGTTTTTAGCAAATCGTTTTCCTTGGTTAATTTTTGAAGCTCCTTTTCCATATCATACACTTTTCTTTTTAGAGAGATGTTTTCCTCATTATAATGCTTTTTGAATTCTGCTATTTTTGTTTTGAGAGAATTATTCATTTTCTCTTCTATCTCTCTCATTTTGCTTTCAAAGTTCCTTTTGATCTCATCTAGGAGAGCCTTCTGTGCTTGGGATCCATTCCCTGTTGAAGTTTCATCTGTGGGTGTGGAGTCCACGTTGTCTCCCTCTGACGTTGGTTCCTCCCTCTGAGGATAATAGGACTCCAGAGTCTTTGTTTTTGTAGTCTGCTTTCTACCTATTTTGAGGCAGGGTCCTAACCACGCCCTTTCTCTAGGATCCCAAGCCTTTACTGTAGAGGGTTTTGCCCTGAACAATAGTTACTATATTTTCAGGGTCAGAGGGGGGGTTTGGAGCAAGTGGGGTTCACTCTGTCATCCTCATCTTTGGAGGTCCTGAAAGGGGCTTTTTTTTTTTTAAGATTTCTGGGCTATTCAGTTGTAGCCCAAGGAGTGTTTGCTGTCCAGTATAGGGGCCCCTGTCTTTGCTTCTTACCTTGATCTTTCCAGTCACAGCCCTTTGGTGATAGGCCTGGTAGTGGACCTTGTGGTTAGTGGGAAGACTTGCCCTCGGAGTTGATCAGGCCCCTTCCCAGCCTGCGTCCGCGCGCCGCCGTCCCGCCACCGCCGCACCTTCCCTACTTGAACTTTTTCAAGAATATTTGGGGGGGGAGGGGCAGAGACCAGTTCATATTCCCTTTTGCATTTTCAGATGTGGATAGTTTCAATACTTTCCTCTTCAGAATTCATATTTTGATCTTCCCTGTCTCCTTAATAAGATTCTATGGACTTTGCTTTTCTAATTTGCTTCTTGCTATTTGTGATTGTCTTTATTCTGACTTTTAAAGTGGGTATCTGCTTCTGTAAAACAGAGGACTCTTTCCCACAATTCTTGAACTGGGAATTAGGGGCTTGGTTACTCTCTTTGTGTGCTATAGCCTCTGGTTCTGCCAATTACCATGTTTCCCGGATAATAAGACCTATCCCGAAAATAAGCCCTCCCCTTACTGTGTAAGATTCCACTAAAATAAGCCCTCCCCCAAAAATAAGCCCTATTGAGATTGTTACTGTAGTGAAGGTGATCCCCTGCGCTACATGCTACATTAAGGTACCCTCTGTATGCACCATTCCCACTCCCCCCCGGGTGAAACGCACGCCTATATCAGCAATGCCATATTCACAATGCCTATGGAAATTACAGATATTCTGATATAATTATCCATCACAAAATACATCATGCTTGCCATATGGGGAAATAAACTAGAAAATTTATTAAGATACCAAAAGACTGAGTTCCAAAACCAGAAAGTGAAAGCCATCAGAGTAGTTATGACATTGGCACAGGTAGATAAAGTAGAAAGCACCCACATTTTCAAGCCTTTAAAACAGAACAGGCTACCTCAGGCAAAGGTCCTCCTCTCCCCACTCACAGCAACCACCCAGCGTCCGGGAAGCGCGCTTCCAGCAGCTCCAGCCCCTGGCAGTCCTCAGCAGGAGTCCTTAGCAGAAATTCTGGTTAACTCAAAAAGGGCTTTGCGCCACCACTGCCGCTGCCGCTGACTCTGCTGCTGCTGCCGCCGCCGCCACCACCACCAGCCACCGCAGGAACTCCAGCTTCGCTTCCGCTTCCTCTTGCTCCGCCCCTTCCTGCTATGTCAGCAAGTCCAATGGGGCATGGAAGATCTTTAAACCCCATAACCCTTACATTTGGCCCCAAGATCTTTCATGTCCCTTACTTGGCAAAAATACAGTAGGAATAACTGGTGTCAACAAAATTTCACAACAATATAACAAGAATAGAACACAATAAACACAGAAAACCATATTTTAGGGTGGGGCTTGAGCACAAGCTCCCCATCATTCCCCTCACCCCGAACAAATGGGGCCCCAAAATCTTGTGGTAAGGGGTGAAGATCTCTTCTTCTATGGCTACTTGCTGCTGAAATCGGATGTAGAGCTGTCCCTGTCCTAACGGGTCCCATTTGAGAGGTCAGTTCTTAATATGCTTGATGCCAGGTCCAAGGGTAACACATCACAGTTGCAGACAGGGGGTGACATCCAGCTTAAGCTATCAGGCATCTACAGATGGAGGGTACCAAGCCTGTGGAAACAAATCTAACAAACAAGGTGAACAAGCAAACAAAAAAAATCAAGAAGAAGCAAAGAGACAATAACCAGACTATTGTAGCCTCACCCACGGTAGAATAAATGACTTAAGGGTACAATTTTGTAATCATCTACTCCAGAATAAACAATAGTTACAGTGTTATCCCTCCCATATGCTATAATCTCTGCAGCCTTTGGAACATCTTCTGGCTTCTGTTTTACCCATACTTTAGCTCCTGATTTTATTCTATCAGTAGAACCAAATCCTCCAGTTCCTGTAACAGTTATTTTGGAAGGGGGGTCAGTTTTTACAAGTGGCATTGTTTTACAAGGAACGATAATCACTTGAAATATCCTATCATTCTTGTGAATCTGTATGGGCCCTTCACCTAAATTCTGTAATGTTACAACAATTTCTCCTTGATAATTAGAATCTATTACTCCAGCCAATACATGTATTCCTTGAGCTGCTAATCCTGATTTGGGTAAAATCTGTCCAAAGTGATTTTTAGGGATTCTTATGCATATCCCAGTGGAGATTTTTCTTATTTCTTTTCTGTCCAACCAAAAGTCCTCTAAACAATGTAAATCATACCCCACTGAACCAGGTGGTCCTGAATACGGTGCTGGGACATCTGGCCTCAAGGTCCAATACTCAATATTTGGGACCTTGTGTGTTTGTTGTTTTCTAATTTGCAGATTGGGGGTCATCATTCTGGCTAGAGGTATACTTCCTCCCAATGGTCTATTATTCAAATTACGCAAAGCCATGAATAAATTATCCTTCCAATGTTGATATGAATTATTGGAACTTAACTTCCTCAATTGTCCTTTCAGTAATCCATTCATTCTTTCAATCAACCCAGATGCTTCTGGATAATATGGAATATGATATATCCATTCTATATTGTTTAGTATACAATACTTCTTCATTTCATTGCCTTTGAAATGTGACCCGTTGTCACTTTGAATCTGCATTGGGGTTCCATGATATAGACTTATGAGATCTAGAGTTTTACAAGTATTTTTCTTGGTTGCATTCTTATAAGGACAAGCTACTAGTACACCTGAATAGGTATCAACACAAGTACATATAAATCTGCATCCTTTATCCAGTCGTAGTGGACCAATATAATCTATTTGCCAGATTTGGGCTGGGACTTTTCCTCTTGCTATCTCTCCAGTTACTACCCGAGGAACAGTTCTCTCCTTTTCCAATTGACATATATGACATTCTTCTGCTATCTGTTTTAACAGTGAATGAGAGATACTAATACCTTGATCTTGTGCCCACTGGTGTGTGGCCTTGACCCCCAAATGGCCTGCTGTTTGGTGGACCCATTTTGCTAATACCGGATCATCAGTTGTTGTCAAAGTAGGAACAATACGTTCAGTAGCAATCTTTGCCAGTCAATCAGCATGAGCATTGTACTCACGTTCTGGTGTGGTGGGGGCCACGTGAGCATCTACATGAAAAAATGACAAGTCAGTGACCAAAGACATGTTCCAGATATCTTCCCATAATTCTTTGCCCCAGACTTGTTTGCCATGAATTTCCCAATTTTCATTTTTCCACATGGGTATCCATGTAGCTAACCCATTAGCTACCGCCCATGAATCAGTGAATATATGACACTGTCCTCCTTGTTCTATTTTGATGGCTTGATATACTGCCATAAGTTCAGCATATTGGCTACTTACACCTATCCCAGTACTTTCCGAATTCCTTCTAGTACATGGGTTATAGGCCACTGCTTTCCAAAGTCTTTTTTGTCCCAAATATTTTGCTGTCCCATCAGTAAACCATGCATGTCTCTTTTGTTCCTCAATTAATACATCATATCCCTCATTCCATTATACAGTGGACTTTACCAACTGTTGCTTTGGCTCAGGGGGTGTGTCATTCCTCTCAATTTCTATGTTTGCTACAGATTCATGTAGAGCAGAGACTCCGCTTTTGCCTGTTTTCACTCTATTTTGAATATACCACTTCCATTTGATTATACTAGCCTCTTGGGCATGTCCAATTCTGTGAGAAGCTGGGGTACTCATTACCCAGGTCATAATTGGGATTCCAGGTCTTAATATCACTTCATGGCCCACAGTCAGTTGTTCAGTCTCCACCAAAGCCCAATATTCAGCTAACAACTGCTTTTCAAAAGGTGTATACTGGACTCCAGATGAAGGGAGTTTCCTACGCCAAAATCCCAAAGGTACATTTCGGCTTTGTTGTTTTTGCCATAAGCTCCAGTTTGCATAATCATCTTGTACAGTCACTTGCAATTCCACTGGACCATTTTGCATTGGCCACAAATCTAGGGCCAATTGTATGGCAGCCTTGGCTTCTTCAAAAGCTTTACTCTGCTCAAGTCCCCAATCGAATTCATATTTCTTCCGTGTGACTCTATATAAAGGTTTTAAAATCTGTCCTAAATGTGGAATGTGGTGCCTCCAGTATCCAAACAATCCTATGAACTTTTGGGCCTCCTTCTTATTGGTAGCAGTAGGAAAATCCTGAATCTTTTGTCGGGCTTCAGGAAGAATCTCCCTTAGCCCCTTGTTCCATTGTATACCCCAAAATTTCACATTTTGAGCTGGTCCTTGAACTTTTGCAGGGTTAATTTCCCACCCTTTACTTTTCATATGCTCAATTAGAAGGGTCAAACTCTTTTCCACTACTTTCGCATCTTTTCCCTGTATCATGGTATCATCAATGTAGTGGGTAAGCTGTACACCAGGTAGCTTTAATTCATCCAACTGTTCAGCCACAATCCAGTGACAAATAGTGGGGCTATGTATGTACCCTTGTGGCAAGCGGGTGAAAGTATATTGTCTACCCTGCCAAGTGAAAGAGAAGTGGTCCCATTGTTTAGGGTCTATTGGGATGGTGAAGAAGGCATTTGCCAAGTCAATAACTGCATACCAAGTCCCATCATATGTTTGGATCCTTTCTATTAAGGTGATGGTATCTGGAACAGCAGCATACAAAGAAGGAGTCACCTTATTCAACTGTCTATAATCCACAGTCATTCTCCATGTCCCATCTGATTTTCTTACTGGCCAGACAGGATTATTCCATCTTGTGGTTGTAGGGACTAACACTCCTGCTTCAACATATTCCTTTATAGTAGTGGTAATTTCATCTTGCCCACCTGGCACACAATACTGTTTTAAAGTAATTACTTCAGAAGGTTCAGGTAAAGTGATTGGGTCCATTTTTAATTTTCCCACTAAAACTGTATTAATTCCTATCTTCCTCACAGCAAATTGGTATCTTCCTTCAGGTAAATTCAGAGTCATGCCTCTCAATACATCTATTCCAATGATGTATTCAGGAATGGGTACAACAACCACAGTATATTCCTTCTTAGGTAACTGCCCAATTTTCTTTGTTATTTTAACTTGTCTGGCTGATATTTCAGCGCCTCCTAGACCTGTGATGGTAATAGGAGTTCCATGTTTAAACTTATCAGGGTTTCCATAGATAAGTGTGGCCTCAGCCCCAGTATCAATCAGTGTCCTAGTCACAGTAGTTGATCCATTCTTCCAATAGATTGTTAAACCAATATGGGGTCTGCAATCTCTTCTGCATATTTCTTTTATCTGGGCTGGGGCTTGGCCTATCTCCTATTCCCCCTGAAGGTGGGGCAAACTTGGATACAAAGATTCAGATTCAGAAATACCTGTGGGGGTGGTTCCTGCTTCCCTGTTCATTCTAATGCTAAGTACCTTTTCTTGGTACAGCTTATGCAGCTCTTCAGTTGGAATACCATCTATTCTTCTAAATTCCACCCCAGCCCTTAATAGAGCAGCAAACAGTTCCCTTCTTGTTGGTCTATTTTGTCTCTGAATCCTCTGGCTGTTTACCCTTCCCTCTGGAGGCAATTTGTCTTTTTCCCATTCCCCTAAATCACTTAATTGTGAAATCTTATCCAGAACCTCTGAAAGAGGGTGCCCTATTTCTCCAATTAATAGAGTCAGAATTAGGTGCTTATATGCAGGAGGAGCCGTCTTCACTATGATATTTCTATGAGGAACTCCTAGGGGAGTATCATAATATGCATTTGCATCTCCAATCAGGATAGCAGTTTTCATTACCTCCTCCTTTAGCTTTCTTATACAGTCTCTAAGTGAGTACCAGGGTCTGTCTCCCCTAGGCCACATAGATTCAGTAGGATATTGCTTTTTGCAACCTTCTGCAGCTAATGCTAGAAGATTAGTTTTGTTATTTCCTCCTTGCATATGGTGATCCTTAAAAGTCTGGTGTACAAAAGGATTCTGACTGATACTTATGAATTTTAAGCAGTCCTCACTGTCCAGTGTTATTCCTCCGGAGCCTTCATCAGTGATTCTTACTATCCAAGACACTAAAGACTCCCCCATTCTTTGGGTGAATCTACTCAATATATCAGTGATCTCCTGTTGAGTGAAATCCTCAATTATCTCCCTGGACTCTGTTTTGCCTCGGTGGTTCTCCTGTCTTCTTCTTCATATGGGGAGAGCTTCTAAATTAGAAGACTCCTCATCTAACCTTGATCTATTCTCCTCACACACATTTTCCTGGAAGCTGTCAGGGCAACTCTGCCCAGCCTGTACAAAAGCTGCATGCACATTCCTTCTGCTAGTTTTTTGATTCCTTTTAGCTACATGAACAGTAGCTTGCTCCTGGACCACATGAGTCCCTCCAGTTTGCTCTTCTGAGTGCTGTGACACAGAAGAATCCTCAAGCAAACCAGCTGACTCCCTAGCCATCCGAGCTCTTTCCTTCAGCAGCTTATCCCTACTTTTACACATAAGGCGATAACTTGTTACCAGCACCCAGCCTCTCCTACACGCTCCTGCCAGTTCTTTGCCTGGTTCTATGGGTATTGCTTTCAAACATCTTTCCAAATCTCCAGGTTCTCCCTCTTTTAGCCTTGGTTCCCAGTTTTCACAGGGTCCTGTGCTTTCAGCCCATTCTCTGGCTAGAGAGGAATGAGGAAAATCCTCCCATCTTGGAATAGCCATTTCTCCCTCTAAAGCCCCACTGCTTCCAAATAGAGGCCTGACATTTTTTGATCCCATCCTGGTCGCCAAATGTATCAGCAATGCCATATTCACAATGCCTATGGAGATTACAGATATGCTGATATAATTATCCATCACAAATATGTCATGCTTGCCATATGGGGAAATAAACTAGAAAATTTATTAAGATACGAAAAGACTGAGTCCCAAAACCAGAAAGTGAAAGCCATCAGAGTAGTTATGACATTGGCACAGGTAGATAAAGTAAAAAGCACCCACATTTTCAAGCCTTTAAAACAGAACAGGCTACCTCAGGCAAAGGTCCTCCTCTCCCCACTCACAGCAACCACCCAGCGTCCGGGAAGCGCGCTCCCAGCATCTCCGGCCCCTGGCAGTCCTCAGCAGGAGTCCTTAGCAGAAATTCTGGCTAAGTCAAAAAGGGCTTTGCGCTGCTGCTGCTGCCGCTGTTGCCACCACCGCCAGCCACCTCAGGAACACTAGCTTGGCTTCCACTTCCTCTTGCTCCACCTCTTCCTGCTACGTCAGCAAGTCCAACGGGGCATGGAAGATCTTTAAATCCCATAACCCTTACAACGAATTGAATAGGAATTGATGATAATTAAAAAGTGAAATTAAGGGGTGAGAGAGGAATAAAATGAGAGGAGATGGGGAGAGAGAGAATGGGGTAAATTATCTCCTATGGAAGAGGCAAGGGGAAACTGTTACAGTGGAGGGGAAGAACAGGAAGGCAAAAGGGAATGAGTCAACCTTATTCTCTTTGAAGGATTAGGGAGGGAATGACATACACACTAAATAGGCTCTCTCACCCTACAGGGGAGTAGAGGAGAAGGGGAATAGAGTGGGGATAATGGAAGGGAGGGCAAGCTGGTGGAGAGGGAATTTAGAAGCATCCACTTCTGAAAAGGGACAGGATCAAAGTAGAGAACAGAACAAGTTGGGGGTGGAATAGTGCTTATCTGCTTATCTTCCCAGTGAGGGTGAGTGATGAAGGAGGAAGGGAATGAATCTGCAATCCAAAGTTTTAAAATCAAATGTTTAAAAATATGTATACATTATTATTATTATTACTATTATTATTATTATTTTACATGTAACTTGGAAATGAGATATGCAGGCACTGGGGCATAGATATCCACTGTGACCTACTGGAAAGTCAATGCGGAATGGGGGAAGATTTGGGAAAGAGCAGATTGGGGGAGGGGATATTCAGTGGGAATGCTGTTTTGGGGTGTTGGGTAGGGAAAATTGGGGAGAAAATTTGTAACTCAAAATCTGGTGAAAATGAATGATGTAAATTAAAAAATAAAAAAAGAGAAAAAAGGAAAAAAAGGATAGTCAAAACATTAAAATTAATTGTAAAGTAAATAATCTAATCCTAAAGAATCAGTGGAGCAAGGGACAAATCATAGAAACATTCAATAAATTCATCGAAGAAAATGACTACGTTGAGAATACATTACTATCTATATGATGCGGTCAAAGCAATAATTCAGGGAAAATGTATAACTCTAAACACTGACATCAATAAAATGGAGAATGAGTGTATCAACAAAGGTGGCATACAATGAACATAAAAACTAAAAAAAAAACAAATTGAAAATCCCCAATTAAAAATCAAATTGATAAGTCATAAAAATCAAAGGAGAGATTATTAAAATTAAAAATAAATAAACTGAACAAATAAATTAAATGTTTGAAAAAAACCCTAAAAGCATAGATAAACCTTTGGTTAATTTAATTTTCTTTTTTTTTCTTTTTTAATTAGTTAATTTAATTTTCAAAAGAACATAAATGAAATTACCTGAATCAAAAATGAAAAAAAGTGAATGCATCAACAATGAAGATGAAATTAAAGTAATTATTATGAGTTATTTTGCCCAATTATCTGTAAAAAAAAATAGTCAATCTAAGCAAAATGAACAGATTTTCACAAAAATATAAATTGCCCAGTCTATCAGAAGAGAAAAATAGAATAATTATATAACCCTTTCTTAGAAAAAAAAAATGAACATGCTGTAAATAAGCTCCCTAGGAAAATATGCCCAAGACAAAATGTATTCAGAAAAGAATTCAATCAAACAATTAAGGAAATATTAATTCCAATAGTGCATAAATAATCTGGAAAGATAGGCAAAGTAGCCCTACCAAATTCCTTTTATGACACCAATATGGTGCTGATAATCAAATCTGAAAAAAGCAGAAACATACATAGCGTCTTTAATTGTGTACAGATTTCTCTTGGTTTTGCTCTTCTCATTCAGCATCACTGCATACAAGCTTCTCCATGTAAATATGAAGTCCATCTGCTCCTCATTTGTTATATCACAATAGTATTCCATTACATTCATATACCACAAGTTGTTTAACCATTCACCAATTGATGGGCATCCTCTTAATTTCCAATTCTTTGCCACCACAAAAAGAGTAGCTATACATATTTTTGTATATATGGGTCTTTCTCCCATTTCTATGATCTCTTTGGGATACAACCCTAGAAGTAGTATTGCTGGGTCAAAGGGTATGAAATTATTTATAGCCTTTTAAGTATAATTCCAGATTGCTGTCCAGAATGATTAAATCAATTCACAACTCCACCAAAACTGCATTAGTGTTCCATTTGGTTCATATCCTCTCTAGCATTTGTCATTTTCCTATTTTGTCATCTTAGCCAATTTGACTGGTGAGATGTGGTGCCTCAAAGTTGTTTTGATAAGCATTTATCTAATTAACAGTGATTTAAAGCATTTTTTCATAGGCTTATAGTTATCTTTAGTTTCTTCAACAGAATTAAAACTGCCTGCTCATATCCTTTGACCACTTATCTATTGGGGAATGACTTGTATTCTTATAGATTTCACTCAATTCTCTGTATATTTTAGAAAAGAGGCCTTGATCAGAGACATTGGTTGTAAAACTTCTTTACCAGTTTTGCACTTCCCTTTCAGTCTAATTTACATTGGCTTTGTTTGTACAGATTCTTTTCAATGTAATATAATCAAATTATTTTTTCATTTTATAATGCTCTCTACCTCTTGTTCGTTCATAATGTCTTCCCCTCTCAAAAAATCTGACAGGTATACTATCCTTTGCTTTCCCAGATTGCTTAGAGTATCAGCCTTTGTGATTACCAACTTTGATAGAGTGGATTCTTCTTAGGAATGCAGGGTTATAAGACAAGTCCAAAAGACTCATGATGGAGAGAGATGTCTACATTCAGAGAAAGAACTAAAAAAATAGATTTTGAATGCAGATGGAAGCAAATTACCTGCTTTCTTTTTTTGGTTTTGTTTCCTCTTGCCCATTGTTCATACCATCTGTTACAATTCTTCTTTATAACCTGACTAATGCCTGATGTGAAAATATTTGCAGATACTATTCTTAGTTGCATGATGCCATGGGGTGGGGGAAGAAAGGGAGAGGGAGAAAATTTGAAACTCAAGGGATTGTGGAAATGAATCTTGTCAACTAAAAGAAATAAAAAAATTAATAAAAACAAAAAAAATTGAAAAGAAAAGAAAAAAAGCAGAACCAGAGAAAGAAAACTATAGACCAATTTCCCTAAAGAATATTCATGTGAAAATTTTAAATTAATTACTAACAAGGTGATTATGACTATATATCACAATGATTGTATACAACCATGTCTCATTAATGGGATTTATACCAGAAATGCAAGGCTAGTTTGATATTAGGAAAATTAGCAGCATAATTGGCCATATCAATATAAAAAGCAACACATATATGATTATCTCAATAGATATAGAGAGCTTTCAACAAAATGCAACACTAATTCCTATTAAAACATTATAAATAATGGGAATAAATGAAGATTGCTTAAAAATATTCAGTAGTACCTATCTAAACTATTCACAAGTATTATCCATAATGAGCATAATCTAGAAGACATTCTAATAAGGTCATGTGAGAAGTAAGGATATCCATTTTCACCACTATTTTTAATAGTATACTAAAAAAAAGTAATAAAAGAAGAAAAAATGAAATAATTAGAATAGGCAATGAGGAAACCCAACTCTTTGTAGATGATGTAATGATATACTTAGAGAAATCTAGAGAATCAACTGAAAATAACTAAAACAATTAACAAACCTAGGAACTATATGGAAACAATTTCAAAGCACATTTTTGGGAATAGTATTTTATATTTTCAAATTATATGTAAATATAGTATTCAGCATTCATTTTAGAAAGATTTGGGGTCCCAAATTTTTTCTTTTTTTCCAGTCTCTCCCCTCTCCTCAAGATGGCAAACAATGTGATATAGGTTGTACTTGTGCAATCATGGAAATATATTTAACATTATTCATGTTATAAAAGAAACAGAACAAAGTGGTAAAGTAACAAAAACAAAACAAAGCATTGTCAATTTTATGTTTTGATTTGCATTGTCTTCATAATTCTTTCTCCAAATGTGGGAAGCATTTTCTTTCATGAGTATTTGAAATTATCTTGGATTACTATATTGCTGAGAAGAGTTAATTCAATCATAATTGATCATCACACAGTGTTATATTTACTGTGTACAATGTTTTCTGGGTTGTAATCACTTCATTCAGCACCAGTTCATGTAACTTTTTCCAGGTTTTTCACCTGCTCATCATTTCTTTTATCACAACAGTATTTCATTACATTTATATATCACAAGTTTTGCAGTCATTCCCCAATTGATGGGTGTAGTGATGATGGAATTGAAAGGTCCTCTTGTATTGGCTTGGTTTTGGAGTTGTGTGAAAGGCCAGAGATTATGAATCCCACTTGTGGGATGGACTTATTGATGTGAAGAGAGAGGACTGAACTGGGAGAAGCTGGTGTCATGGATTTAGAGAAAAGGGACAAGCAGAGAGAGGCAGCAGAACTTTGGGGAGCAGCATAGTGTAGGCAGAAAGAGAGGAGAATTGCTGGGGGCCAGAGTTTATTTTCAAATTAGGGAAGGTTCTCAGAGTCACTTAAGGGTATCAAAAGGCCAAGGGGCAGGGAATATCTTCAGATTCCCATTCCCATAACATTCAGCCCCAAGAACTTTCATGCCCATTATATAGGCAACTTACATTTGAATTAGCATTAACATCTCTTAAGTACAATATAATCCTCACAAAATAGAGATATCACATTTGCAAGATATGTAACATAACAACTCATTGCCAAAGTGGCCACAGGGTCTTAAACAAACACTGGGACTTAGCTCATTAGAGCCTACACCTTCAAGTGGCAGGAGGAAGCTTTCGAGGGCAGTGTGGGGGGAAGGACACCTCCCCCCAAGATAACTTTATTTGGACATTTGTGTTTTGGATTGAGGGGATTATAATGCTATGTACTTTGTGTTTGTTTAAGGCCCTGTGGCCTCACTTTATTCATGTGGAGTGTTTTGTTAATGTGTTCATATAATTCCTGGATTTGTCTTGTGTAATAGCAAGCAAAGTAGGATCTTTTGCCTTTTCTGCATTAAATTTTGGCTAATCAATTGCCTTTGAGCCTCAACTTTTATTGTATCAAGAGTCTTTGATGAGAAACAGTATGCAGTGTATTGCCCTTGATATGACTAAGGGAGTTTGAAGATCTTCCCTGACCTTAATATAGCTAAGGGGATTTGAAGATCTTTCCTGCCCTTTAATAAGCCAAATGTAACCAAATGGGAGCCAACAGTGGGAGGAGCTTGCAGAAAGGGTAGAGCATGAAGGAGTAGATAAAAGTAAGAGCAGAACTGGGAGCAGGCAGAACTTAGAGAGAGAGAATGTTTGTGAGTTTGGCGCTCTGTCTATTGATCTGTGTTACTTTCTCAGACAGAAGTCCTGTCTGTTCTTCTGTGATGATTTCTCAGGCAGAAGTCCTGTCTGTTGATTTGTGTTAATTGCTCAAACAGAAGGCCTGTCTGTTGTTCTGTATTGGCTTCTCAAACAGAAAGAGAATTGAGATTATAGCACATGTAATATGTATAAATATTGTTGTGGCACTGTTGAGCTTTTTTTTCACCCTAGAAACAGATGCTGTGAAGAGTTTGGAGTTGAGCAGTCCCCATGAGCTTACGTATGGAACAGGAGCAGAGAGCTGCCTACATGTGAATCCAGGCAAGAATTGGGAGTCATCATCCCATAGAGGAGAAGCTGTGACGTTTGGAAGCCAGTATGGAGTGAAGATGAAAGAATATTTTACTTTGAATACTCTGTAATGATTGATGAGATTTATAATTTACTGTGACCTAGGGTTGGATGGTGTTTGCACTTTCTGCTACCCCTTAAGAATGATTGACTTAAGGATGATTGGAAGCCAACTTCTAGTCAAGATAAAAGAGTACTTTACTTCGATACACTGTATTGACTGAGTAGGTTGTAACTTACTGTGACATAGGGGTGGATGGTGTTTGTATTTTCTGCTACCCTTTAAAGATGACTATAACATATACTGAATGATATGTTTTGTTTAAGACTATGTGGCCACTGTCAAAATAAGTCATTATGTTATTCAGTCATGAATATTATACTTTAGTTTCTTGAATGTTATACTTTAGTTTACTGCTGAATAAATAGAGTTCATTACATGATGTGATTAGACTCCTAAAGTTATTCACAGCAGCAGTTAATAAAGGAGCTGCTGAGATAGTTTTCACATCTTAGCAAGTAAACTCCCGAATATTTTTTGTTTTCTGTTATTTTAATGAAATTTCTCCTTCTATCTCTTGATTCTGAGCTTTGTTGGTAATAGATGGAAATGCTGATAATTTATGTGGGTTTATTTTATATCCTGTGACTGCTAAAGTTGTTAATTATTTCAGAGGTTTTTTAGTTGGTTCTCTAGGATTCTCTAATCATACCATCATATCATCTGCAAAGAGAGAATGTTTTGTCTTTTCATTGCTTATTCTAATTCTTTTAAGTTCTTTTTCTTCTCTAACTGCTACAATTAAATCTTTTAGTACAATATTGAATAAAATTGGTGATGGGTATCTTTCACCCCTGATCTTATTGGGCAGGCTTCTATCTTATTACCATTATAGATAATGCTTACTGATAGTCTTAAATAGATACAATGTATCATTTTAAGGAAATCCCCATTTATTCCTATGCTTTTGGGTGCTTTTAAAAAAAATAAGAATGGATGTTGTATATTGTCAAAAGTTTTTCTGCATCAATTGAGATAGTCAGATGATTTCTGTTGTTGTTTTTTTGTTAATGTGGCCAATTACCCTAATAGTTTCCCGAATATAGAACTAACCTTGAATTCCTGGTATAAATCCCACATGATCATGATGTATGATTCTGGTTATAAATAGCTATAATCTCTTTGGCAAATTTCATTTAAAATTCTTGCATCAATATTCATTAGGGAAATTGGTCTATAATTTTCTTTCTCTGTTTTACTTTTTCCTGGTTTAGGTATCAGCACCATATTTGTGTCTTACAGAAAATTTGGTAGAACTCCTTCATTTATTTTCCCAAATAGTTTATATCGTATTGGGTTTAATAGATTTTTAAATGTTTGGTTAAATTAACTTGTAATACCTTGTGACCCTGGCGATTTTTTCCCCCTATGGCATTCATTGATGACTTACTCAATTTCTGTTTTATAAAATGGGGTTTTGCCAGTATTTTATTTCATCTTCTGTTAATCTAGGCAATTTTCATGCTTTGTAATATTCATCCCTTTCACCTATATTGCCATAATTATTTGCATACAGTTAGGCAAAGTAGCTCTTAATTATTCTTTAACTTTCCTATTCATTGATGGTGAATTCACCCTTCATATTTGATACTGGCTATTTGTTTTTTTTTTCTTTTTTAAATTAAATTAATCAAAGAATTATCTATTTTATTTTTTAATCATAAAACTGGCTTTAATTTTACTTATTAGTTGAAAATTTCCTTTTTTTCATTTTTTAATCCCTTCTTTGAATTTCAGAATTTCTAATTTTCTACTTTGCTCATTAATTGGGGATTTTTAATTTGTACTGTTTCAATTTTTTTCCCTATATTTTTCATTGAAGCATTTACAGAGATAAAATTTTCCTGAATTACTGCTTTGGCTGCATCCCATAAAATTTGGTATGTTGTGTCATTATTGTAATTCTCTTCATAAAACTATTGATCATTTCTGTGACTTGTCATTGATCCATTCATCTTTGAGTTTAGGTGTCATATGTCACTGAGAAAAATATCTATTCCTTTCTATCCCTATTCATTATTTTTTTGGAGATCTATCATAGTTTTAAAATTTTACTCATATTCTTAATTTATTTTTTGTTTATTTTATGGTTAGATAGGTCTGAGGGGGAGCTATGGTCTCCAACTGGTAGAGTTTTGTTGTTTATTTCTTCCTGTAACTGATCTCTAAAAATTTGTATGCTATACCACTTATTAAATCTATGTTTAGTATTGATATTACTTCCTTTTTTATAGAAAAGGTAGTTTCCATTCTTGTCTCTCTTAATGAGATTTATTTTTACTTTCTTTTTCTGGGCTCATGATTGCTAAGCCTACTTTTTGTGTTTGTTTTTTGTATTTTGTTTGCTTTTGGGAGGGAGGAAAGTATGGCAATTAGGGTTAAGTAACTTGCCCAAGGTCACACAGCTAGTTTTGTGTTAAGTGTCTGAGGTCAGATTTAAATGTAGGTCCTCATGACTCCAGGGCTGCTCTTCACCTCCTTTTTTTTTTAACTTCAGCTGAAGCACAATAGATTTTCATCAAGCCTACTAGCATTACTTTGTGTAAAGCTTCATGTATCACATATATCACATGTGTTTCAGGTAGACAAAATATTGTAGGATTCTGTTTTTTTGATCCACTCTGCTATCTGCTTCCATTTTATGGGAGAATTTATCCCATTCACATTCACAGTTATGATTATTAAATGTGTCTTTCTCTCCATCTTATTTCCCCCCATTTATATATTTTTCCTTTCCTTTCACCATCCCCCTACTTATCAGTGTTTTGCTTTTGACCACCACTTCCCTAATCCACCCTTCTTTCTGTTAGCTTTCCCTCCCTTCCCCCACCTTGTCTTTTCATTTTTCCCCTTCTGCTCCCCATTAGGGGAAGATAGTCTCCTTTACTCAACTGAGAGTGTATGTTATTCCCTCTTTGAGCCAAATATGAGGGTGATGTTTAACAATGCTCACTGCTTCCTTTTTTCCCCCTCTACTGTGATTGTTGTGCCTTGTGCCTCTTCATGTCTTATAATTTATCATTCTGCCTCCCCCTTTCCTTTTCTCCCAGTACAATCCTTTGTTCACTGTTTTGTTTTATAATCACATCAAATTCAACTTGTACCCACACCATTCTTCTAATATATCCTTGTAACTGTCCTAGTAATGATACAGTTCTTAAGAGTTAAAGTATAATTTTTCCCATGTAAGGATTTAAGGGTTTAAGTTTATTGAATACCATGTTTTTGTTTGTTTGTTTGTTTCTTTCCTATTTACCTTTTTATGCTTCTCTTGAGTCTTGTAATTGAAGATCAGATTTTCTGTTCAGCTCTGTTGTTTTCATCAATAAAATTTGAAATTTCCCTATTTCCTTAAATGTCCATCTTTTCACATAAAGGCTTGTACTCAAATTTTCTGGGTAGTTGATTCTTGGTTGTAACCCAAGCTCCTTTTCCTTCCAGAATATTATATTCTAAACATTCCAATCCTTTAACATTGAAGCTGCTAAATCTTGTCTTATCATGTATGGGAGTCTACTATATTAGAGCTATTTCTTTCTGGCTGCTTGCAATATTTTCTCCTTGACCTGGTAGTGCTGGAGTTTGGCTACACTATTCTTTGGAATTTTTATTTTGGGATTTCTTTCAGGAAATGATGAATGGTTTCTTTCAATTAATATTTTATGTTCTGGTTAAAGGATATCAGGGAAGTGTTCCTTGATGATTTCTTGAAAGATCCTGTGTAAGCTCTTTTTTTTATGATGGCTTTCAGACAGTCCAATATTTCTTAAATCATCTAAATTATGTCTCCTGGAAGTATTTTCTAGGTCAGTTTTTTTTTCAGTGAGATACTTTACTTTTTCTTCTATTTTTTAAAAATTCTTTTGATAAAGTCATCAGTTTCCACTGTCCCAATATTATTTTTAAAGAATTATTTTTTTTTAGTTAGCTTCTGTATATCCTTTTCCATTTTGCCTGCTCTACATTCAAAGGGACTGTTTTCTTCAGTGGACTTTTTTTTCCATTTGACCAATTCTATTTTTAGGGAGTTGTTTCCTCCAATCAATTTTTGTGTTTTCTTTTTCAAACTGTTGACTCTTTTTTTGTGATTCTCTTGCTTAACTTTTATTGCTTTCCCTAATTTTTCAACTACCTCTTTGATTTTTAAAATCCTTTAGGAGCTCTTCCAAGAGGACTTTTTATGCCTTGGGACCAATTCATATTCCTCTTTGAGGCTTTGCATATAACCATTTAGACATTGTTGTCCTCCTCCGAGTTTGTGTTTATATCTTCCCTGTCACCATAGTAGCTTTCTAGGGTCAGGACTATTTTTACTTTTTTGCTAATTTTTAAAAGTTGTGTTGGGCTTCAGGGGGCACTGTTTGAAGCTTCTTACACTGGGAACCAGGGATATGTCCATTGGCTTTCTGGGCTGGGGTCTCTGGGCCTGGTGGCATGCCCAATATGGCCGAATTGCCCAACTTAGTAATGCCAGTTGTGCCCTGGGGTTCCAGGGCTGGCCATTTGCCTGCTGACCTGGACCCAAAGGCCTTAGAGCTGTCCTACTGTGCAACTAACCTGTTAAATACAGACCTGGGGCTTTGGTTGCCAATCTGTGCAATGGCTGATAGCTTTTTGCTAACTTACCTGGACACTGTCTCCAATGGACTATAGTCTCCTTTTACCCAAATGACAAGGACCTTGCCTGAAATCCTTCTAAGTTATCTTCACCCTAAACAATGTTTAAACCCATTTTTTGTGGATATTTGTAGCAGCTCTTTTTGTAGTGGCAGAGAATGGGAAATTAAGGTGATGTCTAGCATTTGGGGAATGGCTGAACAAGTTGTAGTATATGAATATCATGGAATACTATTGTGCTATAAGAAATAATGAGCAGTTAGACTTTATAAAAACTAGGAAAGATTTTCATGAACTGATTCTGAGTAAAACGAGCAGAACCAGGAGAACACTGTACACAGGAACAGCCACATTGTGTGATGATTGAACTTGATAGGCTTTCCTCTTCTCATAAATACAAGGATCTAAGACAACTCTAAGATTCATGATGGAAAGTGCTATACACATGCAAAGAAAAAATATTGGGTTCTGAATGCAAACAGAAAGATAATATTTTCTCTCTTTTTCTTGTTTTGTTTCTTCTTTCTGGTGGTTACTCCTATTAGTTCTAATTCTTTTCTACATAATGCCTAATGTGAAAATGTTTAATATTAATGTATAAGTAGAGCCCATATCATATATTATGCTGTCTTGGGGAGGAAGGAGGAGAAGGTAGGGGAGAAAATTCAAAACTCAAAGTTTTATGGAAGTTAATGTTGAAAACTAAAAATAAATTAATTATGTTTTTTAAGAGAAAATCTTTACTTGAATGGACCTCCTGTGAAAAGTGTCAGTTTTACTAGATAACCTCTAATTCCCCTTATATGTTAAAACCCTATAATACCATGTTTTACTTACTCTATTCCACCAGATGTATTGGAAGGGTACTCTGTTATAATTATTGAAAATGGGTTTAGCTGTATATTTACAACTTGACAAATACAATGGTAAGAAAACACTTAATCTTGGCAATAGAGAAAGAATTTTTTTTAATGTAGGGACCCATATTTGGAACAGAAAATTTAATGAGAATTTGTCCTCAAATAAGTGTTTGTGGAAGCACTAAATCAACACCACAATGTAGTGCTCCTTTCCCTTCTCTTCACTATTCCTAGAATTCAACTAAATCCACCCTTTTGCACCTGTTTATCTTCAGTCATCTGTTTCTTTTCTAATGTGATTATTTTCACTAGAAATCTTGTAACTAATACAAACATGATTTCTAAAGCCTACTAATCATTTTTGGTAGATAATAGGTCATCATATTTTAAGGTAATCTTTGTGTAAATATAGAAAATATATGTGATTGGGTCTACTGGGGAATTCTCACCACTGATAGAGGTGAATCCCATGTAGCTCAGAGAAGTGAATCTTGACAATGACCACACATTTAGTCACTTTCAAAGACAGAACTTTGAACTTGAAACTTATTGACTCTATGTCCAGCATTCATAGGCCATAGTACCAACCAGATTATTATACTTTTAAAGTATTTTTTAAAATTAGTTACTTCAAGGGCAAATTTCACCAAATAACTTATTCTGAGTAGTCCCAAAGGGATCAATAAATAGAACAAAAGGTAGAAGTGATAATTTCAGCATAATTTACAGAAGTTAGAGCTCTCTCAACATTTAGAGCTCCCTCAAGTATATTAGGTTCTCTGCCAATGTTGATGTTATAGGCTGAATGACCACTTGCCTGTGACCTTGTAAAAGAGAGTTCTGCCATTTGAAGGTATAGAACTCTTCTCAGTCTAAGTGACTCTGACTGCCCATGATTCTCTTCTTGTAGATGTCCAGCTACCAAAAAAAACTTTCTGCTTGATAGAAATTGAGGCCAAATCCTGGCCTGATTTATATTTAGAACCTTTTCTGGTTAGAGGCAGACAGACTGAAAGATAATTTTAAACAAGTTCAAAGGATAAAAGCACTGTGAACTAGTTTTGGGGGGAAACTTGTGATAACCCTAGTGAAAAGGTTGTCATGTATTGTGGTTAATAATCAAGGAAGCCACTTCAATCTATATTTCTGAATGAATGTCGAGGCAAGGCAGAGAAAATCCTTCCAAAACTACTGCTTTTTAGAGTCCCTTGGAAATCTATGATTCTATATTTAGTCTAAAAAGCATTCTATTCTTGAACAGAATTATATTTTTAAGAGAAACAAAAACCTCTCCTCAAGCACATCAGAAATGTTTATGAAACATTTTTCCCAAGGAAGTTCTAATGATACAATTAAAATTACAAATAATCCATTCAAACTGACTTAAATAGTGCCTGTAAATAGTACTTTGGTCACTTTCTTTGTGGCATAATAGACTGAGACCAGTACAAGGCTAAAGAAAATTAGATTCATTTTGGCAGGAGTGCCCAGATATCTCCTGAGGGGGGAAAATCTTTACACAAGGGGTTATCAAGAAAAGAAACAGGATGATGTTTTTAAAATGGCATAGAATAAAAAGAGGATGTGAATAGAGATTTAGCAAAACAAAGCCAATATAAGAAATAAAAATACCAATAAAATGAAATGTTAAATTGTAGGCATAATGAGCTTTTTTCATCATTAGAGGTTATTACATTCTCATTTCTTTTATTATCATATTTGTCATATTTAAGTCTTTGAAAAGTATTCTACACATTTTGTGGAAGCAATATATGCAAAATTGCAGGAAATCCTCATCTTTCAAATGCTAGTTTATTTTCAATAATGAACACCTAATTTTATTTTTTTTCCCTTTCAGCAAAGACTGTTGGTGGTAGTGGGGTAAAATTTCAATGTGACCCAATATTTTGTTAACACCTCATGAGCACTATTTATATTATCTTCCTCTGAAATGTTTTGAGAACATCAGATGCTTAGAAATGAATTTTAACATTTTATTGACAGTGCTATATTATTTACATGCCAATGATTTGTTAAATGCAGTTTAGAATAAAATATCCTGAAAATAGGGAAAATAAAAAGCAATATTCTTAAACAATTGCACTCACTGGCAAAAAAAAAAAACAAAGAAATAAACAATATGCTGGTATGGAAATTTTCAAACTATAAGTTTCAGGCCTCATAGAGGTAAAGATAGAACATTCAGAGTGTCATAAAATTCTTAGTGCAGTTTGAAGCTTTAATAACTTTTATAGCTTAAAACTTCACTAAGACATTCGGGAAACTGCATAGTGATCAATTGACCTGATGCATTCATCACTACTAATAATACTGTATGGAAACCAATTGACTAAATCAACCAAAAGCTGCTGCAGAGATGGATTGTTATTTTTCCCTAAATTGAAGTGATGTATTTTAATGTAAAAAGTAATTGAAATAATTGGCAATGATCAACATTGATATTGATATTACTTTTTATTAAATGCTTTGAAATAACCAGGTGGTGTAGTGATGAAATCCAGTCTCTGGCTATATAATTCTGATCAAATCACTTAATCTTCATTTACCTCAGCTTTTTTATCTGTATCATGGTATAATAATAACACCTCTGAGGATTCAATGAAAGTGTTCAGGAGAACTGACACTTAGGGTGTGAGGTCTTGATGCGCCCTAAAAAGGGCTACTCATCACCTTTAGTGGATTCACCCAGCTCTCACATGTGGCTCAAAGAAACTATAGTATGAGTGTCAGCTACACCTCACTAAACCATCTTGGAGGATGGGCAAAGAAGTTTTAGAGTAACAGATTGAACTCAAACATATTGGTGAGTTAGGGCAAGGTCTACCTCAAAGATGTGAAGATTTTCCTTCATGCTAATGTTACATTTTAATCCTGGGATGGATGATGATTGTAATAAATATGATTTACCAATTATTGAAAACTCATTTGGGCTCTTAAAGAAGCACTGAATCAGGCTATTATTAAATTTCATATATAACATGCTTTTGCCCCTTACCATCTTCCAAATTGGACAATGATCTCCTTTATAACAGTGATTGTAAAATATTCTTTAGTACTTCTGGAACCAAACATAAGGGTCTAGCATAGTACGTCATACATAATAAATATCCCAATAAAATTTTGTTCATTGAATGATCTTACTCAATTTCTGTAAAAGTGATTAACTCAGAGAAGGAAAGATGATATATTGCCCTACCTTCCAAGGACTCAATATGTCTTCCCATAATATCAATGTCATTGCTATCATTTGATTTGTATATATATATATATATATATATATATATATATATATATATAATTATGCCACTGTGTGTGAGAGGGGGCAGAGAGTGAGGTTTGGTTTCCTAAAGTTGAACTGATGCCATAATAAAGCCTCTGTAAGAGTAGAAAGGAAATAGTTCATGCATTCATTCATTCATCAGGCATAGGCAAGAATTTTATAGGGTTTAGATTTAGAGAGGATTTAAGAGATCACCCAGGCCAACCCCCTCATTATGCAAAGCACTGGATGATAGATTTAGATCCTGGTGGGAAGTTTGGGGCCATTTATTCCAATCCCCTCATTTTACAGGGAAGGGGACTGAGAACTGTAATGTAATGCCGAGCAAAGGCAACTTCCCAAGTCTCAAAATACCAGCATAGGTGCTCTCCGTTTTATTCAGTGACAAATTAAGAACAGAAAAGGTCAAAATATGACATCATTCAAAATACAGCATTTACTAAGTGTGATTAAATAATCTCCAAGTACTACCCCACCCCAGGACCTTACATTCATTCAATCAATTACAAAGTCCCTGTTCTAAATACTACTCCACCCCTAGGCTGCACCTTCATTTAGTGCATCACAAAGTCCCTCTTCTCAAATGGAGATTAGTTTCCAATCATAAGTAAAGTACATTCATTTGTTCAATCAAAGAACACAAAAAGGTCAAAAGTTCCCCACCCCTGGATCACAATTGAATCTACCCCAGAGTTACAACAAGTTTAAGCACAGCACTTAATACCCAAATGGAGGTCTTTTCTTCATCTTGACAAGAGGCAAGTTCTCAGCAATCTTTGTTCCTGGGGAGACAAAGCTTAGCAAGGCCACAAGATACATTGCCATCCTATTCATTAATTCATCCTCTGTCTGCAGAACAGTCCTAGGACCCCTGAAAACATTAGCAAAACCCTCTCCCAGGATTTCTGTAAACATACAACCAGAAAATCCTTCTTCAGGGCTTCTGAACCAACAGAAAGGTTCCCAGACCCCTGCAACACATCACTGTCCTTCACCAGTGGACAGTATTCACTCTCTGTCTGCAGGACAGTCTCAGTAGCTCAACCAACAGCCAAGTTCTAGGACTTCTTCAACAACAGGACTGTCTTTCACCAGTGCACAAATCTGGCAAAACAACATCAAAACAGACAGACAAAGTACCAGCAAAACAGCCATGTCTCCTCAGTCCTTGGCAGCTCCAGGGGCAGGTCTCAAAAGTCCAGGGCAATTCAAAATGGCCCTCAGCAATCCTCTCAGTCCCTCTCTGCCTCCAAAGGTGCTGCTTCCAAAAAGTTCTTCTGCCTCTCTCCCATGTCTCTCCAAATCTCCAAATCACCAGCTCCTCCCAGTTCAGGACTTTCTTTTCACGTCAACAAGGCCATCCCACAGGTGGGATTAACAAGCTCTGGGTTTTAATACAATCAAACCAAAAACCAAGCCAATACAGGGGAATCTTTAAATGCCATTACTATTACAAGAACCAAGGAGACTAAATAACTAACAAATTATAACCATATAGTACTTCAATGTTTCCAAAACATTTTGCATGTGTTATCTCATTTAATCCTTACAACAATCTTATTATGTAGGTACTACTATTTCCCCCATTTATTGATCAATAAAGCTCAGGGAGTTTAAATTATTTAGCCAGGGTCAAACAGTAATCATTTGTGCGAAGTGGGATTTGGACCTAACTCATCCTTACTCCAAATTCAGAGCTGTCTTCACTATATAATATTGCATCTAACCAAGTGCTCTTTTCACTACACCCCATTCCCTCTTTTATAGGTACAAAACACCATGCAAAAAAACCTGTGAGCTGTTTTTGGGAATTGGAGAGGGAGAGAGAAAAAAAAGGCTGGATGAGGCAAGATCAGTTAAATAATATTGTTTCTGTCTCTACCATATGCAATCTTTTCTTATCCCAAGGGAGATAAGATATGTGCGAAATTAATTATCCTACAAGTTAAAAAAAATTAGAAATTCATAGAAGATGTATAAACAAAGTGCTATGAAAATTAAAATGACAGAAAACATTTCTCTTGAGCTGATTTGTGCTTTCATCATCTAGTGGAATAGAATACAACTCAATAAACCCATATATCTTACTATTTTTGTTCAATCACACCAATAAGAATGTAGTAATAAGCTAAAAACAACTGTAACCTGCTACTTTTTATGGAAAATTAAGTAATGATGAACATGAAATTATTGGTTTTCCAAATATTTAGGAACTTAAACAATAACCTGAAAAAATTAAAGAATGAAATAAAATCCCAAAACTCATTTTTCCAATTAAATATCATAGTTTATATGCATATGTGCATTTTGTTTGGATAATATTTTCCTGAATGACTTAATAATTGCCTAATTTTCCACTTTATTTTGTCCACAGGCTTGAAGTGACCTGATGTCTCCTGGGATTTGCTAGGATTTCTACATACCTCATAGCTTAGATAAATCAAATAGTTATTTTATGCATCTCCGTCTGGTCAAGTGATTATAGTCATTTTTCTCTAATGAAGATCTTAGCACATCTGTTATCACTGACTCTGGGTAAATTTACTTTAATGTCTATAATAAGAAACTATTCTAGAGTGGCCAAAAGTTTAAGGAGCTATGGATCTGTGGTCACCTCTTTGCCAAGAAGAATGGACTAATTTGCTGGAACTTAACCTAAATATCATATCACATATGCTGGATCTTTTTTTTTTTCTTTCAGATATGGAACTGTTATATTATTAAGTTCTTTGTCAAGATGAAGAGTTAACTGTGACACTCTCAAACCACTGATTTTTGAGATTTTTGAGAATTTTAAGAATTATTTTTTTTCTACCTCTCTATTTCAATTTTACTGAAGTAAAGCTCTGCTTAGAAACAGAAGACCTGGGTTCAAATTTTTTTTTCAGTTTTCTTATTTTTAAATAGCAATGTGGACAGTTTTATTACATATCTCAGTTGTTTGTAAAGATCAGATCACCTAATGGGTATAATATAGTTTACTACTGTAAAGTGTTTCATAAATGTATTTAGGGCAGAGGCCTTTCCTTGAAGGCATAGGGATATGTGGTTAGGAGACTTTTCACTTATCTTGCCCATTGTCACTAGCAAGATTATCTGGCAATCTTGGTATCTGACACATCATCAGTTGACAGAATTTGCCAAATGATATATTTAGATTTCATGTGAGGGTGGAAATTCCTCACATATAAAGCCATACCAATAGGGAAGGCTCTGTTTTGTTTGTTTGTTTCAGATTTGAGAGGTGATCTTAGTAGAAATCTTCAGGCAAAATTAGAATGAATGAGAAGGGATTCTTATTGAATCCCAGGTTGAAATAGATGGACTCTGAGATCACTTCCAATTCTTTTTAAGAGTTAATAATTTCCCAAGTGTAAACATGAATTTCACTTTAAATTAAAATGCTACAATCTCAAATAATTTATTCGCATGTTAAAAATGCAGAAAGAAATTATAACAGAATCTATAGGGAAGAACCAACAGAAAAATACTATTTATGTGTAGGAAATTCTCATCTGAGAGACTTGTGAAACATCAGTAACTTGCAGGACTTCCCTGTTTAGGACTCCAAATGGGGCCCTGAGGTTTGTTCCCCTACCTTTTTGCCCTTCTCCACCGCCCATATGACGCTGCATTTCTTGTAAAACCTTCCATTGTCACATAACTATGCCTGGGAGGAACTCTCTGCAGTTTTCTTCAGCCTCCAGTAGTTGGCAGTTGGTTATTGTTCTCTATACCAGGCTCTATAGCATAAGCCCTTCAGTCCTGCTTCTCTTGATAGAATTCTAGGCTCTAGTAGATGACACAAGCATTCTCTGTCATGACAGATTGTGTATGCAAATCAAAAAACAAAGAAATAAACAAAGCCTTGCAAAGGTGTGCATATATTTTCAGGTGGCAAGTGTTGGGAGCTTAAGACCCAGATACTCCAGTGGTTTTAGCCCTACAGTGTACACATAAAAATTCTCAAGAGCCAATGACAAGGGACTCTAGACCTTTTCTTTCTACCATGGATCCCTTTGTAAGTCTAGTGAGACCTATAATATTTTAAATTAATTCTTAAATAATGTTTTTAAATCCATAAAATAACAATACAAATAATAATTCTAATAAAAAACCATTCATAATAGAAAATATTCATAAAATGTATGATAAAATTAACAAGTTTGTAGACCTGGATAAAACAATACCTTTTCATCTTAAAAGTAGGTCTCCTTCCTTATTAACATATGAGATCATGTTACCTTATTGCAGTTTGTGGTCCTCTCCACTAGTATCTGAATATGACTCATGTTAGCAGGAATACTTCCTATAACTTATGGGTTTGGTGGGTGTGAACACTACATTATGTCCCAAGTTACATCTGAGTTTTATGTACTTCTCTTGGCAACTGCACAGGTGCTGTTTCCTAAAATGTGTAGGAGAGAGAGAAAATTTCCATTCCATCTACCCCTCAGGCTGGAACCTCTCACAGGCCAGAAAGAGAAAGATTTGCAATCCCCACTATACAAATCCCCCTACATCTTTTTACTATTACTCTGTTACTTGAGTCATAATTATTTTAAACATCCCTAAGAGATTGTGTCTAGAGGCAATTGGCATAAATTTAAAATTGTATGTGCGTGTGCAAAACTATGTACATGAGTGTGTACGTGTGTGTGTGTATGTTTGTAGTTAAGTGACTTATCCAGACTAGAATAAGAGCTGGGATTTTGGAATCTGAATGCAGTGTTTGTTGAAATCCAGCATTATGCAAAAGGCTGCTTCATTTATTCTTATATTCAATTCATACTTACAGAATATGTATATGTGTATATGTCTATGTATATATGCATATTTTGTGTATATTTGCATTTTATCAATGTAATGGCTGTGCATGTGTTGATTTTATTAGATGTGGGGAGAACCAAAGGTCACTGGAGATAGATAACAGCTTTTGAGGTAGAAGTTGTTGGTGTAAATGTAAATGATTTAATTTCTAATTCTTTATGGAAAAGAAAAAAAAAACAATCCTGAAGTCATTTGGTTATATTCAAAGTATAAAGGTTGTACAAATTATGAGGTCAACTTTTCATGTCAAGTTTCATCACTGAAACATACTGCCACCTACCAGATTGTTTGTATTTAATTAAATTTTCCATCACTAAAGGCTGAAGTTAATTATTATGTAAGGTGACCTTTTAATGAATGAATATGAATAATTAACATGAAGTTATGACCTTGCCCTGATAGCTCTGAAGTTTAAGAAAAATAGTTTGTTGTTTAGTTCTGAAGTGAGGAGGACAATTTGTATGCGTGTGCTTCCTGTAGAAATCATAATACTTGAAAGAGTCTGTGGTTTTACTAACTTAGAACTCCAGGAATAGAAACTACTGACCCCAATGTAGTTCCATCTCATTCCACCTATGACTTAGTAGATAAGTCCAATGGTATTGCCTTAAATCACAAAATGCTTAAGCAACTTATCAAGGGTAGAATGAGTGTTGGAACGTGAATTTAGATCTTCCTCTAAGTCTAACACCCTGCAGCATGCTACCACGTTTATTCTACATTAAAATGTGGTATTTGTACATATCATGTATGATTTATAGATATAGATGTAGATATACATATTCATTCATTAATTTGTTCATTTAACAAAAAGTTTGCTTCTTTTATGTAAAAAGTATTTGGGTTACTGAGGATACAAATGCAAAAGACAAAAAATGAAAGAGTTTCTGCTCTCAAGAGAAGAGTGTCACATGTTACAGGAGAAGGTTGGGGAAGGGGGAAAGTGGAAAATAGGACAATAAAAATGTTTCACACATATCTATGTATTTATACATGCAAATATGCACACACATGCATTATATATTCATGTGGATGTGTATATATCCACACATGTGTAAATACACACACATTCATAGTTATATGTGTATATGTACATGTATACAAATATACATGCAATGCTATACATGCATGCACATATACATGCATACATACACATTTATGCATATGACCCTCATTCTACCCTGGATAAGTTATAAAGCAGGACCAGAGAATAATGATATCAGATAAGAAATGACTCATGCCCTAATATTTTATGGTTGGATAGTACATTCCAACATTGATTTCCAATGCTTAACCAATTAAAGTTGCACTTACTATGCATTTAGAAATTTAAATCATTTATTTTATGAATTTCAGTGTTCACCATATACTTAATTTTAATAAACTGAAGAACCACATAAAGTGATATTTAGTGTTTTATCAAATATTATTACTCAAATAATAGTTATACCTCCTGGCATCTTTATCCCCAAAAATGTCGTTCCCATTATTTTTTTTTATTAGACTTCATAACATTCTCTAACTTTAGGTCAGTGACTACAACTCTTACTTAATCTCATCAATGCTAATCGCCTATTGAACATCACTTACAATTAGTGAAATTGAGGCCCAGGGAAGCTAAATGACATGCCTAAGGTCACACAAATAGTATCTCAGGTGGGATATGAATCTATCTCTTGTAACCACAAATCAAGTATTATTCCAACCATTCTACACTATTTCTGTATCAGATTATTTCTAGCATCCTTTCCAGTTCAAAATGTATGATATTTTGGTATCAATTTTGCCATCAATTTAAGATGATAAGAATAAATGTCACTACCTGTACCACCTTGGGCAATTCACTTAGCCTACATGGGGCTCAATTTCTTATCTATAAAATGAGGAAGTTAGATTAATGGGGTCTTAGTATCTGCCAGTGCTAGATATAGAATCACTATTATCCTTGAATAACATACATACATACATACATACATATGTACATATATATGTATAAATTTGTATTCTTATGCAGTTCCTTTATAGATATTATTCTGAAAATGGTTCCATATTATGATCTTCACCAGATTGCCAAAGGGGAACATGGCACAGTCACAAAAATAGATTAATAATTCTGCTCTAGTCCAATCTCCTTATTTAACTGGCAAGGAGACAATAGCTAGAATTAGTAACACCATGCCTAATGGTGTATATGTTAGTATTTAAGATTAATATTTGTAGGATTAATCTCATGTTATAGATTTGAACCTAAATCTTTTGACTCTATAGCTGATGCTCTTTCTACTATGCCACACTTGAGGGTTTGTATTTGAACTTCGTTTCTCTGATTCCAAGACCAGCACACTTTCCATTATCTCACATCATGTGTAAGAAATACTATAGCATATGTCGTCACATACACATAGACAGCGCTTGGTGGGTATCTAAGCTAGATGTGTAGATATATTGCAATATCCCTCCTCTCCAATGGTTTTTGGTCATCAGGAGGTGGAAAAGAAATCATAAAGTTTGTCTAAATTATAGGAGTATATAAGAGGGAAGTGAGAGATAAAATGGGAAAGGCAGATTGCTGATCAACCATGGCTCAACAGAAATGGATATTGGGTAGAACCAATAAACAGAAAAATTCAATAGTCCATTTCAGAAATCCAGGAAAAGTGCACCCATGAAGACACAGAATTAATATACTTGCACTCCTTGTGCAATGGGTGTATCTACAATTGAAATGTAAGTCAAATTTCCCCATATAAAACAAAAGTGCTCCTGAAACCTGTGTTGTTCCTCAGAGGTGTGAGTCCATGGGAGAGTTTATTTGTATGTGTTGGGAGTTGATATAATTGCATTGTTGGATTTCACCCTGTTATTTAACTTAATATATCATTCCAATAAAATACTTTGTTATTTAATTTGCATTTGCTGTTAGGTCTCCTGAGAGAATTCTGGGATTTTTTTTCCTATTGAACCCAAGTGGTATGATTCTATGCATAAATTATATATTTATTGATTTTATTTTTTGAAATGCAACATAGTTCTAGCTAAAAGAATAATCATTTATGAGCTGCTGGAGCAACTAGGTTGTACTGTCAGTAGAATCCCATTCCAAGAGTTCAAATCTGGCATCAGACACTTAATACCTGTTTACCCCTAGGCAAGTCACTTAATCCACTTTGCCTCAATTTCCTCATCTAGAAAATGAACTGGAGAAACAAAAGTCAAACCACCCCACTGCCTTTGCAGAAAAAACAAAACAAAACAAATTGTGTCACAAAGGGTTGAATAAAACTGAGAGGTGGCTGAACAATGAGCCATCTGCCTAATTAACCCTATCACATTGATCAGTCTGTAAGAATGTATTTTATTCATAATAACATGTTTTATACTTTTTGACCCTGTTCACCTTGCATAGTACTTTGTATATAGAAGGCAGGAAATAAATTTTTGTTGAATTTAATTTAATATTGACTTGTGGGAAGAAGTAGTCTGTGATAGTGCAGAGAGAACTGGATTTGAGAAAAGTAGGAGAATCTTTTGAATCTGTTATGAACTACCTAGGAAAATTTGGGGAAGCCACTCATCTCCAAGTTAGAGTTTCCTTATCTCTAAAATGCTGGGGTTGAACCATCTGAGCACTGAAGTCTCTTTCATCTCAACTATTCTATGATTCTAAGAAATATATTTGTTGGAGTGATAAAATTTGATATGTAATCCAAATCTTTGCAAACTTATATTACTCTTTAATTATGATGCCAAAGAATTTTGTCATTGGAAGCCAAAGATAATGTTCAACTTCCGTTCACAAACTGTGATACTGTGAGTGAATGAAGACTTTCTGTGCTCAGCATAGTCTATTGATTCATATATTCACATTTCATGATACACTGGCATTACTGCTTGTTTTCTACTCTGGGTACAATACGCTTCTGCTCCAGGTACTCCATGATGTCTTTTCTCCAACTCCCCTTTCCACTTCATTTTGTGCATTGCCTTACCCTGTCAGATTATAAGCTCCTTGAGGGCAGGGGTTGTTTTCATTGCTTTTTGTTGTTTTTCTTTACATTATTTTAAAAATTAAATTATTCACTTTTAGTTTTCAACATTCACTTTCATAAGTATTAAATATTCTCCCCCTCTCCCTACCTTCCCTTCTAAAGATGGTTTGTAATCTGATATGGACTCTAAACATACATTTTTTATTAAACACATTTTCACATTAGTCATGTTGCATAGAAAAATTGTAAGAAAAGGGGGTAAACATGAGAGAAAAAAAAGCAAAATAAAACAAAACAAAAAAAAAGAAAATGGTCTGTTTCATTCTGCACTCTGACTCCATGGTACTTTATCCAGATGAGGCTGGCATTTTCCATCCTGTGTCCTTTGGAATTGTTTTAGGTCCTTGCATTGTTGAGAAGGGCTAAGTCTATCAAAATCAGTCCTTGTACACTGTGGCTATTACTTTGTACAATGTTCTCCTGGTTCTGCTTCCCTCACTCAGCATCAGTTCATATAATTCTTTCCAGGGTTCTCTGAAGATCACCTGTGCATTATTAGTTTAAGTGCAATTATAATCCATAGCATTCATATAACACCACTTGATAAACCATTCTCCAATTGATGGGCATCTCCTCAATTTCCAGGTCTTGGTGTCCACAAAAAGAGTCACTATAAATATTTTTGTACATGTGGGTTCTTTTCCCATTTTTATGATCTCTTTGGTATACAACCTTAGAAATGGTATTGCTGGGTCAAACGGTATGCACATTTTTATTTCCCTTTGGACATAGTTCCAAATTGCTCTCCAGGATGGTTGGATCAGCTCACAGCTCTACCAAAAATAAATTAGTGTGACAACATTCCCATATACTCTCAACATGTAATTTTTTTCCTGTTTTGCCATGTTAGCCAATCTGATAGATGTGATATGGTACATCAGAGTTGTTTTGATTTGCACCTCTTTGATCCATAGTGATTTAGATAATTTTATATGACTAAAAGCTTTAATTTCTTCAGCTGAAAACTACCTGTTCATATCATTGGACCATTTATCAATTGGAGAATGACATTTATTCTTGTAAATTTGACTCAGTTCTTCATATAATTTAGAAATGAGGCCTTTATCAGAGATACTAGTTGTAAAAATTCTTTGCCAGTTTTTTGCTTTCCTCTTAATCTTGGTTGCATTGGGTTTCTTCATGCAAAAACTTTCAATTTAGTGTAATCAAAATTATCTGTTTTGTATTTCATAATGTTCTCTATCTCTTGCTCTGTCACAAATTCCACCATCATCCATAAATCTGAGAGGCAAACTCCTTGATCTACTAATTTGTTTATAGTAACAGCCTTTATTCCTGTACCTAGATTGTGTAATCACTTGGATTTTACTCTGGCATAGTTTTCTGGTATATTTTCCAGTTTTCCTAGCAATTTTTGTCAAGCAATGAGTTTTTATCCCAGAAGCTGTGGTGTTTGGGTTTATCAAACAGAAGAGTGCTATAATTATTGACTACTGTGTCTTGTGAAACTAACCTATTCCACTGATCCACCTTTCTATTTCTTAGGCAGTACCAAGTGGTTTTGAGGATTGCTGCTTAATATCTGCTATGGCTAAGCATCTTTCCCTAAGATTTCTTTCCATAAATTCACTTGATATTCTGGACCTTGTGATCTTCCAGATAAATTTTGATATTAATTTTTTGCTCTGAAAAAAATTTTGGTACTTTGGTATAACACTCAATAAATAAATAAATTCAGGTAAAATTGTCGTTTTTATTATATTAGCTCAGACTACCTGTGAGAAACGGATGTTTTTCCAATTATTTAGATCTTACTTTATTTGTGTGAAAACTGCTTCATAATTGTGTTCAAATAGTCACTGTGTTTCTTTTGGCAAATAGATTCCCAAATATGTTTTAATGTCTACAGTAACTTTAAATGGAATTTCTCTATCACATGCTGTTGGTCTTTGTTGGTAATATATAGAAATACAGATTATTTATGTGGATTTATTTTAGTTCCTGCAATTTTGCTAAACTTGTTTATTATTTCAAGTAGTTTTTACATGATTCTCTAGGATACTTTACGTATACCATCATATCACCTACCAAGAGTGGTAGCTTAGCTTTTTCTTTGCCTATTCTAATTCCTTCAATACTTTTCCTTCTCCTATTGCCAAAGCTAATATTTCTACTACCACATTGAATAACAATCTTGTATTTTTCTTTTAAAATTTTTTTAAAAACATATTTATTTTTAGTTTTCAATATTCATTTCCACAAGATTTTGAGTTGCAATATTTCTCCCCATCTTTCTCCAACCCCCACCTCAAAATAGCAAGCCTACTGAATACCCCTTCCCCCAATCTGTTCTCTCTTATATGCTGCCCCATCATCCCCCCCAACTTTCTAGTACAGCAAGATGGATTTCTCTACTCCAATGCCTGTATATCTTATTTCCCAGTTGCATATAAAAAACATTTTTTAAACATTTGTTTTTAAAACTTTGAGCTCTAGATGTTTTACCTTCTTCTCTCTTTACCTGCTGCCATTGGGAAGATAAGCAATTCAATAAAAGTTGTACATGTATAGTTACCCAAATCATTTCCATAGTAGTTATATTGTGAAAGACTAACTATATTTCCCTCCATCCTATCATGCCCCCCACTAATTCTATTTTTTTCCTTTGACCCTATCCCTTTTCAAAAATGTTTGCCTCTTACTACACTCTCCCTCAATCTGACCTTCCTTCTATCATTCCCCTATTGTCCCCTATCCTCCAATTTTCCTGTAGGGTAAGGTATCTGAGTGTGTATGTTATTCCCCCCTTAAGCCAAATTCAATGAGAATAAGATTGTCCCATTCCCTTTCATTTTCCTGCTCTTCCTCTCCATTGTGAAAGTTTTCTCTTGTCTCTTTTATATTAGATAATTTACCCTAATCTACTCTCCCTTTCTCCTTCTCCCAATAAATTCCTCTCTTACCCCTTAATTTTATCTTTTATATATCATCCATTCATATTCAACACATTCTCCACCCTCTCTCTGTGTATACATGAACATACATATGCCCACGCTCACATATGTATTTATATACACATACACCCACTTATACATGCATATATATATATATACACACACATATATTATACACACACACATTCCCTTCAAATATCCCCATACTGAGAACAGACTGATGAGTTATAATTATTTTTCCATGTAGGAATGTAAATAGCTCACCTTTAATATCTTCCTAATGATTTCTTTTTCCTGTTTCCTTCTCATGCCTCTCTTGCTTCTTGTATTTGAAATTAAAATTCTGTTCAGCTCTAGTTTTTTCCTCAAGCATGCTTGAAAGTCCTCTATTTCATTGAATGACCATATTTTCCCTGAAGCATTATACTCAGTTTTGGTGGGAAGGTGATTCTTGTTTTAAAGCCTAGCTCCTTTGACTGCCAAAAGATCATATTCTAAGCCCTTTTATCCCTTAAACTAGAAGTGACTAAGTCTTGTGTTATCCTGATGGTGTTTCCATATACTCAAATTCTTTCTTCCTGACTGCTTGCAGTATTCTCTCCTTGATCTGGGAACTCTGAAATTTGGCAATAATATTCCTAGAAATTTTCTTTTGGGGATCTTTTTCAAGAGGTGATCTGAATTCTTTTAATTTCTATTTTGCCCTATAGTTCTAGAGTTTCAGGGCAATTTTGCTTGAAATTTCTTGAAAGATGGTATCTAGGCTCTTTTTTTTTTTGATAATGGATTTTACATAGTCCAATCATTTTAAAATTTTCTCTCCTGGATCTATTTTCCAGGTCAGAGGTGTTTTCCAATGAGATATTTCACATTGCCTTCTACTTTTTCATTTATTTGGGTCTGTTTAACAGAATCTTGATTTCTCATAAAGTCATTAGCCTCCAACTGCTCCAATCTAGGGATGTGGAGCCAAGATGTTGGAAACAGTAACTTTGCTAAGCTCCTCTGAGAAACCCCTCACTAAACTTTAAAAAGTCAATCTGAATGGATTTTAGAGTGTCAGAATCCACTGGGAGAAGGAGGGTGGAAGAAACCAACCCAGGAAAGTGCCCACTTGGATCTGGGCAGAGGATCCCGGATCATGCAGGGGCTGCACCAGCCTGGACTAGAGGGTGAACTATAGCTGAGTGAGAAGGAGCCCTATCCAGGAGACTCACCCACCACAAGGGTGATTCACAGGCATCTCACCAGTGTCTCATCACGGGATGGGATGTCTATAACTTTCTTTCTCTGTTTTTGCTCTTCCCAGTTTAGACATCACAACAATATTAATATCTTAAAAATTACTTGGAAGGACTCCATTAATTTTCCCAAATCATCTATATAGTAATATCACTAGTTGTTCTTGAAATGTTTGATAGAATTCGCTTGCAAATCCATCTGTCCAAAGAAATTTATTCTTAGGGAGTTCATAGATGGGTTGTTCAATTTCTTTTACTGAGATGGTGTTATTTAATTATTTTACTACCTCTTCTATTAACCTGGGCGATTTATATTTTTGTTAATGTTCATCTATTTCCCTAAGATTTTTATGGGCACACAATTGGACAAAATGATTCCTAATTATTGTTTTGATTTCTTCTTCATTGGAGTTGATTTTTAATTTTTAATACCAGTAATTTGCTTTTCTTCTTTCTTTTTTAAAATCAAAATGACTAAATGTTTTTTTTTAATTTTTTGTTTTTTTTAAACCAGCTCTTACTTTTATTTATTAGTTCAATAGTTTTCTTAATTTCAATATTATTAATCTCTCTTTTGGTTTTCAGTATTTCTAACATGGTATTAATTGAGAGTTTTCAATTTGTTCTTTTTATACCTTTTTTAGTTGCAGGCCCAGTTCACTGATCTTCTCTTTCTCTATTGTATTGGTGTAGGCATTCTGAGATATAAAACTTTCCCTGAGAACCCACTCACTCTTTAGGATTAGGTTATTTATTTTCCAATTCATTTTTAGTCTACCTTTACATGACCCTTCAGCATAGAATGGAGGGAACTAGAGTTAGTCTTTCACAACGTGACTATTAGGGAAATAGTTTGCATAACTACAAATGTATGCCCTATATTGAATTGCTTGTCTTTGCCTTAGGGGTTGGTAAGAAGGGGACAAGGGAGAGAATTTAGAACTCAAAATTTAAAAAAAAACATACATTAAAAATTGTTATATGGAACAAGGAAATAAGATATACTAGCAATGGAGTACAGAAATCCATCTTGCCCTACAAGAAAGTAAGTGGGAATGGAATAAGTATAGGGATGGAAGGGATATGAGAATGGAGACTGGGGAAGGTGTAATCATTATGCTTGCCATCTTGGGGTGGGGTATGGGAGAGATGGGGAAAAAATTTTGAACTGGAAATCTTGTGGAAATGAAAATTGAGAACTAAAAATAAAAAAATAAATTCTGAAAAAAAGTTCCTTCTGTACCTTCCTCTTCTCCTTTGTTTTTCCTTAATGAGATTGATGTATTTCTATACCAACCTTTTTATATTGGGGTATACTATGTGTGCATGTATTCATCCTTCCTTTGTATAGTTCAGATGAAATTGTGGTTTATGAGATGGATGCTCATTTTCCCTCTACTCCTTTCTCCGTGTTTTAATAATATTCATCTTATGCACCCCTATAGCTCCCTCCCTTTCTTCCTTATTCCCCCCGTATAATCTGCTTTCCCTCTCATGTCTTTATTCTCCAAAAATTCATCAAAATAGAAAAAAAAACACATCCCCAGCAAGGTCATGTAGTTCTCATTATTATTTTTGAAAATATAGCACTAATAAGAGAGGGATTTCTCCTCCCTAGATAATTATGCAAAAATTTACAATATAAAGTCTTTTCTAATTTATCAAATTTATTTGCATCCCCATGTTTATTTTAATTCCTGTGTTTGTATTTCAATGATTCTAGTCAAATTTTGTCTTTTTACAAGAAATGCTTGGAAGTCCTCTATTTCATTAAAAATTGATTTTCCATCTCTGTAGGATCATGCCATCTTTTCTGATATGTCATTTCTTGTTATAAACCTTTATTTTTTACCTTTTGCAAATACCACTCTCCTCTTCATTTTAATGAAAATTTTCAAGTCTTTGCTGATCCCATCTGGGGCTTCTTGAACCTTTTGTTGGCCATGTACAATATTTTATTTTTCTCGAACTGAATTTTGAGAAGGACATTTGTGGGAATTTTCATTGTGGGCTTTCTTTCTTCTGACTGATAAATTCCACACATTTTAACAATCAATCATCATTTATTAAGCACATATTCTGTATCCGACAATGTACCAAACACTGGTATTACAAATATGAAGAAAAAAAATCCCTATTCTCCAAGAGCTTACAATATAACAGGAAGACAACACAGAAAGGAGCTAAAAATCTGAGTGGAGGGAGGCATTTGACATGAGGCATAGTAGAGAATTTTGTTAGAGAAGGCTCAAAGTAATGAAGGTAAGTGAGAAATGAGGAGATGATTCAACTGAGCATACTCCTCAAATGGAAGATGGGAGTTCATGGTCTTACCTTTCAATAAGAGAGACAGAGGGTGGTGATGAGATCATACCAAATCTGAGGAAATCTTAAGGATAATAAGGTTATTCCAATGATTGTGTAAAGCCAAGCATGAGCAGCTCTCCAGAGGACTGCTGCTGTGAATAGCTTAAAGGTTATGATCACATAGTATAGTGAACTCTCTATTTATTCAACAATAAACTAAGACAGAACATTCATAGAAACCAAAGTACAGCATTCACAATCATAACAACTTATCACTAAAGTGGTCACATAGTTTTAAACAAAAGATATTATTCAGTAAGTCCTTAAGTCATTCATACTTAAGGAGCAATCCTCCTTAAGGTACACAAAGTACAAAAAACAAAATTTTCCAACCCCTAGGTCACAATTTCTTAATCTCTCAGATACAGAGTCTCCTTTCTTCTTGATTGGAGATTAGTTTCCAATCATCCTTAACTCAATCATCTTTAAGGAGAACAAGGTAAAAAGTACAAAATTCTCCAACCCCTAGGCCATTGTAAATCATGATCTTTTCAGTCATCACTAAGAACCCAAGGAGAGGTCTTTTCATCTTTACTTAAGGCTGGCTTCCAGATTCCATGGTTCCTCTTCCATGGGTCCAGCTCTTGCCTGAATCTACCTGTCACCTGGATTCACAGATAGGCAGCTCTAAGTTCCTTGTCCAGATTATCATCCAGTTCTGTGTCCGGATCCCATTCCATATCTTAGCTCACTGGGTCCAGTCCACCTCAAGTCCTTTGCACTTTCTGTTCCTGGGAAGACAAAGCTTAACAGAGCCAAAACAACATTCACACACATTTCCAGCACCATCATTAACTCCCTATCTGCCTTTTAAATCAACACAGACCCACAAAGTCTGAGAACTCAACACAAATCATCAGTATAGTCCCAGGACCTCTGAAATCCCCCTCTACGATTTCTGCAAACACAACAAGAAAATCCCCTTTCAGGTCTTCAGTAAGGTACCAGGGCTTTTGTGCAAAGTATTAAAAATACAAATCAAAACAGACAGAATAGACAGAGTGCCAGCCACCAGGATTGTTACCTTCTCAGTTCTGCTCTCTCACAACTTGTGATTAGCTTTTTATCTTGTCATTAGCTCCTCCTTCTTCTGTCCACCTCTTACATCCTTCCTGTTCCTCTCTTTTGCAAGTCCCTGCTAGTGTGGGTTTCACAAGTTCTGTTTCTTAACAAAGACTTGATGTAATCATACGTAAGGCTCAACTGAAAGAAGAAGCTAAGTACTTGTTTGCTTGCCATTACAGATTATCCTCCTTGATTTTATTCTGTTCCTTTCAGATATCTAAGAAATGTTGTTTATGATATATTGAAATATAGTAGACAAGCTCTATTTTTTTGCTTTTTTGGAGGGCAATTGGAGTTAAATGACTTGCCCAAGGTCACATGGCTATTTTTTGTCTTAAGTGTCTGAGGCCAGATCCGAACTGAGGTCCTCCTGACTCCAGGACCAGTGCTCTTTTCACTACACTACCTAGCTGCCCCTAGACAAGCTCCTTTTATGACTTTCAGAAGATTCTTACTTTATAAAATTTTATTAATATAAATTTTTTTTTCTAATTTTTGGCATTTACATAATGCTTTAAGACTTACAAAGTCTTTTAAATAGATTATCTTACTCAATCTTCACAAAACAACTGGAAATTAGTTGTTATTATTGCTATTTGGGGATAAGAAAACTGAAACTGAGATAAGTTTAAAGATTTTTGTCATGTTTACAAAACTAGTAACTGTCTGAGGTAAGATTCAACTCAATTTCTGCAAGTTCAGAATTCTATCCATTATTACACCTCAAAATTTCCCTTAAATGATTTCTTCCTGAAATGTTTTCCAGGTCACTCATTTTTTTTAAATCTTGAATTTATTTATTTATTTACTTTTAATTTACAACATGTAGTCCCCTAATCCCTTGAACTCCAAATTTTCTCCTCCTCTCTTCTCCACCCCCACACCATGGTGGCATACAATCAGATATAGGTTCTACAAATGCTTTGACATTAAACATTAGTTAAGTTGTAAAAAAAAATTATAACCAATGGAGTGAATAATGAGAAAAAAGGAACAAAACAAAACAAAAAAGATATAGAGCAAGTAGTTTGCATCAATCTGCATTCACAGACTAATTCTTTCTTTGGATGTGGATAAACCTTCCTATCATGAGATTTTTGGAGTTGTGATAAAACCTTGAATTGCTGAGAGAAGCCTAGACTAGCAAAGTTAGTCATCACAGATTCAATGTGTCTGTAATCGTGTAAAATGTTCTCCTGGTTCTGCTCTCTTCACTAAGTATCAGTTTATTCAAGTCTTTCCAGGTTATTTTGAAGTCCAGTTGCTCCTCATTTCTTTTCTTTTCTTTTTTAACTCTTGAAAAGTTTATATACTTTTAGTTTGCAACATCCAGTTCCACAATCCCTTGAGTTCCAAATTTTCTCCCTCTTCCCTTCCTTCCCCTTTCCTCCTGCCCTGAGTGGAATGCAATCACATATAGGTTCTACAAATACCTTCGTATTAAACATTAATCAAGTTGTAAAGAAGGATTATAACCAACGGAGTGAACGATGAGAAAGAAGGGACAAAACAAAACATAACACAAAAGACAGAGAGGAAGTAGTTATTTCAATATAAATTCAGACTCTGTAGTTCATTCTTTGGATGTGAATATCCCTTTTCATAATGAGTCTTTTGTAGTTGTCTTCTAACCTTGTATTGCTCAGTGGAGCCCAGTCTATCAAAGTTAGTCATCACAATACAATATGTCTTTAATTGTGTTCAAAAATCTCCTGGTTCTGTTCTCCTCACTCAGCATCATTTTATATAAGTCTATCCAGCTTGTTATGAAGTCTGCCTGCTCCTCATTTCTTATAGCACAATATTCATATTGTGTTATTACATTCATATACCACAGTGTATTTAGCCATTCCCCAACTGATGGGCATCCCCTTGACTTCCAATTCTTTATCACCACAAAAAGAGGTGCTATAAATATTTTTGTATGCATGGGTCTTTTCCCACCAGTATGATCTCTTTGGGATACAGCCCTAAAAGTAGTATTGCTGGGTCAAAAAGTATGCACATTTGATAGCCCTTTGGGCATAGTTCCAAACTGCTCTCTAAAATGGTTGGATTAGTTTGCAACTCTAGTAACAATGCATTAGTGTTCCAATTTTTCCACATCTTCTCCAGCATTTATCATTTTCCTGTTTTGTCATGCTATCCAATCTGACAGGTGAGATGTGGTACTTCAGTGGTGTTTTGATTTGCATTTCTCTAATAAATAGTAATTTAGAGCATTTTTAATATGCTTATAGATATCTTTAATTTCTTCCTCTGAAAATTGCATGTCCATATCCTTGGATCATTTATCAATTGGGGAATGAATGTCACTTATTTTTCTTTCTGAAAAAAAAATCACTTTTAGAATTCATTTAATGAATTAATAATTTAATGAATGAATATGGATTATTCATCTGCTCCATTGTAATAAGTTTATATTGCCTCTTTTAAGTGAGATAATTTATCCTATTTTATCTCTCCCTTTCTCCTCCCAATATATTTCTTTTTTTATGTCTTCATTTTATTTTATATATCATCTTTTAATATTCAACTTTAATTTCCACAAGATTTTGAGTTCTAAATTTTCTCCCCGTCTCTCCCCTAGCCCCTACCCCAAGATGGCAAGCATACTGAATATCCCTTCCCCCCATCTGCCTCTTCTTATAACCCTCCTTCTCCCTCCCTTTCTTCTTCCAACTTACTTTCTTATAGGTCAAGATGGATTTCTAAACCCCATTGCCTTTATATTTCCTGGTTCCATGTAAAAGAAATTTCTTCTAACATTTGTTTTTTTTAAATTTTGAGTTCCACCTTCTGTCCCTTCTCTCCTAATGCACCCATATTTGGAAGATAAACATTCAATATAGATTATTCATGCGTAGTTATGCAAAACATTTCCATCTTAATCATATTGTGAAAGATTAAGTATTTTTCCCTCCATCCTATCCCACCCCCACTAATTCTATTTTCTTCTTTTACCCTGTCCCTTTTAAAAGTATTTACTTCTGACTACCCTCTCCCCCAGTCTGTCCTCCCTTCTATCATATCTCTGTCTTATCCGCTTCTCCCTACTTTCCTATAAGGTAAGATACCTCATTTAGTATGTATGTTTTCCCTCCTTAAGCCAAGTACAATGAGAGTAAGGTTGATTAATGCTCTTTCATCTCCTGGCTCATCTGCTCCATTGTAACAAGTTTATCTTGCCTCTTTTATGTGAGATAATTTACTGTATTATATCTCTCCCTTTCTCCTCCCAATATATTTCTTTTATACCTCTTCATTTTATATTTTTATATATCATTCCTTCATATTCAACTCACCCTATCTCTCCTATGTACACATATATACACATACATACACATATGTACACACATATCCACATCCATACAAACATGTGTGTATATGTATTTGTATATGTTTATACATGTATACACATATGTGTGTGTGTTATCTTCAACTATCCTAACATTGAGAAAAGCCTCACGAGTTACAATTATTGTCTTTCCATGCAGGAATTTAAACAGTTCAACATTAATAAATTCTTTATGATTTTTTTTCCCTTTTCTTGCTTCTCTTGCTTCTTGTATTTGAAAGTCATATTTTCTGTTCAGCTCTAGTCTTTCCTTCAAGAATGCTTGAAAATCATCTATTCCATTGAATATCCATGTTTTTCCCTGAAGTATATTACTCAGTTTTGCTATGTAGGTGATTCTTGGTTTTAAGCCTAGATTCTTTGACCTCCACAATATCGTATTCTAAGTTCTTTGATGCCTTAACATAAAAGCTGCTAGATCTTATGTTTTCCTTGTTGTGTTTCCATACTACCCAAATTGTTCCTTCCTTACTGCTTGTAATAATTTCTCCTTGACCTGAGAATTCAGGAATTTGGCTATAATATTTCTATGAGTTTTCTTTTTGGGATCTTTTCCAAGAGTTGATTGGTAAATTCCTTCTATTTCTTTTTTACCCTCTGGTTCCAGAATATCAGGTGAGTTTTCCTTGATAATTTCTTGAAAGATGATGTCTAGGTTCTTTTTTGATAATGGCTTTCAGATAGTCCAATATATTTTTTTAATTATCTCTCAGGCATTTCTTCTGCTTGTTAGTGGTTTTTCCAATAAGAAAAATCATATAGTCTTCTATATGTTCATTCTTTTGGATCTGTTTATAATCTCTTTATTTCTTACAAAGTTATTATTTTCATTTGCTCCAATCTAATTTCAAAGGAATTATTTTCTTCAGTTAGTTTTTGAACTTCCTTTTTCATCTGGTCAATTCTGCTTTTAAAGGTATTCTTCTTCTCATTGCCTTTTTGAACCTCTACTTGAGTTAGTCTATTTCTTTTTGCTATTTTGGAGGGGGGCAAGTAGGGTAATTGGGGTTAAATGACTTACCCAAGGTCATGTGGCTAGTTTTTGTGTTAACTGTATGAAGGCTGGATTTGAACTCAGGTTGTCTTGACTCCATGGCTAGTGCTCTATTCACTGTGCCACCTAGCCGCCCCAAAGTTAGTCTATTTTTTTTAGTCTATTTTCTTCACTATTTGTTTAGGTCTCTTTTAGCAAGCTGTTGATGAATTTTTCATGATTTTCTTGCTTCACTTTCATTTCTCTTCCCAATTTTTCCTCTACTTAATTTTCATAATCCTTCTTGAGTTCCTTCATGGCCTGCAACCAATTCATATTTTCCTTGGAGGCTTTTGGTGGAGGAGTTTTAACCTTTTTGTCTACATCTGTTCTATGTTTTGATCCTCTCTGTCACCAAAGAGTGCTTATCCAGGCTGATATTTCCTCCTCTGTTTGCTCATCTTGCCTGCCAATTACTTGGCTTTTTAGCCCTTTGCCTTGGTAGAACTAGGCTTCAAGAGTTGAGAGTGCTGCACCCCAAATTTCTGGGGTTTTGTGCAGCTGTTGTCAGAGGCTCTTCTAGGCACCTGCTTCAGAACTGTGAGTAGGATGATCTCTCCATAGTCTCAATAAGCTCTGCCAAGTCAGTGATCCTCCTCACCCCAGGATTGCCACACAAGACTGTGGCCCAGACCCAAGCAGGGCAAAGCAAGAGAATCATGGCTCAGCACCAGCAAAGATATTCCTGCAATTTCCCTGTGGTAAGCTGCTTGGTTCCCCCACTCACTAACTGTGGACCTGTATCTTTGGAATCAGCTGCCTCCACAGCCACTGCCATCTCCACCTTCATGTGGGGGAAGGGGCCTGACTGGGCTCTTCTCTCACCCAAGTCCACCTGTGTTTCCCCAATGGCCTTTTACTTTCTCTTTGGAATCTGTGGGTTGAGAAGTCTGGAAGCCAACACAGCTGCTAGTCATTCAGTCCCCGGAGGTCTGCTTCTATTCAGGTCTGTACCTCAGGTCTGTACTGGAGCTGCCCACATGGGCTTGTGCTCTGCTCTCAGTCCAGTTTGATAGACCCTTCCTTTTGGTTTGGTAGGCTGATTTCAGATGGACATGTATTGCACTCTGTCATTTTGTGTGTTCTGTAGCTCTAAAATTTGTTTAGAGTCATTTTCATATGTATGGGAAGTAATTGGGTACTAACTCAAGCAAGTTCCTGCTTTTACTTTGCCATCTTGTCTCTGCCTCCCATGTCACTTATTTTTGATAATATGTAAACTACATTTTCTATTATTATTTTCTCACCACTTTTGATTTTGTTTTAATACTTGTCTCATGGTTTTGTCTCTTTGGCTCATTATGATTTTTAGAACATTAAGTATTCAGTTAAAGTCTCCTACCATCTGTTCAAAGCAATAAGTTGTTGCAATTCTTTCATTCCTTAATATTTCACTGTATATCTCTTATTCCATTTCTTCCAGGTACTGTTGTAGTCCTTAGGCTCAGGACATTCTTTATTCTGAGGAACAACTTGAATTTGTGGAGTTATTCACTTCTGTTTTTAATTCTAGTGTTTCTCTCCATGGTATATCTACACTGTTTTAAATGTTTACTTCTGTTTCCTTAGTTCTATAATGTCAGATTCTAGACTGGACAGCTATCAGAATCTGTTTCTTCATGTTGTTCAGATATGCACTGCCTTGACCCCTACCCTGGCTTCTGGTTTGGCTATTTCCTGTTTTCAGTTTTAGCTTTTTGTGCATTCACCCTTCTGCCTCCCCTGGCTGGCTTTCACTTAGAACCTCTTTGAGAATGTAGTTGTTAGATTTTAGATCAGTCAAAGACTGCATAGAGGAGCTTATAACAGTTTCTCTCCAGATATCCTAATCATTGTTCCTTTTTATGCATTTTTTAAGCTTTTCTGAGCTGTTTGGGGAAACAAGATCCTTTTAGGAGCTAACATGACTTCACATTCCCAAAATTACTGTATGTTCTGTCCAGATTCATGTAGAACTATATGTACTTCTAATTCATTTCTAAATCAATGATTTGTTAATTATATTTTAATTAATTCTGAATGAATCCAGAGCCATCCATGACATTTTGTGTAGAGAGCTTGCCTCAGAGCCAAAAAAACCCTGATTTCTAGTCCCACATCTAACACATACTATTTGTGTGACCTTGGGCCTATCTCTTAATCTCACAATCATTAGAGTTGAACCTATACAAGTTATTCAACCTATGTAAGTCATTACAACCAATAAGTATATGAATAATACATGATTATATAAATCATTAAAACTAAACTCTTATTAATAAGTTGTATTGGTAGAAAGGTTATGCCAGAAGAGCCCTATATCAGTGAAATAAAAAATTATAATCCCTTTTAGTACCCATACTCTACTGAATGATTTACTGTACACATTTTTTAATCATCATAACTATTCTTTGACATCTATTGAGAATGTATTGTTCTTTCCCTAACCTTAACCCTAACCCTCTTCACATTTTAGGGTTAAGGTATTTTAGATTTACCTGGGATAATGATGTCAACTAATTTGTCTATGGTCACACTGTTATTATATGTCAGAGACAGGACTTGGACTCAATTTTTCTTAACTCAAGTTCAGCCTTCTATTTACTATAGTAAGCCAGTTGCCTTTCAACTTTTCATATACATATGGGCCAATCACTTAAAATCATTGCTTCTCAGTTTCTTTATCTGTTAAATAGAAAGTACAATACATCTTCAATAGTTGTCAAAGAATACTAATGATGATTAAAATGTGTATATGTGGGGCAGCTAGGTGGTGCAGTGAGAAAGAGCACCAGCCCCAGAGTTGGGAGGATCCGGGATTGGTTCCGGCCTCAGATACTTAACACCCACACACACAAAAACAAAGAAACAAACAAACAAAAAATTGGCCGTGTAACCTTGGGCAAGTTACTTTACCCCAATTGCTTTAAAAAAAATGTGTATATGTTAGTGCTTTGGGATATGTAATAAAATGGGCACAGTTCATGATTTTTCAGAAAAAAACAAAACATTTTTTATTGTGATGTGTACTTTTGTTAACATAAGGAACTCCCAGGAACTAACCTTCTTTTCCCATTACATGCTGGAACCTGCCCTGAAACTTATGCCCTTAGAGAGTTGCACAAAGAAGCTAACTGCCTTGCCCAGGGTCACATTGCCCTTATGTATTAGAGGTTAGACTTGAGCTGAGGTCTTTTTTTTTTTTTTTTTTTTTTACTTCCAAGGCCAGTTTTCTATCCATTCCGGATGTCATTAGTCCACAATATAACTTTCCAATCACTAGACTGGAAAGAAATAGTTGAAAACACTTTTCAGCTTTAACTTGAACAGTGATTTTCTTAAAGACATATACACTTAACATGAAAGAAAAAAAAGGTAGGTGTGGATAAAGACAAGCCCAGATATCCACATGCTAATTTTAGAACCTTCCTTTGAATATTCAAAAGAGCTTGAATGGAAAATTACTATGATTGTGTCAAAAGATATGACAAGAAAATAAAAGTGATTTAAGAAGATCTTACCAGAGGAAAATGACAAGGCACAGAATTTTGATTTTCCTTTACATACTGCTGAATAACTACTCATATTACTGATAATTCTGCTTTTCTCTACATTTTCATGACACTAAGTCAAAGTCACTTAGTACCTAATTTCTTCCATCATATTGCTGGAAGAATACCTTTGGCCTAGTGGAAGGATTCTTTCTTCTTCATTGTTAGCAGGGGTAGAGAGACATGAGAACTTATTTATTCCATTAAAATATAATGTATTCAGTATTTAAACTCTAAATAAAGCTTTATGATCTGAAGGAATTAAGGTGCCATCCATTAATTTATGCATCAGTGGAATCTGCCTCAATTATTCCCAATCTATTCTCTTTTATTTCCTAGCTAAATATGTCTATACTACAAAATCTAAACCTAATGACTTCCTAGTTAGTGTTGACAGAGTTCTTTGAAGATGAAAAGTACTACACCAGAATTCAGTCTTACTGATCATTGCTTATAATGGGAACTCAGCAACGTGGATTAAATCTCACTTTGCAAATGAAATTTCTCATTGGAGTCAATGTGTTTTTGTCTCAATTCTCTAAGCAGTAGATATTTGTCTACAAAATGCATGGTAGAAGCAATTACTTTAATTTTTTCTTGATAACATCAAAGGTAAAAATAAATTGTACATCTTTTTTAAGAGCCACTTCATTCCAAGTCAAGATATTTCTCATCTATTAGAGTACCTATTAGGACCAATAACAATTAGTTTGATTTGACAGTGTATTAACATTTCTAGAACAAAATATGACTTTTTAAATAGAACTATTTTTAATCTGTGTATGGAGGCTTTAAAATGTTTCTAAATCTATGAGAGGATGAAGGGAATACTCACCAATAAATGGAGCCTGGATTTGATAGTCCTTTTCTTCCAATCAAATTACAAAGTAAGGGAGACATTTATTTTCAGCAATTAAACTCATCTTTAACTGTCACCATTATTCTATAATATAAATCTTTCCTCAACACTCATTACTTGTGAAAGGTTTTACATGTCCTATCAGAGAAATCTTTATTTGGAGGCTAGTACATAAAATATACTAAGAGGGGGCAAGGATTATTCTTCAAGGCGGCACCATGAGTAGGGTCCTGGGCTAGGCATTAGGAAAACTGGAGTTCACATCTCATCTCACACTTACTAACTATATGGTTTTAGGGATGTACTTTGAATGCAATCTAAACCAATTTTTCTTCAATGGTAAAATGTGAATAGAAATAGCACCTACTTCACAGGATTATTGTGAGAAAAAAAGTGAGAAATTATGTGTAAACCACATAGTATAGTGCCCAGCATACTAAGTTTTAAATACATGCTTATTTTCTTCCTTCTTCATCTTTTGCAGGGATAGCTTGGAGCAAAACACTTATCCCCTGATTCTAAATTTTGTCACCTGTGAAATGATAGTGATAATATATTGCATCATAGTCATTGAGAAAATTAAGTTTGATCCTGTATCATTTCTCATTGATGTTTTTATAGTTAATTGAGATTTTTCTTTAACTGTTTTTGTTCCATAGCTGCTTAAGTTATAGTTCTTTATCTCTGAATTCAGTTCATAGGTCATATGACCTGAGGTAGATTAAGTTTAAAAATTCACCTTTCTTATCTCAAGGAATTTAACTGACCTTGGGAATGAGTATAGATATGAGGAAGTCAGGCCTGGTATTTTTACTCCACCATATTATCCTTCAAGAATATTTAGTTTGCTATCAAAAGGTCTAAGCTGCTATCTAGCACCTGGATACAAACAATAAGAACTTGTTAGTCTGATGAGAGAACAATAAAGTGTTGTTGCTAGCATCTGTTACCAAACTTCCAACCAATCATGATGTAAATTGCACATCAATTCTGTATCCAGTCATGTTGCCCTGAAATCTGCCTCTTCATCATTTCTTATTGTACAAGAGTATTTAATTACATTCATATAACATAACTTGTTCAGTCATATCCCAATTAATGGGCATTCCCTCAATTTCCAATATTTTGCCACTATAAAAAGAGCTGTTATAAATATTTTTGCACATATAGGTTCCTTTCCTTTTTCATTATCCCTTTGAGATACAGACCTCATAGGGGTATAGCTGGATCAAAGGGTATGCACAGATAGGTTGCCCTTAGCACATAGTTCTAAGTTGCTCTCCAGAATCATTGGATCTGCTCACAACTCCACCAAAAGGGGCATCAGTGTGACAATTTTCACACATATTCAACATTTGTCACTTTCATTTTTTGTCATATTAGCCAATCTGATAGTTGTAAGGTATAATTCAAAGTTATTTCAATTTGCATTTCTATAATAAAAATATTTAGAGAACTTTATATCCCTATAGATATCTTTGATTTCTTCATCTGAACACTGTCTATTCATATCCTTTCACTATCCATTGGGGGAATGTCTTGTATTCATATAAATTTTACTCATTTCTATATATATATGAGGAATAAGACCTCTATCAGAGACAGTTGCTGTAAAAATTGTTTCCCAGCTTTCTGTTTCCTTCTAATTTTGTTCACATTGGATATTTTTTACAAAAACTTTTTTAATTTAATATAATCAAAATTATCAATTTTACACTTTCTAAAGTTCTCTATTTCTTGTTTGTTCATGAATTCTTCCTCTCCCTATAGGTATACGCACATATATACTAATATATAAATATTATAGACACACATGCATGTTCATAATACATGTATGCACATGGACAAATGTATATGTGTATATATTTATTTACATGCACATGCATATGTTTAGATACCTATAATCATGCTTATATATAGACACGTATATTCATATACATCTACATAAGACTGTACTATAATTGCTTGTCTTCTGCTTCTGAGGGTGGATAATGTTTTCCTTCATAGGTCCAAGTATTTCCATATTTGTCTAAGTCCACTCATTGTTTCCAATACATCAGCAATATTCCAACCATTTACCGTCTAATTATTTTAAATAGTCTAAAATAACATCGATTAATATGGCTGACATATAGTTTCCCTATTTTTCTCTTTTTATTAAATCTATTTTAGCTTAACATTATCTGAGATCATGATTACTACCCTTGCTTTTTTTCTAATAAATTCTACTCCTAATCTTTATTTGATATTAGTGTGTATCTCCCATTTCTTATCCCTCTTGACTCCTCTAATTTTTTTTTACCTGCTACCTTGCCTTCCTTAACCTACCCCCTACCACAGGTCCCTCCCTCATCCTCTCCCTCTCCTATCCCCTTAGTTTATTATTTCTTTCTGAATTTAGAATTTTGACCTTCTGGACATATATGTATTGTTCCCTCTTTAAAGCATTCTCAATGAGAATAGGCTTCCAGAACTACCATCCCTCCTTCCCCATCTAATTACTCTCTGTGAGTCCTTCCTCTTGCATGCTGTTTGTATAAGACAATTGCTCGTTTTACCTTTTCCTGGATGCCTTAACTTTTAGTATTGCATCATACTCACCTTACCCCAATCTTTCTTTTGAACTACCCAATTACTCATAGCAATTTTAGAATATGATTTACATTTCTTCATATAAAAAAAGTAAATGATCTTTAATCTTTGGTGTTTATCCTATTTTGAGGGGGGGGTCTTGTAGGTCTAATTTTCTATTGATTTCAGGTCTTTTGCAACAAAATCCTGAACATCTGGCAATTCATTGAATATCCATTTTTTTCCATTCAGGATTGTGCTTAAATTTGCTTGGTATGATAATTTGAACAGAACCTCAGTCCATTTTCTTTTTGATATATAGTGTTCTAAAACCTGTGATTTTTAGTGTAACTGATGCACGGTCTTCTATGATTCTAATTGTGGCTCTACCATATTGAATTAATTGTTGATTGTGGTGGTGGTGGTGGTGGTTGCTCACAATATTTTCTCCTTGACCTGAGGGTTTCAAATCTATGATACTCCTACAAGTTTTCCTCATAGTGTCTCTTTTAGGAGTTGATCAGTACTCCTAATTTCCCTTCCTTTTCTAACACTTCAGGACAATTTTCTTTAATTATTTCTTGTATTATTGTATCAAGTCTTTTTGATTGTAGCTTTCACATAGTCTGATAATTCTTATATTTTCTCTTCTTGGTCTGTTGTAGGAAATTCTCTTGCTGCTGGAATTTATTGTTCATATAAAGAAATTCTGATGATGTATATGAGTTTATCCAATGTCCTGAATCTTTGCCAATTCTGCTCATTATTTCAAGTAATTTTTTAATTGATTCTCTAGAATTCTCTAAGTATACCATTATATGATCTGCAATGAGTGATAGTTTCATTTCCTCAGTGCCTAATCCAATTCCTTCAATTACATTTTCTTCTCTTATTGTTATACCTAAGATTTCTGCTATTAAGTTGAATAATAGTGGTGATAATGGGCATACTTGCTTCACCCCCAGATCTTACTGTTGTGACTTATAGTTTATCCCGATTACAGGTGATATTTTGTGATGGTTTTGGATAGATACTGCTTATCATTTTAGTGAGTGTTCTCTTCATTACTGTGCTGTCTAATGTTTTTGATAGGAATGGGAGCTGTATTTTATCAAAAGCTTTTAGAGCATGTTTTGAAATAATCATATGATTTCTCTTGGTTTTGTTATTGACATGGTGAATTATATTGATTGTTTTCTTAATATTTAACAAACCATTGTGATAGTAATGGCAATTAAAGATTCCCCTGTATTGGCTTGGTTTTCAAATTGATTATGTTAAAACCCAGAGTTTGTTAATCCCACCTGTGGGATGGGCTTGTTGATGTGAAAAGAAAGTCCTGAACTGGGAGGAGCTGGTGAGGTAGATTTGGAGAGACACTAGAGAGAGGCGGAAGATTTTTTTTTTTGGAAGCAGCACCTCGTGGAGAGAGAGAGACTAAGAGAATTGCTGGTGGCCGCTTTGAATTGCCCTGGACTTTTGAGACCTGCCCCCTGCGCTGCCAAGGACTGAGGAGACATGGCTGTTTTGCTGGTACTTTGTCTGTCTGTTTTGATGTTGTTTTGCCAGATTTGTCCACTGGTGAAAGACAGTCCTTTTGTTGAAGAAGTCCTGGAACCTGGCATTTGGTTAAGAAGCCCTGAGACTGTCCTGCAGACAGAGAGTGAATGCTGTCCACTGGTGAGGGACAGTACTGTTGTTGCAGGGGTCTGGGAACCTTTCTGTTGGTTCGGAAGCCCTGAAGAAGGATTTTCTTGTTGGATGTTTACAGAAATCCTGGGAGAGGGCTTTGCTAATGTGTTCAGGGGTTCTAGGACTGTTCTACAGACAGAGGATAAATTCATGAAGGGACTGGCAATGTATCTTATGGCCTTGCTAAGCCTTGTCTCCCCAGGAACTAAGATTGCTGAGAATTTGCCTCGTGTCAAGATGAAGAAAAGACCTCCATTTGGGTATTAAGTGCTGTGTTTAAACTTGATGTAACTCTGGGGTAGATTCAATTGTGATCCTGGGGGTGGGGAACTTTTGACCTTATTGTGCTCTGTGATTGACAAATGAAGGTACTTTACCTAAGTTTGGAAACTAATCTCCATTTGAGAAGAGGGGTTTTGTGGTGGACTTAATTAAGGTATAGCCTAGGGATGGAGTAGTATTTAGAACAGGGACTTTGTAATTGATTGAATGATTGGAAGATCCTGGGGTGGGGTAGTACTTGGAGATTATTTAATCACATTTAGTAAATGCTGTATTTTAAATGATGTCATGTTTTGATCTTCTCTGTTCTGGGTTTGTTACTGAATAAAATAGAGAGCACCTATGCTGGTATTTTGAACCTGGGAAGTTGCCTTTGCTTGATATTACTTTACAACCATGTATCCCTTTAACAATTCCCAAGTGGACATAATGTATAATCCTTGTGATATATGGCTGTAATTACCTTGCTTATATTTCATTCCATTTTTTTGTATTGATATTTGCTAGGTCTCTAATTTTCTTTCTCTATTTTAACTCTTCCTGGTTTATGTATGAGCACCGCATTTGTGTAATACAAAAGGAGTTTGGTAGGACTCCTTCACCTATTTTCCAAATAATTTATATTGTATTGAAACTAATTTTTCCTGAAATGTTTGGTAGAATTGACTTGTGGACCCATCTGGCCTTGGTCATTTTTTCCCCAGGGAGTTCATTCATAGCTTGTACAAGTTCTTTTTTCTAGGAGGGGGTGTAATGGTAAGGGAATTTTAAGATCTTCCCTGTACTTAATGGGCCTCTCTTGGAGCCCAACAAGAGAAGTTTGCTTAGGGGAGACTAGTTTTTCAACAAACCTTTTGTTGCTTTGCAATTAGGTAGAGGGTCAGGAAGGTTGTGATGTCTCCTGATCCTAAAGAATTACACAAATATATAATTCCTGATTGTCAAATGAATAAATGAATTTGCTTGCAACATGTTGGAAATTTTGCCTGATCCATGTTTATTATTCATGACTTCCCTTGAGGTGGCCCACATGTAGCAGGCTGCACATGGCACCCTGAACAGGGACCTGAAAAAAGGTAAGAGGATGGTAGCTTCCCTTGCACTCTGGAGAACCAAAACCTCAGTGACACCAGCATTGTGGAAAAGGTAAGGGAGATGAAACACTGATCAATGTTCACTAAAACAGCATTAGGGTTTGGGTCATCACCAGGCTTAGTTGGAGAAAAGGAACTATAGAAAAAGAATTTATAGAGAAACTTAATCTTGCATTCATACTTTCACATTTGTAATTTGCGAGCCAAGAGTGAAACTATGGGACAAATGTTAAGTGGAAATAGAGATCACTATTATTATTTGAGAGTACTGAAAAAATTAGTCAAAGAAAGAGGGTTATTAATCACAAACAGTTAACTACAAGAATTCTTGGAAAGTGTTCAAACCTGTTGTCCGTGTTTTCCCCAAGAAGGAAATATAGAACTCCAGAAGTGGGAAGCAGTAGATAGACAGATGAGTGAATATTATAAAGAAATAGGACCAGGGGCATTTCCTATAGCAGCATTCTCAGTATGGAATATATTGAAAATCTGTTTACCTCCTGTAGAAAAGGTTCCACTAGCTAGAAAAAAATATTAAAGGTATATATTTATAGAGGAAGAAGAAGAGATAGCAGGGATAGTACGTGAAAAATTAAGAATAATAGAAGGAGAAGATGAAACCCTATTCCAGGAACCTATTACACCCACAGCTCCTCTACCTTCTTATGAAAGTTCACCTAGATCTTATACAAACAGTTGCACATGTGGACTGTTAGAAGAGACTTTAAGCAAAGATAAGGAGAAGGGTGAAGAGATTCCTTTGGAGATAAGACTCTCTATCCCTGCATACTGTACTTTTCCTATATATAAGATAATCCCAATTTACCAGGTCAAAGTGTAAAACAACATAAGCAATTTGACTTAAAATTATTAAAAGAATAAAAACGTGTTTCAGTAGAATGTGGGGGCAAACAGCCCATATGTTCAGATATTGTTAGACTCCATATCCTCAACAGCCATAGCTCCTCATGACTGGTATAGTTTAGCAAAAACATGTTTAGATTCAGGAGATTATTTTGTTTGGAAAGCAGAATTTAATGAACAGGGTATTGAAACAATAAAAAACAAACAAAGAAAATTCCAGCTAGCTTTGACCAGTTAACTGGGAGTGGAAGATATACTACCCTCCAAGATCAATTGACATATGAATTAATTTCATATGAAAAAAAAAAACAAACTATGCAGGCAGCAAAGGCAACATGGTTAAAAGTACCAGGAAAAAAATAAGACTGCTTCTTTCACAAAAATGCATCGAAGCCCACAAGTAGCATTTCAGGATTTTGTATCAAGACTCACACAAACTATTTCTAGGAGCATTTCTGACCATGCTGCAGCAGAAATAATTTTACAAAAGCTAGCTCAAGAAAATGCAAACAAAGATTGCCAAACAGTCTTTGTGGGAGGAAGACCTAACATACCAGTCATTGAAATCATTCAGAGGTTCCAAAATGTGGGGACTACACACTTTCAAGAGCAGGTTATAGCCACAGCTTTTTTTCTGGAAAATCTAATGATAATAAGGCTTTAAAATGTTTCAACTGTAGTAAAACTGGACACATAAAAAGGAGTGCAAAATTTCTCACCAGGTCTCTAAACATACCCCTTCCACTCCTCGCCCAAAGTTTCATAGAGGCTACCATTGGACTTCACAGTGTAGATCCACCACTGATATTAATGAACATCCTTTAAACCCATATCAGGGCCAGCTCCAGCCCCATCAAATAATTGGAGCAGTGCTGTCGCTGATTCCACCTTGACCAGAACCACAAAGTCCACAGTACTTATCCATTTAACCCTAGGAAGTGCTGGTTAGATCTAAGGGCTTGAAAGGGGATTCATTTAACTTGGAAATCTCCTGTTACCTGCGTCCCCATGGGCATCTTTGGCATGTTGCCTACAGAGACACTGGGTCTTATGTTAGTGAGGCTCACAGGCTCTCAGAGAGTTGATTGTTATTCTCCATGTTGTATATTCTGACTATACTGGAGAAATAGAGGTAATGGTTCATGTGTATCCTTGTCATTCTCTCTTAATTGAAAGAGAGGAAAGGATTGCACAATTAGTGATTTTGGATTATAGGAGTACAGGAAAATCAAAGCAAAAAGCAAGGAGAACAGAAGGATTTGGAGAACATGCTTATTATGGTCCAGAAAAAATTATAGACGGTAGAGCAATAATAAAAATAGAAATTCAAGGAAGAGAGTTTGAGAGGATGATTGACATTAGAGCAGATAAATCTGTTATCAGCTTAAATCATTGGCCTCATGCCTGGCCACTGGATAAAGGGAATGTGCTCTTAGAAGGGTATAGGACATGTGACTGCTCCAGCACATAGCACGGCATGGCATGAATGGTTGGTAGAGGTCAGGCAAGGTACGTTTAAACCATATGCACTGTCAAATATCACTTATAGGCTTTAAGGAACATATTTGTGAAAACACATGGAAGTTAGCATATATACCAAGGATAATCTTTGCTAGGGATCACTGAGATACATAAAAGGATGCAAATGACAAGGTTCACATAGAAGGAGGGCCCACCTATATGTGTGGACCAGTGGCCCTTACTCAAGAAAAAATTGAGGCCCTTTGAGATATATTACAGGAACAATTACAGTTAGGACATATACAATCATCTACCAGCTCTCAGAATTCTGCTATATTCAATATAAAGAAAAAAATGAGTAATATGGTGAGTTTTGACTAATTTTAGGAAAGTTAATAGCCTTATGGAGACTATGAGAGCACTACAACTGGGTCTTCCCACATCCACAGACATCCCAACAGAGTGGCCACTTTGGGTAATACATTTGAAAGATTGTTTTTGTAGTATACCACTCATAAGAGAGGATTGTCAATACTATGCTTTTTTTCCCCTTCCTTCAGTAAATTTAAAAGAACCACATGAATGGTATCAATTTAAAATCCTTCCCAGGGCATGAAATATAGTACTACCATGTGCCAGCAATATGTGGCAGGAGCATTAGAACCAATTAAAAAATACCCTAAAGCATATATTGTTCATTGTATGGATGATGTGCCATGTGCCCGTTCTCAAAAGTCAATCTTATGGGCTGAGGCAGGCCTAGAAGGGGAGGTCCGCAGAGGCAGGCCTGGAAGGGCCCTGATCAACTCAGAGGGCAAGTTGTGCCACCAACCACAAGGGCCACTACCAGGCCTATCACCAAAGGTCTGGGACTGGAAAGAGCAAGGTAAGAACCAAATACAGGGGCCCCTGTCCTGGACAGCAAATACTCCTGGGGCTAACACTTCATAGCCCAGAAATAGAAAACAAACAAACAAAAAAAGCCCCTATCAAGACCTCCAAAGGCCAGGATGAGAGAGTGAACCTCACCTGCTCCAAACCCCACCCCCCTGACCCTGAAAACATAGTAACTCTTGCCCCAGGGCAAAACCCTCTACAGCAAAAGCTTGGGATCCCTAGAGGAAGGGAGTGGCTATGGCCCTGCCTCAAAATGGGTAGAAAGCAGACTACAAAGACAAAGACTCTGGAGTCCTACTATCCTCAGAGCAAGGAACCAACTCAGAGGGAGATAATGTGGACTCCACACCCACAGCTGAAACATCAACAGGGAATGGGTCCCAAGCATAGAAAGCCCTCCTCGATGAGATCAAAAGGAACTTTGAAAACCGAATGAGAGAGATAGATGACAAAATGAATAATTCTCTCAAAACCAAAATTGCAGAATTAGAAAACATTGTGATGAAGAAAAAAATCTCCCTTAAAAGAAAAGTGTATGATATGGAAAAGCAGCTCCAAAAATTAACAAAGAGAAATGATTTGCTGAAAACTAGAATCAACCAAATTGAAACAAATAACTCTATGAGGAACTGAGAATTAGTCAAACAAAATAATTAGAATGAAAAATTAGAAAAACAGGTAAAATACCTGAAAGAAAAAATAACTGACCTGGAAAACAGATCCAGGAGAGATAATAGGAGAATCACAGGCTTACCAGAAAATCATGATGAAAAAATGAGCCTGGACAACATTCTCCAAGAGCTCATTAAGGAAAACTGCCCTGAGATATTAGAAACTGGGGGTAAAACAGAAATTGAGAGAATCCACCTGCTGAAAGAGATCCCAAACTGAAAAGTCCTCGAAATGTTGTGGCCAAACTCCAGAACTACCAGATAAAAGAGAAAATACTTCGAGGAGCCAGAAAGCAACAATTCAAATATCGAGGGTCCACAGTGAGGATCACACAAGATTTGGCAGTCTCTACACTGAAAGATTTGAGGCAGTGGAATACAATTTTCTGGAAGGCGAAAGAGATCAGGTTACAACCAAGGATCACATACCCAGCGAGCCTCAGCATATTCTTCCAGGAAAAGAGATGGCCATTCAATGATATAACAGATTTCTAGACCTCCTTGATAAAAAAGCCAGAACTCAAAGGAAAATTCAACCTCCAATTATGAGATATAGAAGTGAATTGGAAAGGCAAACAAGGAAATCACACACACACCCTTCTATTTGATAAGAGCAAACAGGTGTATTATATGCAATAAAAGGCCTTGGAAAGACAGAATAAAAACAAATTGGAAATTAAACAATTTAATCCTAAAGAATGAGTGGGTCAAACAAGAAATTACAGAAATAATCAGTAATTTAATTCAAGAGAATGATAATAATGAGACAACATACCAAAATTTGTGGAATACATTAAATGCAGTTCTTAGGGGATGTTTTATATCCATGAATGCACACATGATTAAATTAGAGAAAAGAGAGGGCAATGAAATGGGCAATTGAAAAAACTAGAAAAAGAACAAATTCAAAATCTCCAATTAAATACTAAATTAGAAATATTGAAAACCAAATGAGAGATTAATAAAATTTAAACTAAGAAAACTATTGAATTAATAAATAAAACTAAGCCTGGTTTTATGAAAAAAACAACAAAATTGATAGAGCCTTAGTCAATATGATAAAAAAAAATAAGAAAAAGAAAACCCAATTATGAGTATCAAACATGAATAGGGTGAATTTACCTCCAATGAAGAAGAAATTTAAACAATAATTAGAAATTATTTTTTCCCAATTGTATGCACATAAATTTGTCAATCTTAGTGAAATGGATGAATATTTACAAAAATACAAGTTGCCCCAATTAACTGAAGAGGAAGCAAATTACTTAAATAACCCCATCTCAGAAAAAGAAATTGAACAAGCCCTGAGTCAACTACCGAGGAAACAATATCCAGGGCCAGAAGGATTTACTAGTGAATTTTATCAAACATTTAAAGAACAATTGATTCCAAATACTCTACAAAATATTTGGGAAAATTAGTGAAGAAGAGTCCTACCAAATTCTTTTTATGACACAAATATTGTACTGATACCTAAATCAGGAAGAGATAAAACAGAGAAAGAAAATTATAGACCAATCTCCCTCATGAATATAGATGCTATAATTCGAAATAAAATGCTACCAAAAAGACTACAGCATCTTATCTCAAGAATAATACACTTTGGTCAGGTAGAATTCATTCCATGAATGCAAGGATGATTTAATATTAGGAAAATCATCAATATAAGTGATCACATGAACAATAAAACTATCAGAAAGCACATGATCATCTCAATAGATGCAGAAAATGCTTTTGACAAAATACAAAGTCCATTCCTATTAAAAACTTTAGAAAGTATAGGAATAAATGGAGCCTTCCTTAAAATAATAGGTAGCATCTATTTAAAGCCATCAGCAAGTATTATATGTAAAGGGGAGAAGCTAGACGCAATTCCCATAAGTTCAGGGGTGAAACAAGGGTGTTCATTATCACCTCTCTTGTTCAATCTGTTACTAGAAATGTTAGCAGTAGCAATTAGAGAAGAAAAAGAAATCAAAGTAATCAAATTAGGCAAAGAAGAGACCAAGCTATCACTCTTTGCAGATGATATGGAGATATACTTAGAGAATCCTAGAGAATCAAGTAAAAAACTACTTGAGACAATAAATAAATTTGGCAAAGTTGCAGAATATGAAATAAATCCACATTAATCCTCCCAATTACATAAACCATATAACAAGGACCAGATAGAAATTTTTTATAGCACAAGATCAAACATAGCAAGTTTTTCTGAATCTATTTCAAGTATATATATATGCATATGCCAAACTACGAATTGTTAGTACATAGAGGTGGCTTATCAACACTGTAGTAAAATCAATCCCAATTACTGAAGCAAAGGTTGCTTTCACTAATTCATCTTCTAAACGAATTGTCCCCTATTATATTCCGCTTGTTTCTAAGGGCATGTTTCTAACACACCATTTTCCTCCACCCAACAGAATAACATATTTGCAATTATATTAGCATTACAAAGTCATGAGGGACCTAGTAACATCTTCTCTTTTAGCACATATGTGGTAGGCATGGTGAATAACATAGAAACAGCAAGGATAAAAGTCAAGTCCAATTATCCTATTTCACATCTTTTTACTATGCTTCAACAGCTCATAAGGGCTAGAAAAACACTTCTTTATTGTACCCACATACCCTGTCATACGGACCTCCCCAGACCTGTAGTTGAAGGGAACAGAAGAACAGATTCACTAACCAAACCTACTCTGTTTATTCTATCTTTGACTGAGGCCTAATATTCTCATGAAAAATTCTATCTATCTGCTAACATACCAAGGAAGCAATAGAAAATTATTAGGGATGAAACCAGGGACAAAGTAAAGTCATTCACAAGATGTATACCTTTTCATCCACCTCCCACAAAAACTGCCTTAAACCCTCATGGTCTAGCACCTCAAGAATTTTGGAAGATATTGGGCAGATCCAAGATGGCAGAGTAGAAATAGGACTTCCATGTGGCTCCCGCTTCCACCTCCTCCAGTACATGTAAACAATGACTCTAAACAAACTTTAGGGTGACAGAATCCACATAGTGACAGAGAGAAACTAACCTCCCACTGAAGACAGCCCAGCAGGCTGGCAGGAAAGGGAAAGAGCAGCTCTCTGGGAGCAGATCCCAGCCCCTATAGTGAGCCCTAGGTTTTAGCCTTAGGGCAACCAAAACCCGGCCAGGCTGGAGGGACTTAGGGAGAGTGGATCACCAGCAGCTGTGGCAGTTGTGAGAATTATCAATCCATAAATGCCAAAGACAAAGTGAGAGGTAAGTGGACTTTGGAATAGTTGAAGGGAATATATGTGTGTGTGTATTTATGTATACATACATATATATGTCTATATAGGAGGGCCTATGGGCATATGAATACCTATGAGAGTGTGTGTATATATGTGTACAGGTATACATAGCCAGAGGGCACAGGAATAATTGAATAAGAATGGATAATAATTAAAAGATGCAATTGAGAGGTGAAAGAGGAATATAATGAGAGGAGATTGGGTGAAACAGAATGTGGTAAATTATCTCAGATAGGGGGATGGAGCCAAGATAAGTATGTAGAAGTAGGACCTCCACGTGGCTCCAGCTTCCACCTTCCCCAATTCATGTAAAAGGGGACTCTGAACATACCTTGGAGCTACAGAACACACAAAATGACACAGAGAAGCTAACCTCCCACTGAGGGCAGGCCTGCAGGCTGGCAGGAATCAGCCAGCGCAATTCTCTGGGAGTTGAGCGCAGATGTGGGTGAGCCAGAGGTTTTAGCTGCAGGGCAGGCCTGATCACCTGCTGCTTGAGGGATTCCAGATGACCAGCAGCTGTGGCCATCTCCAGAATTATCAAGACATTGATGAAAAGGACAAAGTGAGAGGTCAATACAGTGCAGACTTTGGAACCCCGTAGTTCGGACTGCATCAGATTTGCCCCCAGGGTGATAAGCCACTGCTTCAGCTGTACAGCCTCCCCCATGGTGACAGCTCCTGGCCTGCAGAGTGTAAGAGGACCAAGTGGCCAATCTAAGGAGTTAAAGCTCTTGCTTTAAACAACTCGGATCTGGATTGCGGTCTAGGGTAGAGGTTCTGGGGTGTGTGTGCAGCTTGCTAGAGCATGTGGAAGCTTAAGCAAGGGCATCCAACTGATACCTCCCATAGCTGATAAAACCCCAGCATTTGCTATGAAGGTCCTCTGTATGGTAGCAGAATCCTACTTTTGCAAAAAGCCCAAAAATCAAGTAATTGAGTGGCAAAATGACCTGGCAATGGAAATAGAGCTAACAGAAGAATCAAATGTTAGACTCCTATTTTGGGGACAAAAAGGAACAAAGCATGGACCAGGAAGAAGACAGTGAAGTGCCTGTACCAAAATGTTCAAAGGAAAAGGTGAGCTGGTTACAGGCCATAGAGGACCTTAAGAAGCAGATAAGAAAAGTGTAGGAAAAACTGGGAAGAGAAACGAGAATGATGGAAGAAAATTACCAAATGAGAGTCAACAACCTGACTGAGCAAAATAACACCTTAAAAAATAGACTAACTCAAATGGCAAAAGAGGCTCAAACAGGCAACGAGGAGAAGAATGCCTTAGAAAGCTGCATTTTCCAGATGGAAAAAGAATCTCAAAAATTTCCTGAGGAGAATCATTCATTCAGAATTAGATTGGAGCAAAGGGAAGCTAGTGACTTTATGAGAAATCAAGATGCTGTTTAACAGATCCAAAACAAATGAAAGAATAGAATACAATGTGAAATATCTCATGGAAAAAACCACTGACCTGGAAATGATATCCAGGAGAGACAATTTAAAAATTATTGGAATACCTGAAAGACAAGATCAAAGAAAGAACCTAGAAATCATCCTCCAAGAAATTCTCAAGGAAAACTGCCCTTATATTTTAGAACCAGAGGGCAAAATAGAGCTTGAAAGAATCCACAGATCACCTCCTGAAAAAGATCTCAAAAATAAATCTACTAGGAATATTATAGCTAGGTTCCAAAACTCCCAGATCAAGGAGAGAATATTACAAGCAGCCAGGAAGAATTAAATTAAATCTTGTGGAAATACAATCAGGAAAACACAGGATTGGCAGCTTCTACACTGAGGGATAGAAGGGCTTGGAATGTGATATTCCAGAGGTCAAAGGAGTTGGTATTAAAACCAGAAATCACCTACCCAGCAAAACTGAGTATCATGTTTCAGGGGAAAATATGCTCATTCATTGGGATAGAGAATTTTTAGCCTTCTTGATGAAAAAAAAAACAGAGTTGAATAGATAATTTGACATTCAGATACAAGAAGCAAGAGAAACATGAAAAAGTAAGCAGGGAAAAGAAATTGTAAGTAACTTATCAAAGTTGAACTATTAACCTTCCTACATGGAAAAACAATAATTTTAACTGATGAAAGCTTTCTCAGTATGAAAATAGTTGAAGGGAATATATGTGTGTGTGTGAGGTTATATGGGCATATGAATACATATGTGAATGTGTGTATATATGTTTATAGGTATACATAGGTAGAGGCAACAGGACCACTTTAATAGGAGGGATGATACTTAAAAGGTGAAATTAAGAGGTGAGAGAGGAATATAATGACAGGAGATGGGGAGAGACAGTATGAGGCAAACTATCTCATATAGAAGAGGCAAGGGAAAATGGTTACAATAGAAGGAAGAATAGGAAGGCAAAAGGGAATGGGTCAAACTTATTCTCATTGAATTTGGCTTGGGGAGGGAATGAAATACACACTAAATAAGGTATCTCACCCTAAAGGAGAGTAGGGGAGAAGTGGATGAGAGAGGGGATGATGGAAGGGAGGGCAGGCTGTGGCTGAGGGAGGTTGGAAGCACCCACTTTTGCAAAAGTAGGAGATCAAAGTAGAGAATAGAACAAGTGGGAGGTGGGGTAGGAGGGAGGGAAATATAGTCAGTCTTTAAAAATATATCTACTATGTTAATGTTTTGCTTTACCTACATATGTACAACCTATACTGAACTGTTTATCTTCCTAGTAAAGCTGTGTGGAAAGGGAGGAAGGAAATGACTCTACAATTCGAAGTTTTAAAATGAAATGTTTAAATATATACTATTATTAATAGTATTTTACATATAATTGGGAAATAAGATATACAGGCACTGGGGCATAGAGATGCACCATACCCTACTGTAAAAGTGGAAAATGTTATAGGAGAAAATATAGGAGAGAGTAATTGGAAGAGGGGATATCCTGTGGGACTGCTATTTTGGGGCAGTGGGTAGCGGAAAAATGGGGAGAAAATTTGTAACTCAAAATCTTGCGGAAATGAATGTTGTAAATCAGAAATTAATAAAGCATTTGAAAAATGAAAAAAATTAAAAATTTTCTCATATAGAAGAGACAAGGAAATACTGTTACAATGGAGGGGAAGAACAGGAAGACAAAAGAGAACGAGCCAACTTTACACTCATTGGATTTGGTTTAGGGAGGGAATGACATTCACACTAAATAGTGTATCTCACCCTAAAGGAATGTGAGGGGGTGGGGCTGAAAGGGAGATGATGGAGGGGAGGGCAGATTGCAGGGGAGGGAAGTTGGAAGCACCCACTTTTGAAAAGGTTTGGGGTTAAAGTAAAGAATAAACAAGTGGGGGGCAGGATGGGATGGAGGGAAATATATTCAATCTTTCTTAATATATACCCCATGGAAATGTTTTGTATAGCTACTTAGGTACAATCCATGTTAATTTATTGCACATCTTACCAGTAAGGGTGGGTGATAATGGAGGAATGGAAAGAATCTGGAATTCAAAGTTTTGAAATCAAATGCTTAATATCTATCTATCTATCTATCTATCTATCTATCTATCTATCTATCTAT
>NW_027187460.1:47102408-47221073 GCF_028583685.1 Petaurus breviceps papuanus
TATCTATCTATCTATCTATCTATCTATCTATCTATCTATCTATCTATCTATCTATCTATCTATCTAATCTATCCATCTATCTAATGTTTTACCTTCAACTGGGAAATAAGATATACAGGAATTGGGGCACAGACATCCATCTTGCCCTACTTTAAAATTCCAAGGGGGTATGGGGGATGATATAGGAGAGAGAAGAATGGGGGAAGGAAGTATAAATTGTGTTCACTATTTGGGGGTGGTGGGTGGGGGAGAGATGGGGAGAATATTTGTAACTCAAAACCTTGTGGAAATGAATGATGTAAACTAAAAATAAACATGAAATGTAATTCAAAATAAAAAAAAAATTTGGCAGATGGTTGTTAGTCGTTATTCCAGTTTTGGAAAACTAAAATTTATTCATTTAATGCTGGACACTTATTCTTCATTCACTATGTCCTCTTCACAACCTGGAGAAGCTATTGCCCGGTATTGATCATATGTTTCATTGTTTTTCTATATTGGGTATTCCAAAGTTTATAAAAACTGACAATGTTCCAGCATATATTTCTCAAGCTTTTCAAATATTTTGCTTGTCTTTCAATATACATCATGTTACTGGTGTTACTTACAGAACAGGCTATAGTGGAGAAAAAATAGATCTCTAAAGATAATTCTTCAAAAGCAGAAAGATGGAAATACATCACAGTCTTGGAGACAATTATGTCAGGCAGTGTATACTTTAAAATTTTTAACACCAAACAAAGAAGGGTGCACCTCAGCTGAAAGACATTATAGAAACAAAAATAGAATTGGAAGGTCCTAAACAAATTAATTTGGAAAGACTCGAAAACCAACTGTTTGTTTGGGCCCTATAAACTGTTAACATGGGGAAGAGAGTATGCTTCTGTCTTTCCAGGTGGTGCCCCTGAACCAGTATGGGTCCCAGAAAGGAATATCAATACCTGTGTGAAGACCTGACAGCAAAATTGCTGACCATGCAAATCAAAGGCAAGACTCAGAAGGAGGGGTGCCAGAGAAAACAAAGACCTCGGAAATGGAGAGGACACCAAAATAAATCATTACTTTATTTAATGATGCTCCAGCTATGTGTTACCTGTGCATCCAAGGAGGTGCAGCTATGGACTTACATATAAAATCCACCTTGACCAAGACCGCTTACTTGGGAAGATAAAATAAAGGATATTGTTCCAGTGTGAACTTTATCTGAAGTTTTTGGACAATGGTTAGGGAAATCTTTCAGGAACTTAACATCAATAGATATTAAATTCTATTTTACAGAAAATAGGGGGTACACCATTGTGCTTTGGTTTCAACATAACCAGTATATATATGTGTATACATATATATATATATATATATATATATATATATATGTGTGTGTGTGTGTGTGTGTGTGTGTAAACATTATGTTAATCTGGAGAATGTTACCCATTCTGCTCATATTGCTCCTAAGGGAGCAGTCTGGAATATATCTGTTATTGGTATGCAGGTCAAAAAGAATTTTCAGAGACCAATTCATTTCTCACCATGGCCCCCAAGTTTCAATATCATGGTCCCTAGTGTATGGAAATGCTATCCTCCATGGGTAAAATGCCACACACCCATTAAAGGAGTATATAGTACAGTGGGGATATGAGACATAGGATGTACTGGATCATTTTGAACAAGGAGCACAATTTGGCTTGGTATCCCTGGCAAGAATAACTGATAAGGGAATACACAAAAAAGAAATATGGCTGTCTATGTACACTTTAGATAGAGAAGTGGTCAATGTAGGTATTCCAAAATATCTCACACTTAAACATCGTATGACCTTTATTTTTAATCTATATTTCCACTGCCCTTTGTTGAATGTACTTTTTATTGCATTATATTCCAAAAATAATACATTTACTATCTCTGTCTTTTTACTTTTGATTATGAGGTTTTTATACCTGATTACATGGCCAATTTTTGTGTAGGTGACACAAAATAACTTTCTATTGAGAAAGTTATATTCCTTTCTATTTCCATTCAGTTTTCTCCAAATGTCTATCACAACCAAATCTTTTAATATTCTGTTTACCTCTTCAGTTTATTTATTTTATAATTTTGATTGAATTTCTTGAGATATGATATAGGACAGTTAAGGTCCCCCAGTAGTATTGTTTCAATGTCTATTTTTTTTTCCTGTAACTCACTTAAATTCTCATTTAAGAATGTGGATGTTATACCTCTTAGTACATATATGTTAAGTATAGATATTGTTTCATTCTGTATGATACATTTTAGCACAATGGGATTTCCTTCCTCACTAGTATAATAGATTCTGCCACAGTCCTTTACTCTTTGTGTATCCACCAGCATCAAGTGTGTTTCTCATTTATATGTATGTTTGTATATATATATACACACACATACATATATATATATACATATTATATATATATATATATATATAGAGAGAGAGAGATTCTTGTTTTTGATCCCCATTTCTATTTGATTTTTTAAAGATTTTATGAGATACTTCATCACATTCACATTCTTAGTTATGATTACTAGGTACTGTGTATTTCCCTCCACACTATTCTCCCTCCATTCTCTCTTCTTTCTCCTTTCATCTTTTCCCTCTTTGCCTGTGTTTTGCTTCTGTCTACCATGTCCCTTGATCTATGCTCCCTTCTGTCAGTCCCCACTACTGCCGTTATTTGATCTCATCCCCTCCTAATCACCTCTCAAGTATGATAGAATTTCTATATTCAGCTGATTGCATATGTTGTTCCCTTTTTGAAACAATACTGATGAGATTAAATTCAAGCAATGCTCTTCACCCACCCTCCCATCTTCCTCTCCAGTGTAATATGTATTAGTGCCTCCTTATGTGAAACAATTTATGTCATTCTACCTCTCTCTTCCTTTTGCATCCTTTGTACTCCTGTTTCTTTACTCCCTTTTCATGTCTTTCCCTCAAATTTACCTTGTATCGATACCCTGTAAAGCCAAGCATTAGCAGCTTTCGAGAAGAATACTTCTGTGAACAGCTTTAAGGTTCTGATAACATAGTATAGTGAACACTCTATTGATTCAATAACAAATCAGAGCAAAACATTCACAGTAAATCAAGGTACAGCATTCACAATGTTACAACCTATCACTGATAAAAATACAGCATTAACAACAGCTTGTCACAGAAAATGGCCACATAATTTTCACAACAGTGGTCACACAGTTTTGAACAAAGTATATTCATTTAGTCAATCAATCACTTAGTAACTCAATCATTAAATGTACTCAATCATTCATCCTCAAGGAGGCTTGCCTCCTTAAGGGTCACAAAATACAATAGTCAAAGTTTTCCACTCGTGGGGCACACTAAGTTACAACATTAGTCACTACTCAGCACTTTCTTAAGGGGTGGTGTAAAATACAAAGGCCATTCTCCCCTTAGTCACAAATAAGTCACAATCTTCTCAGTCAGTACACAGTATCCAAGAAAATTCTTTCAACTTGAATTGACTCTGATTCCCTGCATCCCCTTCCATGCTTTCAGCTCCTACATGGATTTACCAAACTGTCACCTGGATTCAAAGTCAGACAGCGCCCAGTTCCTTGTCCAGCTCTCTGTGCTATTCCTGTTCCATGCTGAAGCTCACAGTGTCCAGTCCTCCTTAAATCCTTACCAGTCTCTGTTTCTGGGAAGCCAAGGCTAACAAAGCCACCAACAGGTTCATCCAAAGTACCAGATCACAGTCATGCTTTCTCAGTCTCTGGCAGCTCACAGGAGAAGCTGGTAGGTCTCCAGCAGAAGCTCAAGCTGTTTTCCAGAATCAAAAATCATTTCACCCAGGTTCCCAAAATCAAAATTGTTCTCTCCAGGCTAGGCCTTTCCTCTTCACCCTCCTCAGCAACAGCTGCTTCTGTTTCCATGAAGCTTATTCCAAGGAGTTCTGAGTCTCTCTCTCTCTGGGTCTTTTCTTTACATAGAGTATTGTTCCTCCCTTTTCAGCCCCTTCCTCCTACGTCAGAAACAGGAGTTATACCTTTTGTTTCATTAACAGAGGTGTAATCTGAAACTAGATGCTAAGCACCTCTCAGCTTAGCAATACAAAAGGAACTTCAAATTTCATTACTATTGCATACCGTCTTTTGTTCTAGCTGTACTATTAGAGATATACTTTTCAACATTACAAATATCATCTTCCCATGTAGGGATGTAAGTGGGTAAACTCTATCAAATCACTTATGTTGTCTTTCCCCTTTTTTACTTGTTTACATTTCTTTGGATGTTGATATTGAGCGTCAAATTTTTGGTTTGTTTCTGGTCTTCTCCTTATGAAAGCTTGAAATCTGTATATTTCATTGAATGATCATTTTATCCCTTGATGTATTATGCTTGATTTTGCAAGGTACATGATACTTATAATAGTCTTAGCTCCTTTACCTTTTAGGATCATTTTCCATGGTCTCTGATTCTTTAGTGTTGTAGCTACCAAGTCCTGATTGTGACTCCCCAATACTTGAATCATTTCTTTATGGCCATGGGTAGTATTTTTACTTAAACTGATAGTTCTAAAATTTGGCTAGAATATTCCTTGGAATTTTAATTTTGAGGTCTCTTTCTAAAGGTGATCAAGTTCATTCACTGTCTATTTTGCCATTTGGTTCCAGGACATCAGAGTAGTTCTCCTTCAAAAATTTGTGAAAGATGTTGTCTAGGTCCTCCTTTTGATTATGGATTTTAGGTAGTTCCATGATTCTGATATTGTCTCTCCTGGATCTATTTTCTGGGTCAGTTGATTTTCCAATGAGATAATTTATATTTTATTCCATATTTTTCATTTCTTTTACTTTTTTTCAACTTTTCTTGATGTCTTAGGGAGTCATTAGTTTTACCTTGCCGAATTCTAACTTTTAAGGTATTGTTTTCCTCAAATAGCTTTTGTATTTTCTTTTCCATTTGGCCAATTGCACTCTTTAAGAAGATGTTGATTCAGGGGATTTTTAAATATCTTTTATAATTTAAATTCTACTTTTTACCCACTTAACACTATTTTTCCCAATTACATGCCAAGATAGTTTGCAAGATTCAGATTTTATTCTAAAATTCTCCTACTATAATTTCTTATAAAAAAATAGCATTCCATTACATTTACATACAACAGTTTATTCAGCCATTCCCCAATTGATTGGCATCCCATGAATTTCCAATTCCCTGCCACCACAAAAGAGCCACTATAGATACTTTTGTATATGTTTGTCTTTTTCCCTTTTTTAGCATCTGTTTAGGATATAGACCTAGTAATATATATTGCTGGATCAAAGGGTATGAATAATTTTAAAGTCAAATCAGTTCAAAGAGTTGTAATCCTTTTCTCATTCCTTAAAATTTTTTCATGTAATTCCATCAAATTCACCTTATACCCATACCCCCTGTCTATTTATATTCCTTCTAACTTTACTATTATTCATAACATTTTTGAAAACTACAATTGTCATCTTCCCATGTAGGGATGGTAAGTCTTCTTTATCCCAGTTTTCCCTATATGATTGACTAATATGACAAAAAAGGAAAATGGTAAACATAGGAGAAGATATGGGAAAATTGGAATGCAGAAGAATTATTTTAATTTGCATTTTTCTAATCAATATCCATTTATAGTATTTTTTTCCCTATGACTATAGATAGCTTTACTTTCTTCATCAGAAAACTACCTGTTCAGGGGCAGCCAGGTGGCTCAGTGAGTAAGAGCACCGGCTCCAGTGTTGGGATGACCTGGATTGAATCCCGGGCTCAGATACTCAGCACCACATCCAGAAATAACTGGCTGTGGAACCTTGAGCAAGTTACTTAACCCCTATTGCTTTAAAAAAAAAGAGAATAAAAAAAGAAAACTACCTGTTCATATCCTTTGATCATTCATCATTTAGGAAATGGCTTGCATTCTTATAAATGTGACTCAGTTGGGGTGGAGCCAAGATGGTTGAGTAAAAGCAGGAATTTACTTGAGATCTCTTCCAAACCCTTTCAAATACCTGTGAAATGACACTAAACAAGTTGTAGAGCTGCAGAATCCACAAAATGACAGAGTGAAGAAAATCTCTAGCCTGGCAGGTCAACAGGAAGGGTCTATCTCACACAGCTGGGAGCAGAGCACAGTCCAGCATGGGCCAGGCTTTCAGAGATTGGGTGGAGTAGGACTCAGGGGACTGAATCACTGGCAGCTTTGGCAGTTTCCAGACTTTTCAGCACACAAATACCAAAGACAGAAGGTCAGTGAGAAAATTCTGTGAGACATGGGTCAGAGAGGAATCAGGTTTGGACCCAACCCCTGGGTGGTGGCACCTGCATCAGCAGGAGAAGCAGCAGCAGCAGTGGATGCTTATGGGACTTCCTAGCCCACATAACTGTGAATGTAAATGGAATGAACTCTGCCATAAAATAGAGCTGGATAGCAAAATGAATTAAAAATCATAATCTTACAATTTACGGTTTACAAGAAACACATTTGAAACAGGGGGATACACACAGGGTAAAGATAAAAGGCTAACAGAGAATATATTACACTTCAGCTGAAGTAAAAAAAAAAAAGTAGGTTTAACAATCCCAATCTCAGGCAAAGAAAAATAAAAAATAGCCTTAATCAAAAGGATAAGAAAGAAAACTATATCATGTTAAAATGTACTATAGGCAATGAAATAATATCATTACTAAACGTGTATGCACCAAGTGGTAAAACATTAAAATTCTTTTTTTCCATTTTTCAAATGCTTTATTAACTTCTGATTAACATCAGTCATTTCTGCCAGATTTTGAATTATAAATTTTCTCCTAGTTTGCCCCCTACACAATGCCCCAAAATAGCAATCTCACAGGATATCACCTCCTTAAATCTGTTCTCTCGCATATTTTCTCCCATACCCCTTTCGACTTGTCCATTAGGACATGGTGGATCTCTATGCCCCAGTGCCTGTATATATTATTTCCCAATTACATGTAAAATAGTGTTAATAATAGTATATATCTATATTTTTATATATACATATACCTATACATACATGCACACATATGTGTATACACATATGCATATATGTATATACATACACACATACACACACACACACATATATATATATATATATGCATACACATTTGATTTTAAAAATTTGAATTAAAGATTCATTCTCTTCCTCCCTTTTCATTCTCCCTTACAGGGAAGATAAGCAGTTCAGTGTAAGTTGTACATGTGAAGGTAATGCAAAACAATAACATAATAGATATATTGTAAAGACTGACTATCTTTCCCTCCCTCCTAGCCCACCTCACACTTGTTCTATTCTCTATATTGATCCCATCACTTTTCAAATGTTGATGATTCAAACTTCCCCAGCGTGGCCTCCCTTCCATCATCTCCTCTCTGATACCTTTCACCCCTACTCTCCTAAATGGGTTAGTACACTATTTAGTGTTTATTTCTTTCACTTCCCAACCCAAATTCAATGAGAATAAGGTTGACCCATTCCCTTTTGCATTCCAATTCTTCCACTCTATTGTTACCATATTCCATTGCCTCTTCTTTATGAGATAGTTTACCCCATTCTGTCTCTCCCCGTCTCCTCTCATTATATTCCTCTCTCACCTCTTAAGTTCAGCTTTTTAGTATCATCCCTTCCTGTTAAATTGGTCCTGTGTTTTCGATCTATGTATACCTGTAAACATATATACACACATACACATGTTTTCATATGCTCATATACCCTCATATATGTGTGTGTGTGTATATATATTTATTTGTTTATTTATTCCCTTCACCTATTTTAATACTGACAAAATTTTAATCAGTTACAAATATTGTTTTTCAATGTAGGAATGTTAACAGTTCAACTTTGATAAATTCCTTATGATTTCTTTTCCCTGCTTACCTTCTCATGCTTCTCTTGCTTCTTGTATCTAAATGTCAAATTTTCTAATCAACTCTGGATTTTTCATCAAGAATGCTTGAAAGTCTTCTATTCCATTGAATGAAAACATTTTTCTCTGAAACATGATACTCATGATTCTTGGTTTTAATCCTAGCTCCTTTGACCTCTGGAAATTCATATTCCAAGCCGTTCGATCCCTCAGAGTAGAAGCTGCCAGATCCTGGGTTATCTTGATTGTGTTTCCACAATATTCAAATTGTTTCTTCCTGGTTGCTTGTAGTATTCTCTCCTTGATCGGGGAATTCCAAAACCTGGCTATAATATTTCTCGGAGTTTTCTTTTTGTGATATTTTTCAGGAGGTGATCGGTGGATTCTTTCAACCTCTATTTTGCCCTCTGGTTCTAAAACATCAGGGCAATTTTCCTTGAGAATTTCTTGGAGGATGATTTCTAGGTTCTTTCCTTGATCATGGTTTTCAGGTAGTCCAATAATTTTTAAATTATCTCTCCTGGATGTATTTTCCAGGTTAGTGATTTTTCCTATGAGATATTTCACATTGCCTTCTACTCTTTCATTTGTTTGAATCTGTTTAACTTCCATTTGCTCCAATCTAATTCTGAAGCAATGATTCTACTAATTGAGCTTTTGAGATTGTTTTTCTGTCTGGCAAATTCGTATTTTTATGGCATTCTTCTCCTCATTGCCTTTTGGAGCCTCTTTTGCCACTTGAGTTAGTCTATTTTTTAAGGTGTATTTTCCTCAGTCAGGCTGTTGACTCTCATTTCATAATTTTCTTGCACTGTTTTAATTTATCTTCCCAATTTTTCCTCCACTTCTCTTATCTGCTTTCGTAAGGTATTCTGTGGCCTGTCACCAGCTTGTATTCTCCTTTGAAGCTTTTGGTGCAGGAGTTCTGACTTCACTGTCTTCCTCCTGTTCCATGCTTTGCTCCTTTTTGTCTCCAAAATAGGAGTGTAATGTTGTAATCTTCTGTTTGCTTTGTTTCCTTTGCCTGGTCATGTTGTCCCTCAGTCACTTGACCCCTGGGCTTTTTGCCACAGTGTGACTTTGCCACCAGACAGGGGAGATTTCCTCCCAAACACTGCGGTTTTCTCAGCTGGAGCTATTAGATGTGTGCCCTCTCTGAGGCCTCCACATACTCTCGCAAGCTGTACACACACCCCAGGACTTCCACCCTAGACTGCAATCCATATCCATGCATGTTAAAGCAAGAGCGATTACCTCTCAAACTGGTGGTTTGGTTCTCCTACACTCTGCAGGCCAGGAGCTGAAGTTGCCATGTGGTGCTGGCTAGCTGTGCCAGTGTCTCAGTGGCTTCTTGCCATGAGGGGAAAATCCTAAGCCCTCCCACTTATTGGATACCAAATTCCAGACTGCACTGACCTCTCACTTTGTCCTTCACCTCTATGTGTTGACAATTCTTAAAATGGCCACACCTACTGCTGTTCTGGAGGCCCTCTGTCTGTCAGCTGGTCAGACCCACCCTCGGTCTAAAACCTCTGGCTCACCCAGGACTGGGCTCCACACCCAGAGTGCTGTGATGTCCGATTCCTGCTGGCCTGCCAGGCTGTCCTTAGCCAGAGGTTAGCTTCTCTGTGTCATTGTTTTGGGTTCTGCAGCTCCAAAGTTTGTTCATAGTACCCTTTTTACATTGATTGCAGAAGGTGGAAGCCAGAGCCATTTGGAGCTTGTGCTTCTACTCTGCCATCTTGACATGGCCCCCAGCATTCAAATTCTTAGAGAAGGTAAGGGAGTTACAGGAAGAAATAGACAGCAAAACTATGCTAGTGGGGTACCTAAACCTACACTCCTGGACATCATAAAACTTACATCAAAATAAACAAGAAAGAAGTTAAGAAGGTGAATAGAATTTAAGAAAAGATAAACATGATAAACCTCTGGAGAAATTTGAATGGCTACAGAAAGGAATACACTTTTTCTCTGTGGTACATGGCACATATGTATTATGGAATAAAAACCTCACATTCCAGTGCAAAAAGCCTGAAATATTAAATACATCATTTTAAGATCATAATTCAGTAAAAAGTTATATGTAATAAAGTACTATGGAAAGGTAGACTAAAAATTAATTGAAAACTAAATAATTTAATCCTAAATCATTAGGACTGGATCAAACAACAAGTCACAACACAATCAATAATTTAATTCAAGATAATGACAATAATGAGAAAACATACCAAAATGTATGGGATTCATAAAAAAAAAACACAGTTCTTAGGGGAAGTTTTCTATTTTTGAATGCTTACATGAATAAAATACAGAAAGAGGAGATCAGTAAATTAGAGTTGAAACTGAAAAATCTAAAAAAAAAGAAATCACAAAGAACCAAAACAGAGAAAGAAAATTATAGACCAATTTCCCTAATGTATATAGATGCAAAATTTTAAATAAAATATTGACAAAAAGATTATGACAACTTATGATGAGAATAATACACTTTGATCATGTAGAATTTATACCAAGAATGCATAGCTCGTTCAGTATTATGAAAACTATCAGTGTAATTGATCATATCAGCAGCAAAACAAATAAAAATCATATGATTATCTCAATAGATGGGGAAGAAGCTTTTTAAAAACTATATGATACCCAATTCAATTGAAAACCCTGGATAGGATAGGAATAAATGGAGCCTTCCTTAAAATAAGTAACATCTAACTAAAAATCAATAAGGTAGCATTATATGTAATGGTTATAAGATAGATGCATTTCCAATAAAATTGCGGGTGAAACAAGGATGGCCGTTATCACCCCTATTATTCAATTTGGTGTTATAAATTTTGGCTTTATCAATAAGAGAAGGAAAAGAAGTTGAAGGAATTACAACACACAGAGAAGAAACTAAGGAATCATTCTTTGTATCAAATTTGATACACTTAGAGAATCCTAGACTAGAAATAGAAATAGTAGAAAATAGAAAACTATTGGAAATGATAAACAACTTTAGTAAAGCTGCAGCATATAAAATAAACCCACATATGTCATCTGCATTCTTATATATTACTTACAAAAAACAACAGGAAGAGATGGAAAGAGAAATTCAATTTAAAGTTACTGTAGACACTATGAAATATTTGGAAGACTACCTGCCAGAAAAAATCTCCAGGAAGTGTATCAACGCAATTAGAAAACACATTTCACACAAATAGAGTTAGATCTAATTAATTGGGAAAAAAATTAGTTGCTCATGGGTAGTCTGAGCTAATATAATAAAAATGAAAATTCTCCCTAAATTAATTTGCTTATCCACTGCCATATCAAACAAACTACCAAAGATTATTGTTTAAGGCTTGAAAAAATAATATCAAAATTCATCTAGAAGAACAAAATTTTGGAATATTTAGGAATTAATGGAAAGAAATGCTAGGGAAGATGATCTAGCCATAACAGATCTTAAAATGTATCATATAACACCAATCATAAAAACCACTTGGTAATGGCTAAGAAATAGAAGGGTAGATTAGTGGAATAGGTAATGTACACAAGACACAGTAGTTAATAATTATAAAAAAATTATGATTTGCTAAACCCAAAGACCCCAACTTCTGGGATAATAACTCACTTTTTGAAAAATAAAAACTGCTGGGAAAACTGGAAAATAGTATGTCAGAAGCTGGGCATAGACCAATGTTAGACAGCATATAGGAGAATAAAGTCAAAAAGGGCAAATGATGTAGGCTTAAATGCTCATGGTATAAAAAAATAGGGATCAAGGAATACTTTACCTGTCAGGTTTGTAGAGAACTGAGGAATTTATGACCAAACAAGAGAAGATAATATTATGAATTGTGAAATGTATAATTTGGCTTACATTAAATTGAAAAGTTTTGCCCCAGAAAGCCAATGCAACCAGGATTAGGAGGGAAGCAGATAAATGTGAAAGAAATTTTCAACCTGAGTCTCTAATAAAGGCCTCACTTCTAAAATATATAGAGAAGTCACACAAATTTCCATGAATACAAGTCATCCTACAATTGATAAATGGTCAGAGGATATGAAGAGGCATTTTTCAGAGGAAGAAATTAAAGATACCTACAACCATATAAAAAAGCTCTAAATGGCTATTGATTAGACAGATGCAAATCAAAGCATTGAGGTACCACATCTCACTGGTCAAATTAGTTAACATTAAAATATAGAAAAATGATAAATGTTGGAAACAATGTGAGAATGATGAAAGACTAATTCATTGTTGGTGGAGCTGTGAGCTGATGCAAGCAGTCTTCAGAGCACTTTGGTACTATGCCCATAGCAGTATAAACAAATACATACTCATTGACCCAGCAATACCACCTCTAAGGCTCCCAAAGAGATCATACAAATGGGAAGAGGAATCATATTTATATTTATAGAATTTTTTATTTATAGAATCTCTTTTTGTGGTGGCAGAGAACTGAAAATCTAGGGGATGCCCATCAACTGGGGAATGGCTAAACAAGTTTTGATATATGAATGTAATGGAATCTCATTTTGTTATGAGAAAGGATGAACAGGCGAACTTCAGAGAAAACTGAAAAGATTTATATATAGTGATGCTGAGTGAGAGGACCAGAATCAGGAGAACATGGCACACAGTAACAACCATAGTTTGTGAGGACCAATTTTGATAGTCTTAGCCCTTCTTAACAATGCAAGGACCTAAAACAATTCCAAAGAATACATGATGGAAAATGCCAGACACATCTAGGGTAACAACTATGGAGTCTGAATGCAGAATGAAGCACACCATTGTCTTTTGTATTTTTTTTTCTTTCTCATGGCTTTTCCTATTTGTTATAATTTTTATATGCAAGACTAATGTAAAGATGTGTTTAGAGTAATATATGTGTCAAATCCATGATTGCAAACCATCTTGGGGAGTGAAGGTAGAGGGAGTTAGAGAAAATTTTAAAAGTATGAAAGTTATTCTTTAAAACTAAAATTAAATAATTTAATGTTAAAAAAGAAAGAAAGTAAAATAAGAGAAACAGAGGAAAAATTTGGGAGATAAATGGGACTGGTGGAAGAAAATCATGAAAAGTGAGTCAACAGTTTGTTAAAGGAGACCCAAAAATAGTAAAGAAAATAACACCTTAAAAACTGAACTAACCCAAAATGATAGGAGGTCCAAAAAGGCAATGAGAAAAATAATACCTTAAAAGCAGAAGTGATCAGATGGAAAAAGGAGTCCAAACTCTCACTGAAGAAAATAATTATTTCAAAATTAGAATGGAGAAATAGAAGCTGATTATTTATGAAAAATCAATAAATTATAAAGCAGGACAAAAAGAATAAAAAAAATAGAAGTTAGTGTGAAAAACCATTGACTTGGGAAAAAGACACAGAAGAGATAATTTAAAATTTGTTGGATTACTTTAAAGCCATGATCAAAAGAGACGAGATATCATTGTTGTAGTTTAAACCAGGGATGCCAAAAACTTTTGAGGTGAGGTTTCTACCCACCTTAAAACTTTCCTAGTTTCCTGATGTCTTATGCTGGAACTTTCTCAAAGAATTCAGTCAGCTCACCTCTAATCCAAGTATTGGCATTTATCGAGATTGATTCTACTCACGAAGCAGTCATGCTTCTCTTGCTTCTTGTATTTTAAGGTAAAATTTTCCATTCAGCTCTGGTGTTTTCATCAAGAATGCTTGAAAGACCTCTATTTCATTGAATGACCTATTTCCCCCTGAAACATTATACTCAGTTTTGCTGGGTAGGTGATTCTTGGTTTTAATTTCAACTCCAGAACATGGCTATCCAGAATATTCCCAAGAGTTTTCTTTTTGGGATCTTTTTTGAGAGTTGATTGGTGAATTCTTTCAATTTCTATTTTGCTCTCTGGTTCTAAAATATCAGGGCAATTTTCCTTGAGAATTTCTTTTTTCTTCTTCTTATTTTGTTATTTTTATTTTTTAGTTTTCATCATTCATTTCTACAAGATTTTGAGTTACAAGTTTTCTCCCCATTTTCCCCTACCCACGACCCCAAAATAGCAATAGCACTGAATATCACCCTTCCCAATCTACTCTCTCCCATATCTTTCCCTATGCCCCCTCAAACTTTCAGGTAGGGCACAGAGGACCTCTATGCCCCAGTGCCTGTAAATTTTTGAATTTTGATTTAAAATTTTTTAATTCTACATTCTTTCCCTTCCTACCTTGTCACCCACCCTTACTGGGAAGATAAGCGATTCAATACAGGTTGTATATGTGTACAAATGCAAAACATTTCCATAGTGGATATATTGTGAATGACTATATTTACATCCATCCTATCCCACCCCCTACTTGTTCAATTCTCTATTTTGATCCTGTTCCTTTTCAAAACTGGGTGCTTCCAACTTCCCTCCTCCCCAGCCTGCACTCCTTTCCATTATTCCTCCTCCCATCTCCTTCCCCTCTAGTCTCCTGTAGGGTGAGATATTTATTGTGTATGTCATTCCCTCCCTAAGCCAAATTCAATGAGAAGGAGGTTGTCTCATTGCCTTTTGCCTTCCTATTTTTCCCCTCCATTGTTACAGTTTTCCCTTGCCTCTTCATATGACTTAATTTACACCATTCTGTCTCACCCCATCTCCTCTCATTATATTCCTCTCTCATCTTCTAATTTCACCTTTTAAGTATCATCCCTTCCTGTTCAATTTTTTTATGCCCTCTGTCTATGTATACCTGTACACATATAAACAAACACTCCCATATGTGTTCTTATGCCCATATACTGTCTTATAAAGACACATATATGTATGTATGTATGTATATATATATACACACATTTCTATTCCTTTCAACTCTTTGCATACTGAAAAAAAGTTTTATAAGTTAAAATTATCATTTATCCATGTAGATATATAAATAGATCAACTTTGATAAGTTCCTTACGATTTCTTTTCCCTGTTTACCTTCTCATGCTTCTCTTGCTTCTTGTATCTAAATGACAAAATTTCTATTCAACTCTGTTTTTTTCTTCAAAAATTCTTGATACTCTTCTATTCCACTGAAGGACCATATTTTCCCCAGAAACATGATACTCAGTTTTGCTGGGTAGGTGATTCTTGGTTTTAATCCCAGCTCCTTTGACCTCTGCAATATCATATTCCAAGCCCTTTGATCCCTCAGTGTAGAAGCTGCCAGATCCTGTGTTATCCTGATTGTGTTTCCACAATATTGAAATTGTTTCTTTATGGCTGTTTGTAATATTTTTTCCTTGATCTGGCAAATCTGCAACCTGGATAAAATATTCATAGGAGTTTTCTTTTTGATATCTTTTTCAGGAGGCGATCAGTGGATTCTTTCAACCTCTATTTTGCCCTTTTCTTCTAAAACATCAGGGAAATTTTCCTTAAGAATTACCTGAAGGATGACTTCTATGTTCCTTTTTTGCTCATGAACTTCAGGTAGTCCGACAATTTTTAGCTTATCTCTCCTGGATCTATTTTCTGGGTCAGTGGTTTTCCCAATGGGATATTTCACATTGCCTTCTATTTTTTGGGGGGGATCTGTTTAATAGTATCTTGATTTTTCATAAATTCATTAGCTTCCAATTGCTCCAATTTAATACTGAAGGAATTATTTCTCTTCACTGAGCTTTTGAAATTCTTTTTCCATCTGGCAAATTTTGCTTTGTAAGGCATTCTTCTCCTCATTGCTTTTGGGGTCTCTTTTGCCATTTGAGTTAATCTATTTTTAAGGTGTTATTTTCTTCAGTCAGGTTGTTGATTCTCTTTTCATGATTTTCTTTCATCATTCTCATTTCTCTTCCCACTTTTTCCTTCACTTCTCTTGTTTTTCAATATCCTTCTTGACCTCCTTCATGGCCTGTAACCAGTTCTTAATTTTCATGGAAGTTTTTGGTCCTTCTTACTTTTGTGTCTTCCTCCTGTTCCATGCTTTGATGCTGTGCTTGCTTTGCTTCCTTTACTTGCTCATATTGCCAATCAATTACTTGACTTTTGAGCTTTTTGCCACAGTAGAACTCTGCTTCTAGAGAGGAGAGCTTTGTCCCAAATGACTGGGATTTTCTCAGTTGCCAGAGGTGCCAGAGCCATTAATTGTCTGCCCTCTTTGATATCTGTACACACTCTGGCACACTGGTCACACAATCCAGGACCTCCACCTTAGACAGTGATCCAGATCCAAGCATGTGAAAGCAAGAGTGATTACCCTTCAGATTGGTTGCTTGATCCCCCTACAATTTGCAGGCCAGGAGCTCTGTGGTGGAGGCCATTGCACCTCAGCCACTTCTCACCCCAGGGCCAGAGGCTGGACCACACTCCTGGATCCCCAGTTCCCAAAGTCCACTAAACTCTCACTTTGTCTCTGGAATTTATGGGCTGATAATTCTGGCAACTGCCACAGCTGCTGGTGACCAATTCTCCCAAAGTGGCTTGTCAGGGTACCCTGAGGCTAAAACCATGGATTCACAGGGAGCTGGGCTTTACTCACAGTGTGCTGTGATGCACCCTTCCTGCTGACCTGCCTGGTTGTCTTCAGTGGGAGGTTTGTTTCTCTCTGTCACTTTGTGGGTTCTGTAGCCCTAAAATTTGTTTAGAGCCATTTTATAGGTATTTGTGGTGGTTATGGAGGAGGCATATGGAGTTTTCCTGTTTCTATGCCATCATCTTGGCTACACTTCCCCCAGTGATGAGTTGTTGAGTTGTGGCAAGTTGAATGCTTTATTTTGATTTTCTCTTATAAGTTGTAACACTGTGAATGTGGTGCATTGATTTTCTGTGACTGTTTTGCTCTGATTTTTTATTGAATAGAGAGTTTGCTGTACTATGTAATCAGAATCTTGAAAGCTGTTCACAGCAGCAGTCCTCTGGAAAGCTGCTTGTGCTTGTCTTTACAGTATATGACATGATTATTGAAAGCAACTAGGGATTCCAAGAAGTCAAAATTAAGAGAATCAATGTTTCAGCACATGATAGACTAAATGAACAAATGCATTAAAATTTGGTATGACATACCATTTTAGGGAAGATCTAATAAGGCAATTTGGTTGGAACTTAAAGTGTATAATATAAAAGAAGTTTCAAAATAGGTTGAGATCCAAATGAGAAAGAACTCAAAGCATAAACATGGAAGTTTATATTTTATTCTAGAGACAATAGAAATAGAAGCCACTGAAGTATTTTGAGTAAGGGAAAGAAATGATCAGATTTGTCCATTAGTAATATAAAGTCGAGAGCTATGGTGGGGATATATTGAAAAGGTGAGATACTGGAAAAAAGCATACCATGTAGGAAGCTATTATAATAGACCAGGGAAGAAATTATTAGGACTAGAACTCTCACCATGGTTGTCTGAGTAGAGAGAAGAGGACACTGAGAAAGATGTGGATGGAGGTAGAATCAACTTTTTTGTCAAAGAATCGAATATAGTGAGTAGGTTCAATAAAGGTAAGGGTGAGAAAAGAATTGATAATGGCTTCAAGGATGTGAATCTATAAAGTTGGAAGTATGGTAGGACCCTTATCAGAAATAGTAGGGAGACTCTGTGAGACAAGAACATAATAAATTCAGTTTGACACCTGTTTAGTTTAGGATAACTGTCTAAGGGGTGGCCAGGTGGCTCAGCGAGTAAGAGCACCAGCTCCAGTGTTGGGATGACCTGGAGATTGAATCCCAGGTTCAGACACTCAGCACCACACTCAGAAATAACTGGCCGTGTAACCTTGAGCAAGTTACTTAACCCCAATGCTTAAAAAAAAAGATAGCTGTCTAAAATCTTAATTGAGAAATATAACAAGAAGCAACTGATATAGGACTTATCTCAGACAAAGGAGAAGACTTGGATATATAGATCTGAGAGCCATCCAAGTGTGTTCTGGTAAATATTTAACAACCATCTTTCTGCGGATGGTGGTGGAAAATTCTACACACTTTTAAATTATATGTGCATTTTAAATATTTTCTCCACTATTTTATTTAGTCTAGGCAACCAAAAAAACAATGAATTCAGTCCTGATTTGTCCTTGACTGTTTTCTAAAGTGTTAATTTTCACAAAAAAATGTAATACCTGGTTTCCCCTGTTTACTACTGGATCCAGCACACCTCTGGAAGTCATCATTATGGGATTGGCATTTGAATCCATGGGAGTTAATGGAGGAGAGTAATAAAATGACAGAAGAATCAGATTCCAAGCAGATTCCTGAGTTCCATTCATATTTAGGGGCCAGGGCAAAGGAAAGGAGAAATCAAAGAAAAATGAAGAGGGATAGTGAAATAGAATATAAAAAAGAGAACCACAAGAGTCATAAAAACTGTGAGAGGAAAGAATATAGCAAGGATCGAAAACTATCAAAATTTTCAAAGCAGATAAGGAGTATAAGAAGTCATTTAACAATTTAGAGAAGGGAGCAAGAGTCCTTGTCACAGTTCCAAGAAAGAGAGAAGCCTACTATGGCTGCAGAAGAGTAAAGGTTCTTTATGTGTAAAGACCGGAGTACAAATCAGGAGCGTGGGGACCACAACTATCCCTCAATCATATCACCTCAGAAAAAACTGAAAACATACAGACTCCCAGAACCACCTCTGAAGACAGCAGAATGAAAAAGGCTGGAACTTGAGACAATGCCTCACCACTGTCCAGGTGAGCAGAGCCCAATTTAAAGATAAAAACCAAAATCAAGAAATAGAATGGAAATTGACTATATAGTAAAAGGAGAACTCAAACATAACTACTGTAATGGCAGGGAGGACTGAGACAAAAACTCAAAAGAAGACAAAAATGTTTAAAATTAGCTACAAGCAAATCCTGAAAGATAAATTTAAATCAGACATAAGCTCAAAAAGAATTCCTGGGAGAAATAAAGAGATAAGTGTGGCAGATGAAAAAATGGGAAAAGAAATAAAAGTTATTGAAGAAAATTATGAAAAGATTTGACAGCTTGTTAAAACAGGCACAAAATTACTGAAGAAAATAACTAAAAATCAGCATTGTTCTACTGGTAAAAGAGACACAAAAATTAATTAGAATAAAGAACTTAAAGAGCAAAATAGGAAAGAATGGGGAAAAGGATACAAAAGCTCACTCAAAAAAATTAAAAGTTGCAAATTAAATTTGGACAAATGGAAGCAAAAAAACTCCATTATCTATTAAGAAAAAATAAAAGTTAAAAAAACAAAGATGAAAAATAGAGGAAAAAGTGAAAATCAACAGACCTAGAAAACAGATCAAAGAGAGACAATTCAAGAATTATTTAACTGGTGTGGCCAAGTGGCACAGTGAATTTAGCACCAGCCCTGGAGTCAGGAGGAGCTGAATTCAAATCTGACCTCAGACACTTATCACCAAAACTAGCCATGTGACGTTAGGCAAGTCACTTCACCCCAATTGACCTGCCCTCCACCCTCCAAAGAAAATAAAGGAAAAAAAATATTATTTAACCACCTAAAAGCCATGATAAAAAATAACTTAGACACCATTTTTAAATTATATATATATACATATATATATAAAGAAAATTTCCCAAAAGAGTAAGATATAAATAAAAAAAAAATCTACCAATTACTTTCTGAAAGAGACTCCAAAATAAAAACTTCTGGAATGTTATAGCCAAATTCCAAAACTCACAGGTCAAAGAGAAAAATAATATAAGCAGCCAGAAAGAAACCATTCAGATTTCATGAAGTCATAATAAAGATGACAAAAGATTTAGCAGCTTCCACATTAGTAGAATGGAATAATTAAAATATGATATTCCAGAAGGCAAAAGATTTAGGATTACATTCAAAGATAACCTACCCAGCAAATGAGAGCATAAAGATTCAGAGAAAAAATAGACATTTAATGAAAAAGAGGACTTTCAAGAATTCCTGATGAAGTGGCAGAGCCAATATGGCAGCACAGAAGAAGGAAAAATCCATAGGCTCCCCCCTAACCACCTTAAATACCTATAAAGTATAACTCTAAAGAAATTTTAGAGCTACAGAATCCACAAAGTGACAGAGAGAAAGAAATCTCTTGCTGAAGGCAGCCTGGTAGCCCTGAAAGAAGGTCCCATCAAATCATGCTGGGAGCCAAGCCCAGCACTGAAAGAGCCTGTGATTTTAGCCCCAGGGAGGCCCCAACCAGCACTGATGGACCTCAGGAAATGGATTTCCAGCAGCTGTGGTGGTTTCCAGAAATATCAATCAAATGCCAAAGAAAAATTAAAGGTCAGTTTAGAAGTCTTTTGCAACAGGAGGCATGGTCCAGCATCTACCCCTGTAGCAAGAAGTGACGGATGTGTGTCTGCTGTGCAGCCACTGGAACATGGATGCTTTAGAGCTATCAGCCTGCAGATTGTGTGTGTGGGGGAGGGGCAAGCAGCTATTTAGACAATAATTGCTGTTGCTTTAACCTGCCTGGATCTGGATCAAGGTCTTGGGTGGTGGTTCTGAGGTATGTGACTAGTGAGCCAGAGCATGTGGAGGCTGTAGAAATGGCACTCTCCTAATAGCTCTGGCAGCTGTGAAAATGCAAGAGATTTGGGACAAAGCTCTCCCCTTGGGAAGCATAATTCTACTGTGGCAAAGAGCTCAAAAGTTAAGTAATTGAGTGGCAACATGAGTAACTAAAGGAAGCAAAGCAAGCACAGCAATCCAACTTTGGATTACATTTTTTGGGACAAAAAGAATCAAAGGATGGAACAGGAGGAAGAAAATGAGGTCAGAACTCCTGCACCAAAGGTTCCAAGAAAAATATGAATTGGTTACAGTGCATGGAGAAACTCAAGAAGGATTTTGAAAATTAAATAAGGAAAGTGGTGCTAAAAGTGGAAAGAGAAATAAGAATGATGCAAGAAAATCATGAAAAAAGAGGCAACAACCTTACTGAAGAAAATAACACCTTAAAAATAGCAAATGGCAAAAGAGACCCAAAAAGCCATTGAGGAGAAGAATGCCTTAAAAAGCCAAAATTCCCTGATGGAAAATTAATTTCAAAAGCTCACTGAAGAGAATCATTCCTTCCAGAATAAGATTGGAGCAAAAGGAAGCTAATGACTTTATGCTAAATAAAGATACTATTAAACAGATCCAAAGAAATAAAAAAAATAGAAGGCAATGTGAAATATCTCATTGGAAAAAAACACTGACCTGGAAAAGAGTTCCAGGAGAGATAATTTAAAAATTATGGGAATACCTGAAAATCTTGATTAAAAAAAATAGAAATAATCCTTCAAGAAATTGTCAAGGAAAATAGCCCTGATATTTTAGAACCAGAGGGCAAAATAGAAATTGAAATAATCCACTGACCACCTCTTGAAAAAGATCCCAAGAAGAAAACTCCTAGGATTATTATAGGCAGGTTCTGCCATTCCCAGATAAATAAGAAAATATTACAAGCAGGCAAGAAGAAACAATTTGAATATTTTTGAAACACAATCAGGATAGCACAGCATCTGTCAGGCTCTACACTGAGGGATCCAAGGGCTTGGAATATGACATTCAGGAGGTCAAAGGATCTAGGATTAAATCCAAGAATCACCTACCCAGAAAAACTGAGTATAATGTTTCAGGGGAAAATATGATCATTCAATGAAATAGAGGACTTTCAAGCATTCTTGATGAAAAAAATCAGACCCGAATAGAAAATTTGACATTCAGATAAAATAAGCAAAAGAAGTATGAGAAGGTAAACAGGGAAAAGAAATCATAAGGAACTTATCAAAGTGAAGCTATTTACATTCCTACAGGGGAAAATGATTATTGCAACTTATGAAACTTTTCTCAGTATGAGAATTATTGAAGGGAATAGAAATGTTTGTGTGTGTCTATGTCTATATAGAAGGGTATATGGGCCTATGAATACACATGTGAGTTTCTGTATATATGTGTACAGTTATACATAGACAGAGGGCAGAGGACAAATTGAATAGGGAAGAATGGTACTTAAAAGGTAAAAGTGCAAGGAAAGAGAGGAATATAATGAGAGGAGATGGGGTGAGACAGAATATATTAAATTATCTCATGTAGAAGAGGCAAACGAAAACAGTTACAATGGAGGGGAAGAAAAGGAAGGCAAAAGGGAATGAGTCACATTTAAAATCATTGGATTTGGCTTAAGGAAGAAATAGTGTATCTCACCCTACAGGATAGTAGGGGGGAATTGGAGGAGATGGGCAATGATGGAAGGCAGGGCACATGGGGAGGTGAAGGGAAGTTGGAAGCACACACTTTTTAAAAGGGGAAGGGTCAAAGTAGAGAATAGAACAAGTGGGGGTCAGGATAGCAAGGAGGGAAATATAGTCAGTCTTCCAAAATACATCCATTATGGAAATGTTTAATGTAGCTACAGACATACAACCTATATTGAAATACTTAACTTCTCAGTGATGGTGGATTATGAGGGAGGAAAGGAAAGAATCTGGAATTCAAAGACTTAAAACCAAAACTTTAAAAATATATTATTATTATTATTTTCATGCAACTGGTAAATAAGATATATAGGCACTGGTTTATAGAGATCCATCTTGGCGTACTGGAAAGTCAGAGGTGGTATGGGAAAGGTTATAGGAGAGAGAAGATTGGAGGAGGTGGTATACAGTGTGATTACTGTTTGGGGGTTGTGAGTATAGGAAAATGAGGAGACAATTTGTAATTCAAAATCTTGTGGAAATGAATGGTCTAAACTAAAATAAACATAAAATGTAATAAAAAAAATCCCTACTTATCCTTAAAAAAGCCTCACAGTTTTCATCAAAGTGGTCACATAGTTTTTTTTTTCTTTTTGTTTTTTGAAGTTTCATTTTTTTTGGTGTTTATTAATTTGTTAGTTTACTTTTAGTTTACAAGATTCAATTCCACAATTCCTTGAATTTCAAATTTTCTCTCCCTCCCTCCCCCTGAGATCTTCATTACTTATAGCGCAATAGTATTATATTACATGTATATACCACAACTTGTTCAGCAATTAATGTGTATCCCCTTAACTTCCAATTCTTTGCGACCACAAAAAGAGCTGCTATAAACATTTTTGTACGTATGTGTCTTCCTCCCACTTCTATGATCTCTTTGTAATATAACCCTAGGTGTGGTATTTCTGGGTCAAAGGATATGAAAGTATTTATTGCCCTTTGGGCATAATTCCAGATTGCTCTCCAGAAAGGCTGGATCAGTTCACAACTCCACCAGCAATGCATTGGTGTTCCAATATGCCCATCATCCTCTCCAGAATTTGTCATTTTCTTATTTTGTCATCTTAGCCAATCTGACTAGTGAGATGCGGTACATCAGGGTTGTTTTGATTTATATTTCTCTAATCAATAATGATTTGGAGCATTTTTTCTCATGCTTATAGATATCTTTAAATTCTTTTTCTGAGAAGTGCCTGTTCATATCCTTTGACCATATATCACTTGAGGAATGAATTGTTTTCTCATAGATTTGACTCAATTATCTGTGTGTTTTAGAGATGAGTCCTTTATCAGAGACATGGATTATAAAAATTCTTTCCCAATTTCTCACCTCCCTCTTAATCTTGGTTACATTGGCTATGTTTGTACAGAAGCTTTTTTAATTTAATGTAATCAAAATTATCCATTTTGAATTTTATAACTCTCTATAATTCTTGTTTGGTCATAAAATCTTCCCCTCTACACTAACCTGACAGGTTAAGGTATTACTTGCTTTCCAAGATTGCTTATGGTATCAAAATTTATACCTAGAACATGCACCCATTTAGACTTGATTTTGGTATATGGTGTTAGACAATGGTATATGCCCAGTTTCTGCCATACTATATTCCAGTTTTCCCAGCAGTTTTTGTCAAATATCAATTTCTTATCCCCAAAACTGGGGGTTTTGGGTTGATCAAGCAGTAGATTACTATAGTCATTGACTGCTGAGTCTCTTGTGCCCAATCTATTCTGTTGATCCACTACTCTATTCCTCCACCAGTACCAAGTAGTTTTTATGATTCCTGCTTTATAATACAGATTGAAATCTGTTATAGCTAGTCCACCTTTCCTAGCATTTCTTTTCATTAATTTCCTTGATATTCTTGACTGCTTGTTCTTCCAAATGAGTTTTGTTATGATTTTTTCTAGCTCAATAAAGTAGTATTTTGATAAATTGATTGGTATGCCACTAAATATGTAATTTAATTTAGGTAAAAGTGTCATTTTTATTTTATTAGCTCCACGCTGCCACAAGCATTTGTTTTTTTCCCAATTAGTTAGATCTGATTTTGTGTGAAAAGAGTTTAGTAGTTGTGATCATATAGGTGCTGGTTTGTCAGGTAGATTCCCAAATATTTTATGTCGACAGTAACTTTAAATGGGATTTCTCTTTCTATCTCTTGCTATTTAATTTCATTGGAAATATATATGAATTTATGTGGCTTTATTTTATATCTTGCAACTTTTCCAAATCTTTTTATTTTCTCAAGTAGTTTTTTACTTGATTCTCTAGGATTCTCTAAGTATATCATCATATCAACTGCAAAGAGTGATAGCTTGGTCTCTTCTTTGACTAATTTTATTCCTTTGATTTCTTTTTCTTCTCTAAATGCTACTGCTAATATTTCTAGTACCAGAATGAATAAGAGGAGTGATAGTAGACAAACTTGTTTCACCCCTGATCTTATTTGAAATGCTTCTAGCTTATCCCCCTCACATATAAAATGTGCTGATGGTTTTAAATAGATGCTACCTATTCTTTTAAGGAATGCTCCATTAATTCCTATACTTTCTAGTGATTTTAATAGAAATGGATGTTGTGTTTTGTCAAAAGCCTTTTCTGCATCTATTGAGATAATCATGTGGTTTCTGCTCATTTTATTGTTGATATCATCAGTTATACTCGTGGTTTTCCTAATTTTTAACCATCCTTGCATTCCTGAAATAAAACCTACCTGATGAAAGTGTATTATTCTTGTGATAAGTTGCTGTATTCTTTTAGCTAATATTTTATTTAGAATTTTTGCATCTATATTCATGAGGGAAATTGGTCTATAACTTTATTTTTCTGTTTTATCTCTTCCTGATTTAGGTAGCAGTACCATATTTGTGTCATGAATAAAATTTGTTTGGACTCCTTCTTCACTAATTTTCCCAAATAGTTTGCAGAGTGTTGGAATCAGTTTTTTCTTTAAATGTTTGATAGAATTCACTTGTAAATCTATCTGGTCCTGGAGATTTTTTCCTAGGGAGTTCACTGATGGCCTTTTTGATTTCTTTTCTGAGATGGGGTTAAGTAATTTTTTTTCCTCTTCAGTTAATCTAGGCATCTTGTCCTTTTGTAAATATTCATCCATTTCACTCCGTTTGTCAAATTTGTGTGCATACAATTGGGAAAAATAATTCCTAATTATTGTTTTGATTTCCTCATCATTGGAGGTAGATTCACCCTTTTCATTTTTGATACTCATAATAACTTGGTTTTCTTCTTTTTTTTCATCATATCGATTAAGAGTCTTTCAATTTTATTTTTTTCATAAAACCAGCTCTTAGTTTTATTTATTAAGTCAATAGGTTTTTATAATTTCAATTTTATTAATCTCTCCTTTGGTTTTCAGTATTTCTAATTTAGTATTTAGTTTGGGATTTTCAATTCGCTCTTTTTCTAGATTTTTCAATTTCATTCCCAATTCATTGACCTCCCTTTTCTCTAATTTATTCATGTATGCATCCAGGGATATAAAACTTCTCCTATGAACTGTCTTTGCTGTACCCAGCAAATTTTGGTGTGTTGTCTCATTATTGTCATTCCCTTGAATGAAATTACTGATTGTTTCTATAATTTCTTGTTTGTCCCATTCATTATTTAGGATTAAACTGTTTAATATCCAATTAATTTTTTAGTCTATCTTTCCATGGTCTTTTATTACATATATTTTTTTTTTGCATCATGATCTGAGAATGATTCATTAATACTTCTGCCTTTCTGTACTGTGAGGTTTTTATGCCCTAGTACATGGTTGATTTTTGAGTATGCACCATGAACCCCTGAGAAGAAAGTATATTCCTTTTTATCCCTATTCAGTTTTCTCCAAAGATGTGTCATATCTAGGCTCTCTAAAATTCTATTTGCCCCCTTAACTTCTTTGTTGTTTATTTTGAGGTTAGATTTATCAAGTTCAGAGAGGGGGAGATTAAGGTCCCCCACTAGTATAGTTTTGCTATCTATTTTTCCTCTAATTCCCTTAACTTCTCCTCTAGGATATGGACGCTATACCACCTGGTATATGAACCCAGCTCCAATGGATCCTCGCATCCCGTGGTGAAATTCTCATGAGATGGTTCTCAATTTCCATTGGCGTGGGTGAGTCTGCTGGTTGGGGCTCCTTCTTTCTCCGTTGTTGTAGTCTGCTTTCTAGTCCATGCTGCTTCAGCCCGCATATACTCTACACTCCTCCTGCCTGGTCCCACATAAGCACTTTGCTGGGCTGGATTCTGCTGCACTCTGTCTCCCAGTGGATTCTGACATTCTAAAATCCATTCAGGTTCACTTTTTAAAGTTTATTGACAGGATTTATGGAAGAACTTAGGAAAGTTACTCTTTACATTCCACCATCTTTGCTCCCAGTGGTCACATAATTTAAAAAAAATGTATTCATTTAGTCAATCACAAAATCCTTGATTCAATCACAAAGTACAAAAGTCAAAGTTCTCCACCCCTAGGTCACAAGAAATCATAATCTTCTCAGTCAGTACACAATATCTAATTAAAGCTTTCAACTTGACTCAAGGCTGGCTGTCAGCTTCCATGCCTCCTTTTTCATGGTCCCAGCTTCTGCCCCAATCTAATCAACTGCCACCTGAGCTCCAAGGCAGACAGTCCCCAGCTCCTTGTCCATCTCTCCATGCAGTTCCTCCTCCACATTGGGATCTACAGTGTGCAGTCCATCTGAAATCCTTCACAATCTCTGTTCCTGGGAATACAAGATTTAACAAAGCCAAAAGAACATTCAGGCACATTAGCAAAGCCACGATGGCATTTGTACAATATACTAACACCACAGTCATGCTTCCTCAGTCTTTGTCAGCTCCAACTGGCCCTCAGAAATCCTCAGCAGGCTCAGCAGCTCTGGCTGGCGGCCCATGGAAGTCTTCAGCAGCTCCAGCTGGCCCTCAGAATGAAAATCACTTCATTCAGGTTTTCAAAAATAAAAATCCTCCTCTCCAGCCTGGGCCTCTCTTCCTCAGCCTCTAGAACCTGGCTGCAAGAAGATCTGACTTTCCCAGGTTGTGCTCTTCCTTATATACAGTACAGCTCCTCCCTGTTCATCCCCTTCCAGTTACATCAGCAATAGAAGTTCACACCTTCTTTTTCTTTAATAGAAGATAAATTTGAAATTAGGTGCCAACTACCTGTCAGTTTTCCAATTCAAAGGGATGTTCAGATTACATTAACATTACATATATACCTCAATAGGAAACCTTTCTTGATGCCCAGTGCTATTCCTTTCCTTTCATGGGTAGAGTTTTATTGCATATGTGTTTTATATGCACAAGAAAGAGAACATATTTTTTGACTCTTAATTCTCTGGGATATATGATCTTTAAACAAATTCCCTCTAGGAACAGGGATAGAGGAGGTACATTTCGAGGTCACCCATCAAGACATAGAGAAATTAACTGAGCTACTTCAATTGGACTTCAGAGACATTCTCTTTCATTCATTAATTTAATAAGCATTTATTAAGTGCCTATTATGTTCCAGGCACTGTGCATAAAGTGCTCTTCTAAACTATATTAGAACTGCATGCTATTTCCAGTACCTATAAGCTATGCTAGCATAAGAAAATCACTTCTGCACGCCTCAGTGTACTCATATGGAAAATGGGGGAAATAATGTGTGTTGTAGGTATATTTTCCCATATTATAGCATACTACATAACTTCCTTGTTATTATTACTATTAATCATCAGATTTGGAGTGAAACCTAGAAGCCTAGACCATTTTTTTCAACTAATGCACAAATCTCTTCTAGAATCTTCTTGAAAATTGATTGTCTTTTTTTACTTAAGAACACTTGTAATAACAAATGCCTGACTTTCAGGGAAGAATTTTCAATTTTTTTTATTTCTGTACTTGTTAGATTATTGTGTTGGGATTTTTTTTTTGGTTGCAGAAAAGATTTCAGGGGTTAAGAATCTGACTCTTTTAGGGTTTTCTTTGAACCCCTCCCTAGGCCATAAGATGACATTTATTTTTTTTTACTATGAATACTTTGAAATCCATTATAAAAAACACAAAAATTGATTTATGAAAAACCATAGTTTCCCTCTCTCTGTACATATACATGCATATATATAGACATAATTATATACATTTGTACATATATGCACACAGATTATATATATTTTCTGCATTAAAAATTTTGATAAGGAAAAGAATACATTGAGTTTTCAGTTGCTAGTCACATATGATTAGGTAACCCACTAACCAGCCAATGAAGTTTGTTTGTTTATAACAGCCAAAAAATGATGCAGAAATGTATGATAAAATATTAATGAAAGAGTGAATGTGAAGGGTTTAGTGAACCTTGTTTTTTCTCATCTCTAAAATGGAAATGGTAAAGTTTACATTACCTATCCCTTTTGGGAACATGGAAAAGGATTCATAACTCATGAGAATCTTTCAAATATGACTCATTGTTATTATGATGACTTGTGGACATCTTTATTTTAATAAGACAGTGCCTGCTACATGATAGGTATTTAATAAATGTTTATTGATTCATTGATTGATTATTACCAAGGCATATTTGTGCTGGTTAGCACTGATATCAATAGAAGAGAGCTGTTATTATTTCATGTATCTAAAAAGCCTCTCTTGTATATAAACATGCTGGGGGTCTTTACCCCATCTTTTCTGGTAATATAATGTTTCCTGAAACATTAATGTGCATTATGTATAAATAAATGCCAATGAAGAGAAAGTATAAAAGTCAATGTGTACCCAAATATAATTATTCACTTCTTAGAGATGTAGTTGTTTTAAGTGCTGATCTGTTATGGCAGTGGTTCTCTGATTTCATCAAGATGCATAGGTCCTATAATAATGGTGGCTAAAAATGATCCCTAGGTTCTCATTCAGTGTTATGAGTCTATGGCTTTCTATAAGTCTATGAAGAGATGTTCATCAAATGTACTGAGGGGCATAGCTACCTTTCTCTTGATGAAATAATACCAGTGGTGTACACGTTTTTCCACCATTCTTTTTTTCAGTCATATTTTTCTCTGTAAACAGAAACCATTTTCATTATTTCTTAGTTCCTGCTTAATTTCTCATTCTTAGATATTTCAATTTGCTTTCAGTTCCCATAAGGCTTTCTTTTGCCTTTTGGGTAATCTTTACTCTCATTTATGTACAGATACTAGTGTTCTATAACTTGTAACTATAAAATATTACCAGAAGAATGTTGATTTTTTTAAAAAAAATGCATCTTTTTGGAAGGAAAAATCTGGGGTCATTTGAAAGAACTTTGCAGTTCCCTGAAGACAATCCAGGCAGGTCTCTTAATTACAATTTTAAATTAACATTTGCAATGTGAGTTGGCAAACAAACATTTCAGACAAAGGAAAACTTGTTTTGTTTTGTTGTGTTTTTTTTTCTTTAGATATTGGCTGGATGGAGGGAGGGAAAGCCCTCTTTGTGGTAGTCAGAAAATTAACAGGTTTTACTGTGACACACCACCAGTATTCACCTGTGCCTTTTGTGTCTAGCTTTGTATATCTGAAGGGTAATAAGATTCAAGACTTTGAAACACTTCTGAACTCAGTTCATTTGTATATGTACTAATACATTGTGCATAAACATTGTTTTAGAAGATATTTTTTGCAATTTTGTTATGGTTATTTTGAGTTCATTATTATCATGTTTGAGGTTCCATAATCATGGGAAAAAATAAACTTTCCATGAAGCATGCTTAGTGGTACCCAAATAGAGATGATGTGTGATCTCAGCAATGCTGATGTTTCACCCTGTGATATAGTTCACTACTTAATTAAGCCTGATCATTCTGTACAATTGTCTGTCTTTGTAGAATTAAATGGGAGTTAATTGAGGGCAGGAATTGTTTTAATTTTGTCCTGGTGGTCCCAGTGATTAAATGTTGCCTAGCACTCTGAGGGCACTTTAATGTTTGTTTGATTGATACTTTACCACAAGAGTTTCCTTTATTGGTTCCTCAGCATTCTAGGCTACTAATCACTATCACTGAATCACTTCTAAAATCATATGCCAAGAAGAAATTTCACAATTACCCTGATTAGTCATTGGCCTTCAGTACCTATGTGAAGAATAATGAAAGTAAAGAGAAATCATAAAAGGGAATTAACTAAGACTATATGTGATATCTTTGGATGGGAAACTGACCTTGTTAAATTTAGTTGTCCCTACAACTTTCAAGAAACAAAAATCCTTTACCAGCACAACAGAATCTCTGTGGCATATTTAAAATTTTCACATTCTCTTGTATACATACTGTAGGATGAGATTATCACATTAGTTTAAATATTGCGAACTTGTGAGATAGTACTAAATACAAGTCTTAAATATTATAAATTTTGTATTCATGTATTCACATGTAGAGAGATTAAAAAAGCCTGTGTTTAATAATATTAAACTTTTTCGTTAAGCATTTATATTCCAGGAAATATAGTTTGGCTCCTTATACTGTCTGATTTGTTTAAAATAAGTTTTATTCAAATTGTTCAAAAAAGAAATATTGATAAAGAATCTGTCAGGATTAAAAAGCAATTTCAACCATTTGGGAAGCAGTACCTGCCTTAAGCAATGACGTTTACCTTATGTAGATCATATAATTTGAAGTTAGAAAGTAGAAATGACAGCAGAGAATACCTCAGATGAAAGAAATCCTAGGTATACACCTTACCCAAACTCTGTATGATTATATTATCCTTAGGGTCATAGATTTTGATCTGGGAGGGATAGTATTTTACAAATAAAGAAATGATGGCCAGAGTTAGTAAATTCCCCCCAAAAAAATTACTCTCCAAATTCACCAATTCATAGGGTGGTTCAAATAATTTTTCAGGTAAAAAGTTTTATTATTATTAGACTTGGGAAAAGAATGTAGGTATCCCAATTTCTTCTAAAAAGTTCTATTTTTAAATACATTATTTTTTCCATTCATTTATGATGTCTCTCACAGTGCCCTCCTTCTTTGCCAAAAGAAAACAATGCAAAAATATATAGAAAAGGAAATCCTTCTTCTGAAACCTTTATAATGAAGCAAAACAAAATCTTCCATTGAAGATGAAAGAAAAGGTATCTTTCTCTTCACATGTTATTCGTCACCTCTTTGGAAGAAGGTGATTGGAATTTTTCATCTTCTGTCATTGAAACTCATAGTGTATCATTGCATTGATCAGAATTTTAAAGCCTTTAAAAGTTGTTTTTCTCCAAAAGTAAAGTGGATTGTTAAAATTTCAGAATGGGCATTTAAATTTTTGAAATGAGTAAGTGCTACAAGTCACAACTTGATTTTTATTTTATTAATTATTTAGATTTGAAATGTAAAGTGATGGAGAAAATGTTCATAATGTCTATAAAACTTAGAAGTATGTCCTGACACCAAAAATTCAAAAGTAGCTATAACAAAATGATAAAGATCAAATGAGACTCCTATGAGGAAATATAATAACAGATCCCTACTCTACTCCTTTTTGGAGTTGTGATGCAACGCACTCAGTTTCAGACTTTTTTAGTGAATTAATAAGTTTTGCTGACTTTTTTTCTTCCCTAAAATAAACTCCCACTATTTTTAATATGGGGTACTTCTCTGGGAATAAGAGTGGGAACAACACATAACTATGGTTATGTAAGAAACAGAAAATATCAATTAAAAAGCTTTATAATATATTTAATTTTAGTTTATAACATTTACTCCCATAAGTTTTAAATGTTCTCCACATCTCTCCTCTTCCCAGGATGACATGTAATCTGACATGGGCTCTACATACTCATTCCTATTAAACACATTTTAACAGTAATCATGATATAAAGAAGAATTAGAATGAATGGGAAGAACCAAGATAAAGAAAAACAAAACAAAACAAAAAGAGAGCACATCATATATTTCAATCTCCACAGTTATTTCTTCAGATGTGGATAGTATTTTCCATCATAAGTCTTTTGGAACTGTTTTAGGTCCTTGCATTGGTGAGAAGAGCTAAATCTATCAAAGTCATGCATCACATGCAAAACAATTCCCCCATTAGACATACAGAAGGAAATAAACAGTAAGAAAAGAAAATACATTTTAATTCATACTCAGTCCATCAAGTCTCTATCTGTATGTGGCTAGCTTGTTTCATCAGAGTTCTTTACATCTGTAGGTGGTCAGAGTCATGATTTTTACTAAGTTACTAAGCCTTTCAAAGTTCATTATCCTTGTAATATTGCTAATATCATATAAATTGATTTCCTAGTTCTATTTATTTCACTTTGCATCAGTTCATATTGTTCTTCACAGGCTTTTCTGAAATCATTCTTTGTATAATTTCTTTTCTTTTTTAAAGAAATTGGGGTTAAGTAACTTGCTCAAGGTTACATGGCCACTTATTTCTGGGTGGGTGCTAAGTGTCTGAGCTCGGATTTGATTCCCAAGGTCATCCCTACGCTGGGGCCAGTGCTCTTACTCGCTGTGCTACCTGGCCGTCCCGTTTGTATAATTTCTAACAGCAAATTTGGATTCCATTACATTCATATACCATAATTTCTTTAACCAGTTTCCAATGGATGAATGTATCTTCAGTTTCCAAGTCCTTGCCATCACAACAAGAGCTACTGTAAAAATATTTTTAATATGAATGTTCTGTTCCTCATTCTTTAACCTCTTTTTGGATACCAACCTAGTAGGCTCAAGGGCAGATTAAAATTATGCACAGTTTAAAGGCATTTGGGCATAGCTCCAAATTATTTACCCAGAATTTGGATTTGCTCATAATTCCAAGCAAAAGTGAAGTAGTGTGACTATTTTTCCTTAATCCTTCCAGGATTTTTCACTTTCTTTTATTGTCATTGGTACCAATCTGACAGATAGGAGAAAGCAGTTCAGAGTTGTTTCAATATTCATTTTTGATTGATTCATGATTGAATCATGATTGATATTGAGAATTTTTCATACAGTTATTGATAGCTTGGATTTATTTCTCTGAAAACTATTTAAATTCCTTGGACATTTGTCATTTTGGAAATGGGTCTTATTGTAGATTTGACTCAGTTTTCTACATATCTTAGAAATGAGACTTTTATCAGAGACTAAAGTGTAAGCATATTTTTGTGCAGTTCCTAATTTTTTTTATACTTTTAGCTTTATTGGTTTCCTTTTTGCAAAACCTATTTTTAAAATTTTATATAATTACCTACTGTGTCTCCTATGACACTTCTGATCTCATATATTCAACAGCTAATTTCTTCTGTATTACATTAATTTGCTTAAGATATTACACTTTATGTCCAAATCATATATGGATTCTAAGCTTATTTTGGCATACACTATGAAATGTTAGTCTATATCTCATTTCTGCCAGACTACTTTCTGTTTTTTCAAATATTTTTTGTTGAATAGTGTGTAGTTGAATCATGTTCTTGCCCTACTACTTGGGATCTATGCATTTATCAAACACTAGGCTACTGTGTTAATTTACTTCAGTATAACATGTCCTTAATCTTTTCCACTGATCTATTTCTCTATTTATTATGCAATACCAAACTATTCTGATAATTCTAGCTTTTTAATATATGTGAAGGTCTGCTTCTACTAGGCCCCATTCTTTCTCTTTTTTTTTTACTCTTTGATATCCTTAACTTTTTGTTTTTTCTAGATAATCTTGCTCATTTTTTCCTAGTTCTATAATGAAATTCTTTGATAGCTTAATTGACCTGATGCTAAATAAATAAACTGATAAAAATAGTATTATACTTTTATTATATTGATTTGGGCTATTCATGAATAATTAATATTTCTCCAACTATTTAGCTCTCTATTTGTATGAAGAGTGTTTTGTTACTGTATTCATAAAACTCCACGTATGTCTAGGCAGGAAGACTCCCAAGTATTTTATAAGGTTTATGGTTATTATATTTTAATTTTGTGGCTTTCTTTTTTTTTTTAATTTATGATACACTTTTAATTTACTTATTTTTAGTTTTAAACATTCATTTCCACAAGATTTTGAGTTACAATTATTTCTCCCCATCCCCAAAATCTCAAGCCTACAGAATACACCTTTGCCTGATCTGTCCTCTCTGATATCCTTTCCCATCACCCTCCTAACTTTCTAATAGGGCAAGATACTTTTCTATACCCTAGTACCTGTATATCTTATATCCCAATTGCATGTAAAAAAATTAAACATTTGTTTTTAAAATTTTGAGTTCCAGAATTTTTTCCTTCTTTCCTCCTCACCCACCACCACTGGGAAGATAAGCAATTCAATATAAGACATACATGTGCAGTTACCTAAATCATTTCCATAGGAGTTATATTGTGAAAGAATTACCATATTTCCCTCCCTCCTATCCCACCTCCCACTTATTCTTTTTTCTCTTTTGACCTTATCCCTTTTTTAAAGTGTTTGCTTCTTGGGGGCAGCTAGATGGTGCAGTGAATAGAGCACCAGTCCTAGAATCAGGAAGACCTGAGTTCAAATATGGCCTCAGACATATAATACTCAGTAGCTTTGTGACCTTTGGCAAGTAACTTAACCCCACTGCCTTACCCCCCCCCAAAAGACAAAAAATGTTTCTTCTAAGGAGCCTCTCCCCCACTCTGCCCTCCCTTCTATCATCCTCCCGATTATCCCCTACCCCCAAGTTCCTGTAAGGAAAGATACTCAATTGAGTGTGTGTGTTATTCCCTCCTTAATCCAAATTAAATGAGAATAAGGTTGTCCCATTCCCTTTCACCTTCCTGCTCTTCTCCTCCATTGTAACAGTTTTCTCTTGCCTCCTTTATATGAGATAATTCACTTTAATCTATCTCTCCCTTTCTCCATCTCCCAATAAATTCCTCTCTCACCTCTTAATTTTAATTTTTAGTTATCATCCCTTCATATTCAACTGACCCTGTGACCTCTATGTATACATGAACATACATATGACCACACACACATATTTACGTACACATACAACCTCCTATACATATACACATATACACAGAAATGAATAAACACACACACACACACACACATATATATATATATATATATATATATATATATATATATATATATATACACACACACACACACACACAAACACACACATTTGTTCCCTTCAACTATCCTCATACTGAGAAAAGTCTTATGAGTTACAATTATTGATTTTTCATGTAAAAATGTAAATAGTTTAACTTTAATGAGTTTCTTATGATTGATTTTTTCCTCTCTACAGCCCCCACAATCTCTGGCTCATTGATCACACACCCCAGGACCACCACTCAAGACCATGATCCAGATCCAAGAAGTGTAAAGCAACAGCCATTACCCTGTGAATGGTCTCTTGTTCCCCTTACAATCTACATGCAGTAGCTCCAGAAGTAGCCATATGGTGGCAGCAGCAGGGCCATCAAGTCAGGTCACTTCTTGCCCTGGGGGCAGGGGCTGGACCACACTATTCAATTTCCCCCAGTTCCAACAGAGTTCCACACTGACCTTTACTTTGTCTTTGGAGTTTATGGGTACAGAAGTGTGGAAACCACCAGAGCTACTGATGATTCAGTTTCCTGAAATCTGCTGAGGTAGCAACTGGTTCGGTGCCACCCTGGGGCTAAAACAGCACTGCTCATGCCAGACTGTGCTCTGCAACTAGCTTGGTGCTATAGACACTTCCTGTCCCCTTGCTGGGCTTCCTTCAGCATTAGATGTATTTCTCTCTGTCACTTTGTGAGTTTTATAGTTCTGAAATTTGTTTGGAGTAATTTTTTACATGTATTGGAAGTGATTAGAGAGGGAGCCCATGCCAAGTTTGTGTTTCTACTCTTCCATCTTGGCTCTGCCCAATATGTGGTTTTGTAATATGTGTTGTGCCTACCATAGGGGTGGCTAGGTGACACAGTGAATAGAGGACTGCTTTATGGTTATTTTAGAGAGAATTTATCTTTCTGTCAGTTTATATGGTATTGGAGCAAGTTTTTTTTTTTTTAATGCTTAGTAGAATTTAATTATAAACCTGCCATCATGTAGCTTTGTTCTTTGGGAGTTCATTTACAACTGAATTTATTGTCTAAATAGAGTTATTTAAATATTTTATTATATGTTCTGTTAAATTGGGACATTTACATACACACATATATATGTGAGTGTGCATGTTACACATATGTAGATATTATGCATCTACATATATGTGTGTACATAAGTATTTATAAAATATTCATTTATTTAAATTTTTGTTTTGAGTTTATTGGCATAGAGTTAGGTGAAAGAGCTACTAATAATTGCTTTTTGCTTCTTTTTTCTTTGTTTGGGGATTCATCTTTTTCATATTTATATTAGCAATTTGGATTTTTTTGTCCCTTTTACTTAATAATATTAGCTAATGGTTAATCTGTCATATCAGCTTTATGAAAAAGTTCCTAGTTTTTATTGTTCTATTTTTACTTTCACTTTTATTTTTAGTTGAATGCCTAATATGTTGATGTGAACTTTTGCTCTTTTATTGGTGAAAAAATTTACAGATAGGTATTTCCCCCTAATTTCTGCTAATTAATTATTTAATACCATATGAATTTTTAGTTCTTCAAAATCCCTTTGTTGAATATATAATTTGACTACCTAGATGTATTAGTCATTAAATTTTTCTTTTAGGTATTTAGATGCTATGCCAGTTTCTACCACTACTCTTTGTATTAGTTCACTGTCTCAGGTATCTTTTAGCACAATATATTTTCATTGTTTTCTTTTTTTTTACTTAGATCTATTACTAACACTTTTTTTTGTCTGAGATTAGGACTGCTATTCCTGTTCTTTTTAATTCAGTGGAAGCATAATAGTATCTATTGCAGGCTATTATTTTACTGTGTGTGTGTGTGTTTTATAAACAAATTATTAGATTCTACTTCCTTATCTATTCTATCTTCTTCTGCCTTATGGGCATATTTATCCCATTCACATTAACATTGGTGATTGCCAACTATATATATAAATATTACTACTTTTTTAGTTCCGTGTCCAGTTCATTGACATACCTTTTTTTCTATTTTTTGATGTAAACAGTTATCTTCATAAAGAGAGGGGAAAATGAAAAGCATAAATATAAAAGAATATATAAATATAAATTTAACAATCTAAATGAAATGGATGAATATCTACAAAAATGTAAACTACCATGAATTAAATGAAGAAGAAAGAAGATATTTAAACAACACTTTCTTAGAAAAAGAAATTGAACAATCCATCAACGAACTTGCTAAGAAAAAATCCCCAGTGCCAGATGAATTCACAAGGCAATTCTATGAAATATTTCAAGAATAATTAATCCTATACTATATAAACTAATTGGAAGAACACATGAAAAATGAATCCTACTGAGTTCTTTAATGACACAAATCTGATGCTGACACATAAACCAGGACTAGCCAAAAGAGAAAGAGAATTATAGGTCAATTTCCATAATGAATATTTATGTAAAATTTTTATATTAAATACTGCTGAGAGATTACAGAAATATATCACAAAGAGAATACACTTTCAACAAGTAGTATGTGTACCAGGAATGCAGGGCTGGTTTAATATATACTGTCAGAATAATGGACCATTTCAGTAACAAAACTAGCAAAAATATTACCTTAATAGATGCAGAAAAAGCCTTTTACAACATTCAAAACCCATTTCTCCTAAAAAAAATTATAGAAAATATAAAAACTGAGCTTTCCTTAAAATGATAAGCAATATTTTTCTAAAATTATCAGCAATCATAATATGTAATAGGGATAAGCCAGAAGCTTTCTCAATATAATCTGAGGTAAAGAAATGATGCCCATTATGACCTCTATTATCCAATATTTTACTAGAAAATTTAGCTAAAAATAGGAAAAGGAAAAGAAATTGAAGGAATTTGAATAGGCAAGGAATAAAAAAAATTATCACAGCACATGAAATGATATTATAATTAAGAAATCATAGAGAATCAACTTAAAAACTACTTGAAATTAGTAACAACTTTAGCAAAGTTGCAGGATACAAAATAAATATACATAATATCATCAGCATTTCCATATATTACTAAGTCCCACAGCAAAAGATAGAAAGAGAAATTCCATTTGAAATAACTACAGAAAATATAAAATAATTGGGATTTTACCAGTCAAGACAAATCTAGGAACTACATGAACATAATTACAAAACACTTTTTAATAAATAACTAAAATAAAATTTAGAAATAAAGTCAGCCATAAACAATGGGGACAAAATTAAATACTCATAGGTAGGCTGAGTCAATACAATAAAAACTGAAGATACACTCAAATTTACCTATTTATTCAATCCTATACCAATCAAACTATCAAAAATTATTTTATAAAGCTAGGCAAATTACAACAAAATTTATTTGGAAAAACAAAAGATCAAGCATATCAAGGCAATCAATGAAAAAAATGCAAAAAATGTGTTCTAGAAATACCAGATCTCAAAATGTATTATAGATTTATGATTATTAAAACAATCTGGTACTGGCTAAGAGAATGGTGGATCAGTGAAATACATTACATACAAATTATATTCTAGTAAATGATCAAAGTAGTCCAGTATATGATAAATGCAAAGAGCCAAACTTTTTGATCAAAAACGTATTTGACAAAAACTCATAGGAAAACTGGAAAACAATATGGCAGAAATTAGGCATAGAGCAACATCTCACATTGTATACCAAGATGACATCAAAACAAATGCAAAATTTACACATTATGGCTAATACCATAAACAGATTACAGAAATATGGAATGGTTGATCTATCAGATTTATGGAAAAGGGAAGAATTTAGGACCAAAGAAAATATGGAGTGCATTATTAAATGTAAAATAGATAACTTACATTATATAAAATTTAAAAAGTATTTACACAAACAAAACCAATACAACCAAAATTATAAGGAAATTATTTTGCAACAAATGTCTGTAATAAAGCCCTCATTTCTCAAATATATAGAGAATCGAGTCAAATTTACAAAAATACAAGTAATTCCAAAATCAATAAATAGTTAAAGGATATGAACAGGCAGTTTTCAGACAAAGAAATAAAAGCTAACTCTGTTCTTATGAAAAGATTCTCTAAATCACTATTGATTAGAGGAAATGCAAATTGAAACAACTTTGAGGTACCACCTCATATCCCTATCAGATTGGTTAATATGACAGAAAAGGAAAGTGATTAACATTGGAGGGGATGTGGGAAAACTGGGACATTAATGCATTGTTGATGAAGTTGTAAACTGATTCTACCATCCTGGAAATAAATTTGGAATATGACCAAAGGGAAAAAGAAATTGTGCATACCCATTGATCCAGCAATACAACTATTAGTTCTATATACCAAAGATACATATTCAAGTACATATGTATGTATGTATGTATGTATATATAAAAGAGGCAATGGTGAACCTATTTATACAGAAATATATTTTTAACAGCTCTTTGTGTGGTTGCTAAGAATTGGAAATTGAAGGGATGTCCATTAATTAGAATATAACCAAATAAGCTGTGGAATATGATTTTAATGTAATATTACTGTGCTATAAAAAAACTGAAAAGCCAGACGATTTCAGATAAAAACTAGAAAGACTTATGCAAAGTGAAGTGAACAGGACCAGGAGAACACTGAACACAGTAATAGCAATATTTTTCAGTGAAGAACTGTGCATCATTTAGGTATTCTCAGCAGTATAAAGATCCAAGATAATCCAAAATACTAAGAATGAAACATAGTATCTGCCTCTAGAAAAAGTACTGATAGTATTTGAATACAGATTGAAACATGCAATTTTTTACTTTTTACTTGCATTCCTTTCCTTTGCATTGCTTAAATGTTTCCAAATTATCCCCCTGAGTTTTCCTTTTGATCATACTATGTCTTTATGGTTGGGTTCTTCGTTGTCATTATTTGTTTGCTCATTCTTCTAGCCTATTTCTTAACTTTGGGCTTTATGTTAATGCTGGTGTCTGTACACTTTTTGTGGGCAATGGAGTCTGGATTTAACATTTTACTGTAGTACAGGGATCAGAGTCACACAGCCACCTTTTGATTCCTGGAAGCTGCTCCTAGGTTTAATGTTTGAAATCACTCCTCTTTGCTCTAGACCTGTGACTCAACACTGACTGGTAGATTATGGAGATGTTAGGTTGCCCCCACTTCTACACCTAGTATTTGCTCAAGGACTCTCTGAAATCTCCTTATAGTGTCATCTCAACCCTCAGAAACTGGAATGCTTCCTCACCACTACTCCCATTAGCCATATGAATAAACAGACTCTCCACTCCAGTGCATGCAGATGTCTTTATCTCCTTAAATTGATATAGGAAGGGGAAAATGACTCACAGTTCTTAGCTTTTTTTTAAATCAAAATTCAATCTGGGGAATTCTCTAGATCTTTGTCAAAAAAGTTTGGTGAGAAGATAAGTTTCTATTTTTTCTCTTCTCCAAAATTTTTTTGGCTTTGCCTCAAGCATTCACATATGATTATTTTTCATGGGGATTCTGTTTATATTATTGTAATTGTTGAAGATATTTTTGTTGGCTCTCCTTACTTCATTCTGCATCATTTCAGGTAGATCTCACTATGCTTTATCTGTTACCAAGTAAGGAATCCTTTGATAACTAAGTGGCCAAACAATATGAAAAAATAGTAGTTAGAAAAACTAGAAACTTAACAATATAAGGTAATGTTGCAAATAACAAATAATAGAAAAATGTCCATCAAAACAACTCTGAGTTTTTACTTCATATTCTACCAGTTGAAAAAGAGCACAAAAGATGATAATAGTCAGTGTTAGAAGAGTGTTGGAAGATAGGGGCAGTGGTGAAATGTTAGTGAAACTGTGAATCACTACAATAATTTTGTAAAGGAGTTTGGAATTTTCCAATTAAAGTGAGAAATTAATTGTATTTATTTGCCTTTGACCCACTTGTTTATCTATTGTCAATAATTGCTACTTTAAAGATATTTGAGAGCTATAAGGATCAGAGTAATTTTCTAGTCCTCCCTCTTATGGGTCATGTGATCATGCATAATTTTCAAGAAGTAGAATGAGAAAGGAAAGACAAATATAATCTAACTAATGTAAAAATCACTTTAAACAGATGGTAGATTAGGGACTCACCTGAGCTCTTCCCCAAATCCCTATAAATGCCTTTTTAAAATGACTCTAGGGGTGGTTAGCTGGCACAGTGAATAAAGTACTGGCCCTGAAGTCTGGAGAACCTGAAATCAAATCTGGCCTCAGACACTTAACATACTTACTAGCCATGGGACTATGGGCAACTCACATAATCATAATTGCCTTCCCAAAAAGCAAAAAAAAAAAGATTCTAAACAAATGCTATAGCAAATGTATCCATAAAAAGATGGAGCGAAACAAATTCCAGGACAAAATCACTTGGAAGGTCAGCAGGAAAGGTCTGTCACATCTGGGTGAAACTGCAACTTAATCTAGCATTGACCACACCAGAACAGCCCCTACCCCAGCAAACCAGGATCAGAATTTAGGATTCATTGAATCAGTAGTGCCAGCAACTGTTTCTGGACCTCTCACCCCACATACAGTAAGTGAATTAAACAATTAACTACAAGAAGATTACAGGGTTCTTTTCCCTAGCAGAGCCAGGACTATGTCACTTTGTCTATACTTGGATGTGGATTACAGTCCTGGGTGGCAGTCCCAGGAGAGGAGATGTCCTAACACAGCAGAACTTGGGGCCACAGTGGAGGTGGGGGACTCTCCTCACAATTCCAGGGCATAAAAGAGTGCTTGTACTCACTCACAGACCAGATCACAGGCCAAGGGAATAGCAAACATTTCTTCTTAGAACACACCACCTTGGAAGAATTGAAAACATATGGGTTCCATGAATTATCTCTGCAAACAGCTGCATGAACCCCTGAAACGTGGAAGAGTGCACTGTCCACCATGAAGACAGGGCTCTACTTTAACAATGAGTTAAAATTCAACTAATAGATAGGAAAAATGAGCAAACAAAGGGAAAAAAACTGATTATAAAATTATGGTGACAAGGAAGATCAAATAGACACTCAGAAGAAGACAACAGTCAAAACTCATATATCCAAAACCTCCAAGAAAATTGAGTTGTTCTCATGCCATGGAAGAGCTCAAAATGGTTTTTGGAAATAAAGTAAGATAGGTAGAAGGAAAATTTGGGAGCCAAAGGAACGTGATACAAGAAAATCATGAGGGTGGCCAGGTAGCACAGCGAGTAAGAGCACCGGCTCCAGTGTCGGAATGATCTGGGGATCGAATCCGGGCTCCAACACTTAGCACCCACCCAGAAACACCTGGCCGTGTTACCTTGAGCAATTTACTTAACCTTAATTGCTTAGGGGTGGCCAGGTGGCTCAGCAAGTAAGAACACTGGCTCCGGTGTAGGGATGACCTGGATCAAATCCGGTCTCAGATACTTAGCACCACACCCAGAAATAACTGTCTGTGTAACCTTGAGCACGTTACTTAACCCTGAGTGCTTAAAAAAATCATGAAAAAGAGTTAACAGCTTGCTAAAGGAGACCCCCCAAAATATTGAAAAATACACTAAACCAAATGGCAAAAGTGGTCCGAAAATTCAAAGAGGAGAACAATATCTTAAAAAGAAGTGACCAAATGGAAAAGGAGGCCCAAAAGCTCACTGAAGAAAATAAATCCTTAAAAGTTAGAATGGAACAAATGGAAGCTAATGACTTTATGAGAAATCAAGAAATTATAGAACAGAACCAAAAGAATTAAAAAATAGGAGACACCATGAAATATCTCATTGGAAAAACAACTTACCTGGAAAATAAATCCAGGAGAGATAATTTAAAATTGTTGCACTACCTAAAAGCAATGGTAAAAAAAAAAGTTTAGACTTTATCTTTCGAAAAGTTATCAAGGAGCATTGTTAATAGAGTTGTGTACTGATTCGACCATTCTGTAAGATTTGGAACTATACCCAAAGTGCTATAAAACCATGCATGCTCTTTTATCTAACAGTTCCACTGTGTTTTCATCTCCAAAGAGAGGAAAAAAGAAAAGAACATATATGTACAAAAATACTTATAGCAGCTTTTTTCTAGGAGAAAAGAAATAGAAATTGAGGGGAAGCCCATTAATTAGGGAATGGCTGAACAAGTTGTGCTAAGTGATTTATGATGGCATTGTACTTTAAGAAATTATGACCAGAATGCTGTCAGAAACAGCCTGGAAGGATTTGAATGAGCTAATGCAAAGTAAAATGTACTATGAACAAAGTAACAGCAATATTGTAAGATTTGTGAATGACTTAGCTATTTTTAGCAATAAAGTGATCCGAGACAACTCTGGAGGATTTATGATGAAACATGCTATCTATTCAGAGAAAGAATGGATGTTGTCTAAATACAGATTGAAGCCTACATTATTTTAATTTTATTTCTCTTGAGTTGCTTTTCCTCTTCTCCATTTTCTTTCACACCTTGATGGTTATGAATGTGTTTTGCATGACTACATGTGTATGTACTATTTCAAATTGCTTGCCTTTTCAATTGAAGGACAGTGGGGAGAAAAGAAAGGAGAGATATTGAGACTCAAAGTTTTAAAAACAATTGTTAAAAAGTGTTTTTATCTGTAACTAGGGAAAAATAAAATACTAAATATAATGTACAATGAAAAATAAATAAAAATTTTAAAATTAATGTAAACAACATTTTGGGAATATTCAGATGCCATATCACTGGGACAATCACATGAACTGTATAATTCTGGAAAAGTTTATTTTTATGTTGATTCTATAGGGATTGGAAAATGTTTTAGAGTACTTGATCAATCAGTATAGCCATCTTGGTACTCGTAGTGTTCTCTTGCAAAATAAGGGACAGAGGGGCAGCTAGTTGGCAAAGTAAATAGAGCACCAACTCTGGAGTCAGGAGGACCTGAGTTCAAATCTGGCCTCAGACACTTAACACAAAACTAGCTGTATAACCTTGGGCAAGTCACTTAACCCCAATTGCCTTGCCTTTCCCCCTCCAACAAAAAAATAAGGGGCAGAGATCTCAGTTAATTATTTTGATTTGTAGCATCTTTTGAGAACATCAGTAAGTAGCCTCAATGCTGGATGGAGTAGCAATTCTGTAGCGTCACTCCCCCCCCACCCCATATACTTTATGAAATTCAAAATATATCAGATTCAAAGACTTGTGGGCACCTTCCATTTTTGTTTAAAAGAGACATTATTGGGGGAGGCTAGGGGGCACAGTGCATAGAGCCCTGGCCTTGTAGTCAGGAGGACCTGCATTCAAATCTGGCCTTATACACTTAACACAAAAATTAGCCATGTGACCTTGGGCAAGTCACTTAACCCCAGTTGCCCTACCTTCTCCCCTCCAACAAGCAAAAGAAAAGAGAGAGACATTATTTAAAGGTCAGTGGATGACCAAGAGCATGAGTACATGTAACAGTACTACACCAAAGTAACTGTAGTTTACCTAGTTCATTTGTTGTTCCCCTAATGTAATTTGGGTTCTGAGAACAAGGAGATTTTTTTCAAATGATTCTATTACTATTTTATACATTCTTCCTAAAATTTAATTCTTTATTCTCTAGACAAGAATTTCTTGTTTTACATCAGATAAGGTAGTGTTATAATATGGGTCATAGCAGGGTTTCTATATATGTAACCCTGTCATAAAATTCAAGCTATTAATTTTAAAGTGGTTGAGTGGGGATGGTCCTTGATGGTGGAAATTATTTTGTTCTTTATTTATCTATGTACAAGAGGCAATTTATGTATTGTTTAATAATAAGCACCCTATTGGTCTTACATGATATTAATGCAATATTAGTATTTTTGGTTCCCAAAGTGCCTCTGATGACCTACTTACATTTATCTTTTAAGGATTGCAAAAAGTCTTGTTAGAATTTGGAATAAGCAGGAGAATATGAATAGCAATCCAAGGGAAAACAGCCAACTTAGGTGGACAAACAACATATATCATGGAAGTTAAATGATATTTACCCATGTCATGGTGATATTTTAAGAAGGAATTGGTGCTGGTAAAGTGCATTTATTATAAAAATGTTAGCTGCTTAATGATATTGACAAACAGTAATGAATACCATAATTCAATACTATATCTATACATTTCATGAAGGTTTAAGGAATGTGAAAATATCTATAGCACCCCATTTACAAAAACAATCAGGAATACAAAGACTGTCTACATTTTTAATGTTTAAATATTTTTAGCTGCTGGATCAGACAGATGAGAACAATCTACTTATGTTCTCATGTATAAAAAAGCAATAATTTAATATTAGGTATTTCAGGAAAATGCTAAATAGAAAAAAATAATCCTACTGGAAATATTTCTGAGCAGCACATTTGACCCTTTACAAAATGATATGCATAGTTACTCAGTATTTGACTTATTCCTACAAATAGATAGCCTAACCAGATGGTGGAATGGATAGATTGTTGAACATAGAGAAGGAAGACTTGAATTCAAATATGGTCTCAAACACTTTCCAGTTTGGGATCTAGGGTAAGTTGCTTAACCCTACTTGTCTCATTTTCCTCATGTTCAAAATGAGGTAGAGAACAAAATGAGAACCCACTCTTGTATCTTTGTCAAGAAAACACCAAATGGGATCAAAAAGAGTCACAAATAGCTGAAATATCTGAACAACAACAAATTGAAATAGGAAAGCACAAAACCACAAATAAGAGAGATATATTTTTTTCCATTTTCAAATGCTTTATTATCTTCTGATTTGCATCATTCATTTCCATCAGATTTTGAATTACAAATTTTCTCCCCGTTTTCCCCCTACCCACCACCCCAAAATAGAAGTACCACAGGATATCCCCTACTCCAATCTGCTCTCTCTCATATTTTCTCCCATATACCTCATGACTTTTCAAGTAGGGCATGGTGGATCTCTATGCCCCAGTTCCTGCATATCTTCTTTCCCAATTACATGTAATATAGTATGAATAATAGAACATACATAATTTAAACATTTGATTTTAAAATTTTGAATTCCAGATTCTTTCCCTTTCTCTCTTGTCACCCACACTTACAGGGAAGATAAGCATTTCAATACATGTTTGGCTAATGGAAAACAAAAACATAGTTGATATGTTGTAAAAGACTGACTATATTTTGCTCCCTCCTATCCCACCTCCGACTTGTTCTATTCTCTACTTTGATCCCGTCCCTTTTCAAAAGTAGGATGCTTCCAACTTCCCTGCCCCCTAGCCTGCCCTCCCTTCCATCATCCCCCTCTCATCCCCTTCGCCCCTACTCTCCTATAGGGTGAGATACCATATTTAGTGTGTATTTCATTCCCTCCCCAAGCCAAATTCAATGAGAATAAGTTTGACCCATTTCCTTTTGCCTTCCTATTTTTCCCCTTCATTGTAACCATTATCCCTTGCCTCTTCTATATGAGATAGTTTACCCCATTCTGTCTCTCCCCATTTCCTCTCACTATATTCCTCTCTCACCTCTTAATTTCACCTTTTAAATATCATCCCTTCCTATTAAATTGGTCCTGTGCCCTCTATCTATGTATACCTGTAAACTTATATACTCACAATCACATATGTATTCATATGCCTATATACCCTCATATATAGACATATATATTTCTATTCCCTTCAACTATTTTCATACTTTCAAAAGTTTCATCAGTTACAATTATTATTTCCATGTATGAATGTTAATAGTTCAACTTTGATAAGTTCCTTATGATTTCTTTTCCCTGTTTACCTTCTCATGGTTCTCTTGCTTCTTGTATCTGAATGTAAATTTTCTATTCAACCCTGGTTTTTTCAGCAAGAATGCTTGAAAGTCCTCTATCCCGCTGAATGACCATATTTTACCCTGAAACATGATACTCAGTTTTGCTGGGTAGGTGATTCTTGGTTTTAATCCCAGCTCCTTTGACCTCCGGAATATCATACCTGAAGACCTTCGATCCCTCAGTGTAGAAGCTGACAGATCCAGGGTTGTCCTGATTGAGTTTCCACAATATTGAAATTGTTTCTTCCTGGCTGCTTGCAATATTCTCTCCTTAATCTGGGAATTCCGGAATATGGCTACAATGTTCCTAGGAGTTTTCTTTTTGGGATCTTTTTTAGGAGGTGGTTGGTGGATTCTTTTAACCTGTTTTGTCCTTTGGTTCTAAAACATCAGGGCAGTTTTCTTTGAGAATTTCCTGGAGGATGACTTCTAGGTTTTTACTTTGATAATTGGTTTCTTGTAGTCTAATAATTTTTAAATTATCTCTCCTTGAGGTATTTTCCTTGTCAGTGGTTTTTCCCATGAGATATTTCACATTGCCCTCTATTCTTTCATTTGTTTCGATCTGTTTAACAGCGTCTTGATTTTTCATAAAGTCATTAGCTTCCATTTGCTCCAATCTAATTCTGAAGCAATGATACTCCTCATTGAGCTTTAGGTATTCTTTTTCTATCTGGAAAATTTGGATTTTTTAGGACATTCTTCTCCTCATTGCCTTTTTGAGCCTCTTTTGCCATTTGAATTATTCTATTCTTTAAGGAGTGATTTTCCTCATTCAGGCTGTTAAGTCTCATTTTGTAATTTTCTTGCATTGTTCTCATTTCTCTTCCCAATTTTTCCTCCACTTTTCTTATCTGCCTCTTAAGGTCCTCTATGGCCTGTAACCAGCTCATATTTTCCTTTAAAGTATTTGGTGTAGGAGTTCTGACTTCCCTGTTTTCCTCCTGTTCCATGATTACCTCCTTTTTGTCCCCAAAATATGAGTCTAATGTTGAAATCTTCTGTTTGCTTTGTTTCCTTTTCCGGTCATGTCACCCCTCAGTCTCTTGACCCCTGGGCTTTTTCCCACAGTAGGACTCTGCCACCAGACAGGGGAGATTTCATCCCAAATGCTGGGTTTTTATCAGCTGGTGGAGGTATCAGTTGGGTGCACACTCTAAGGCCTTCACATACTCTGGCATTCTGCTCACGCACCCCATGACCCCCACCCTAGAGCGCAATTCAGATCCAGGCAGGTTAAATCCAGAGCCATTACCACTCAGACTGGGTGCTTGGCCCCCCTACACTCTGCAGGCCAGGAGCTGAAGCTACTGTGTGTAGCGGCAAGCACCCCAAGCACTTCCTCAGGGTTTGCCGCCACCACAGGTTCTTGGATCTGCTTTGTTAAAGGAAAGCAACTCAAAATGGGTTAACAAGCTTACTTTAATCAGTCAGACATATATCATTTACCTTGTTCAGGGGAAAAAGGTCAGCACCCCAAACTTCAAAATATACAGACAGAATTATCAAGACATTAACAGATCAAGTAGACAGCTTTCCAAACTGTCCAGCCATTACATCCATACCCAGTCAACATCTGGGTTTCCACATCTGGGTTTTTCAAAGCCAGGGGACTCTCAAAAATGGCTTCCCAGAATTCAGATCAAATCACAGAACACTTTTCAAAGTGAGTCCCAAAACAAAGCTACACATCAGGGCTTATATAGCCTTCTCCTGGCTCAGAGAATGTAACAACCTTATTGACTCACTGGCCAATCAAGAAGTATCTACTGAAAAACAAGCCTCCCTCCCCAGGCTTCAGGTGCATTTTAGCCTAGGGGCAGGGAAGATCTTCCAAATTTGCATTCCCATTACATTGGGCCCCAAGATCTTTCATGCCCATAGCATAGACAATTTACTTTTGAATTAGCTCTGAACATTTCTTAGGTCACATTTTCAAAGTTCAGAACTAAAGTTACCAAAGTGGCCACTGGCCCTTAAACAAACACAAAGTACATAGATAGCATTATCACTTCAATTCAAAACAAGAGTTCAAACAAAGTTCTCTGGGGGAAGGGGGAGGGGTATCCTTCCCCTCACACAGCTCCAGCCCCTGCCTCCAAGCACAGAGAGGGGGCTTGGCAACAAAACAAACAAGGTGGGATCCCTGGGGATCCAAGGCACTTCATCCCACCCACCATAGTCACAAGTCCATTCTCCCCCAGGGTCCCAAACTGTGGGATGCAGCCAGGAAACACATTCAGTGCCCCTGCTTTGCTGCTCAGTTCTTATCTTTTCCTGTGGCTGAATTCCAAACTCCTGGGCTCCTTCTCCTCCCGCAGGCGGCAGCTGCTCCTGGCTTCTGCCCAGGTCCTGATGCAGGCAGCTCACCATTCCTGCTCTCAGCTCAGCGGAGTCTGCATGCAGGCCATTCTTCTCTCCTGCTCCAGGGCTCCACAGAATCACAGCTACCACAACTGGGAAACAAACAATTATCCCAGTCCCCATACTTTCCTTTTACTCTGCAGATCCTGTTCGTGACGCCATTTTGTAGTGGCAAGCACCCCAAGCACGTCCTCAGGGTTTGCCGCCACCACAGGTTCTTGGATCTTCTTTGTTAAAGGAAAGCAACTCAAAATGGGTTAACAAGCTTACTTTAATCAGTCAGACATATATCGTTTACCTTGTTCAGGGGAAAAAGGACAGCACCCCAAACTTCAAAATATACAGACAGAATTATCAAGACATTAACAGATCAAGTAGACAGCTTTCCAAACTGTCCAGCCATTACATCCATACCCTGTCAACATCTGGGTTTCCACATCTGGGTTTTTCAAAGCTGGGGGACTCTCAACAATGGCTTCCCAGAATTCAGATTAAATCACAGAACACTTTTCAAAGTGAGTCCCAAAACAAAGCTATACATGAGGGCTTATATAGCCTTCTCCTGGCTCAGAGAATGTAACAACCTTATTGACTCACTGGCCAATCAAGAAGTATCTACTGAAAAACAAGCCTCCCTCCCCAGGCTTCAGGTGCATTTTAGTCTAAGGGCAGGGAAGATCTTCCAAATTTGCATTCCCATTACACTGTGTGGCATTGGCTGGCTGTGCTGGGTGTTTCAGTGGCTTCTCATCCCGGGGGCAAAAGCTGACTCACTCCCACTTACTGAATCCCAAAGTACAGACTGTACTGAACTCTCACTCTGCCCATTACCTCTATGTGTTGATAATTCTGGAAATGGCCACATCTGCTGTTGATCTGGAGTCCCTCTGGCTGGGTGCTTGTTAGACCTGCCCTGGGACTAAATCCTTTTGCTCCCACAGGCCTGAGCTTGGCTCCCAGAGTGCTGTGCTGGGTGATTCCTGGTGGCCTGCTGGGCTGTCATCAGCAGGAGGTTAGCTTCTCTGTGTCATTTTGTGGCTTCTGCAGCTGAAGATAGATAAATTAAACTTATTATTTATATGGTTGCACTTGGATGGAAAAAGTATGGAGATCTATCTATCTATCTATCTATCTATCTATCTATCTATCTATCTATCTATCTATCATCTATCTGTCTGTCTGTCTGTCTGTCTGTCTGTCTATCTATCTGGTCGTATATGGATATTGATTCAGAGGTTACATATGTGTGTATATTTACTGTAATCTATTACTTTACCTGTATTCTAGAGATTGTCCCTACAACTTTATAGTATATTCAAGATAATAGTCTTCATTTACTTCTTGTTATTTTTCTCCCATTTGGTTTAAGATAAGTAAAATTATGAATCACTATGGATATTATTTTTTTAAAAAGTTACACTGCTGCCCACAATAGTTTTACATTGTTACCAGAACCAGATTAAAATATAATTGGTAAATATTAACAACATAAATACATAGAAAATGTTACATTTAATTGTGTCTATATATGTGTATACAGATATGAATGTATGTGAATATAAATATATAGACTCATATACATTCATACATGCATTTACATAATCAGTCACCTATAAGAATTATAATAATTATGATGTTGATAATGATAATATTTGTGTATTAAATGGACCCCAAGTTTGCTTATTCCTTATATGAATGTACTCATTTTGTCCTCACAGGTTTGTTGTGTTATTTTAACCCAATTATATAAATGAAGAAATTAAAACAATCAGAGGTTAGATGCTTAATTAGAGTTATATCACTAGCGAGTTTCTGATTAGAACTAATTTTTTTAATTTTTAAAAATTAATTTGTTTGTTTACTTTTAGTTTACAGGATTCAATTCCAAAATTGTTTGAGTTTCACATTTTTTACCCATTTCTCCCCTCCACCCCTCCATGGCAGCATCTAGTCAAGCATAGGATCTGTAAATACTTTCACATTATACATTAGTCAGGATATAAAGATGGATTGTATCAGATGGAATGAAAAATGGTAAAGAGGACATAAAACCAAATAAGAAAAGGAAAAAGATCAGGTATTTTGCTTCCATCTGGATATAAACTCAGCTCTTTCTAGTTTTTTCTCTAGATGCACACATTTCTCCTGGATAAATTTCTCCTGGAACTCCTTTTCCATATCACACACTTTTCTTTTTAGAGAGATGTTTTCTTAACTATAATGTTTTTCTGATTCTGCAAATTTTGGTTTTGAGAGAATTATTCATTTTGTCTTCTATCTCTCTCATTTGGTTTTCAAAGTTCCTTTTGATCTCATCTAGTAGAGCTTTCTGTGCTTGTGACGCATTGCCTGTTGATGTTTCAGCTGTAGGTGTGGAGTCCACATTGTCTCCCTCTGAATTTGTTTCCTCCCTCTGAGGATAGTAGGACTTCATTGTCTTTGTAGTCTGCTTTCTGCCCATTTTGAGACCCATTTTGAGTCCTAGCCACACCCTTCCTCTAGGAATCCCAAGCCTTTACTGTAGAGGGTTTTGCCCTGGCGCAATAGTTACTATGTTTTCAGGATGGGGGGGGGGGGGGGGGTTGGAGCAGGGAAGGTTCACTCTCTCATCCTGATCTTTGGAGGTCCTGATAGGGGCTTTTTTTTTTAATTTCTGGGCTATGAAGAGGTAGCCCCAGGATTATTTGCTGTCTGGGACATGGGCCCTTGGATTTCGTTCTAGGAACTAGGATGCTATACCACTTGGTGCATATATGTTAACTAATGATACTGCTTCATTCTCGATGGTGCCTTTTAAGATGATATAGTTTCCTTCCTTATCTCTTTTAAATAGGTCAATTTTTGCTTTTGTTTCAGCTGAGATAAGGATTGCTACCCCTGTATTTTTCTTCTTTAGCTGAGGCATGATATATTTTACTCCAGCCTTTTACTTTTACACTGTGTGTATGCCTCTGTTTCAGATGTGTTTCTTGTAAATAGCATATTGTAGGCTTATAATTTCTAATCCATTCTGCAATCAATCTCCATTTATGGGAGAGTTTATTCCATTCACATTTACAGTTATGATTATTATCTGTTTCTTTCCCTCCATCCTATTCCCACCCCTGTTAATGTTCATGTTTTCCACCCCCCTTTTCCCTTCCCCCTTTAACAATTTTCCTTTTGACCACCACCTCCCTCAGTATTCCCTTATCAGCCTCCCTCCCTTTAACTCCCCTTTCCCCTTGCTTCTTCCCTCCATACTAACCACCTCTCCCCCCACCCCTTTCTTAGAACTTTCCCCCTCCTACTTCCTGTAGGATATTTTTATATTTAATAAAGTATGTTATTTCTTCTTCGCACCAAGAGTGACAGGAACAAATCTCACGCAAATTTTCCCTTCCTCCCCTCTTTCCTTCTGAAATGATACTTTTTGCGTTTCTTCTCCATAGAGTCCTATGCTCAACTAGTTGTTATTCCCTCCTTGCACCAGAACTAATAAGGGAAAAGCTCATATGATTCCCATCTCCCTTCCTTCTTTTCCTCTGCTATACAGATTTTATGCCTTTTTGTGTGGCATAATTTACCCTTTTCCACTCAGTCATTCTCTTTCTTTCATTGCATTCCCTTTGTAGACGTTAATAAGTTTTTTTTAATCGTTATTTTGTATATTTTGTCTATAACCACTTAGCTCTTATCAAATAGCAGGATGTGTGTGTGTGTGTTTTGCTTTTTTATCTTTCTACATCACTGTTGCATCTCATAATTGGAGGTTGAGTTTTCCATTGAGTTCTGGCTTTTATATCAAGAAGGTCTGGAATTCTGTTATATTGTTGAATAACCATCTCTTTGCCTGGAAGAATATGCTCAGTCTCACTGGGTAGATGATCCTTGGTTCTAACCTGATCTCTTTTGCCTTCCGGAAAATTGAATTCCACTGCCTCAGATATTTCAGTGTAGAGTCTGCCAAATCATGTGCGATCCTCACGGTTTACCCTCCATATTTGAATTTGTTCTTTATGGCTGCTTGAAGTATTTTCTCTTTTAACTGGTAGTTCTGGAGTTTGGCCACAACATTTAGAGGACTTTTCAGTTTAGGATCTCTTTCAGCAGGTGTCCAGTGGATTCTCTCGATTTCTATTTTACCCTCAAGTCCTAGGTTCTCAGGGAAGTTTTCTTTAACGAGCTCTTGGAGAATGCTGTCTAGGCTCATATTTTCATCATGGTTTTTGTGTAGGCCTATGATTCTCAGATTATGTCTCCTGGATCTTTTTTCCAGGTCAGTTATTGTTTCTTTGAGGTAATAATCTAATTTTTCATTCTTGTTTTGTTTGACTAATTCTTGTTTCCTCATAGAGTTATTTGTTTCATTTTTGTTGATTCTAGTTTTTATCAAATCATCTTCCTCATTTAATTTTTGGAGATCCTTTTCCATATCATTCACTTTTCTTTTTAGAGAGATGTTTTCTTCATTATAATGTTTTTTCTAATTCTGCTATTTTGGTTTTGAGAGAATTATTCATTTATTCTTCTATCTCTCTCATTCAGTTTTCAAAGTTCCTTTAGCTCACCCAGGAGAGCCTTCTGTGCTTGCAACCCATTCCCCATTGATGTTTCAGCTGTGGCTGGGGAGTCCACATTGTCTCCCTTTGTGTTTGGTCCCTCCCTTTGAGGAGAGTAGGATTCCAGAGTGTTTGTCTTTGTAGTCTTCTTTCTACCCATTTTGAGGCAGGGCCCTAGCTATGCCCTTCCTCTAGGGATCCCAAGCCTTTACTGTAGAGGGTTTTGCCATGGGGAAGTAGTTACTATGTTTTCAGGGTCAGAGGAGGGGTTTGGAGCAGGTGAGGTTCACTCTGTCATCCTAGTCTATGGAGGTCCTCGTAGGGGCTTTTATTTATTTTTTTTAATTTCTGGGCTATGAAGTGGTAGCCCCAGGAGTATTTGCTGTCCAGTACAGGGGCCCCTGTATTTTGTTCTTACCTTGCTCTTTCAGTCACAGCACTTTGGTGATAGTCCTGGTAGTGGCCCTTGTGGTTGGTGGGAAGACTTGCCCCCTGAGTTGATCAGGCCCCTTCTGGGCCTGCCTGTACATCTGCCGGCCATGCCTTCTAGGCCTCTCAGGCATAGGTTTTAATGTGAATCAATCAATAAACATTTATTAAATTTCTATTATTTGCCAGGCATTATACTATGCACCAATAATACAAAAAAAAGTAACCAGTTCCTGCTATAAAGGAGCTTATATTCTAATTGTTGAGATAGTATGTAAATGTGGGGTTGGGTAAGTAAATCTGAGAATCATAAGCAAAATGATGGTAGTTAAATCTATGGGAGCTAATAAAATCACTTAAATCACTAAATGATTAAGCAGGCCAAAGATGATGGCCCCAGCCTATCCATGGAAAAGATCCAATAGAGAATCCATGTTAAGAGGGATGACAAGGTCCTAGAGATCATCCTATTTATTAAAGGCACATGCTCTGGAATATTGAAAAAATATTCTAACTAACATCCCTAACCTCCTCTATTTTAGAGAACTAAAAATGAAATTTTACTTTCAATACTAGATTAAATTATCAACCTATTTACTTAAAACAATCATTTAGCCACATATATTAATGGTGACCTTGTAGCATTCTTGTTTTCATTCTTGAAAGGTCTACTTATGTCTTTAAAAGACAAATAAAGGCTGTGCAGTAAGGGATGAAAAACAAAAAATGACTTCCAAGGAAGAACAATGAAATAACTATATGTTACATACACAAAGGAATATAATGGTCTTCAATAACTTCATCTGACTGTCCCCAAATGATATTTTTCCCAGAATAGCTTCCATATTATTATGAAGATAAGAACTTTTTAATTAGCAAAATTAAAGTTTGTTTTTCACTTTCTTGGGAATGAGTAATCCCTTATCTTGTTTTAATTTAGTAACAGTTAAATAAGGTACTCCTTTGTCACATTATTTAGGTTAAAGGTTAAAAGGTTAAAATTATTTTTATATGGTACATACCTTTTTAAAGTTAAAGAATGGTATTTTATATCAATAAAGCTGAATAAGTTATGCATTCTTGAATTCCACCTATTCCATACTTTATCTCTAAGTTCTATTTACCCAACTAACTACAGTACAATGAAATTGAAATATGTTACAGACACAATTACATGAAATGAAATGTACTTGGGATATTAATTTCTGAAGCCACTAAAATAAGTGTTGTGATTCTCTTACTTACTAGGCCATAGCATTATATAACTAACCAATAAAAATCACGTCTCTTTTCCATTTTGGAAACAAATACCAATAACCTTCTGGGAACAGTTAGTAAACTTCAAATTAAGGGATTTATTTTCTAGTAATAAAAAGTAATAACTTTATATAGCATATTATAGTGATAAAATAAAATATTAGAATTGCTTGCAAATTGTTGAACCATTATAAAACAAAGGAATAGGTTCTCCTCTTTGTTTTCTATCAGACTACTTTATCCTTTAATCTCTTCATGTAGGTCAGAACTGGATTATTGCACACATTTTTTTTCTTTTGTAGGTTATTTTTATTATGTTCAAGCAGAAATTAAATTAAGTAAGTGCTTCCACATGCAGAACATCACAGTTGTCCAGGCAGCCAGTCTTGTTATGGCTCTGGGAATCACAGAAATAGAGGTCATAGCCAGGCTGTGGGAAACAGAATTTAAGAGGTAGCCAGGATTTTAGAAATAATGTTTAAAATGCTCTAATTTTGCAGATGAGAAAATTAAGGCCCTGTTAGAGAAATGATTCTTCCCAAATTAATTTCAGAACCAGGAAGAGAAACATCTTGTCATTCCCCCCATTGAGCTCCTTTCATTATGACACACTGACACCTAGTAAAACCATGTCCAAGAGGCATTGGGGAATATTATGAATTGATTTCAGGTACAGAATTTAAACTTATACAATTGCTGGATATGTAATACAAAATAGTAAAATAAGACAATTACTCAGATGATTCAAGAAAACAAACCCCCATTTCTTCTCCACTCTCACTACTCAACATATTTACACATTAAATCAGAATTTTCAAACACAAGATCTGAGGATTACATGAGGCTACCAACACTATAGAAAGAGTTTGAACCTTATTAAAATATAATTACTATATATATATATGTGTATATATATATATACACATGTATGCTTATGAGAGAGAAGGAGACAAATTAAAGAAAAATTAAATAAACCCTGTCCATAAGGAGCTTACATTCTATTAGGGGATAATATCATGTATAGAGATAAATACATGCCATATAAAAATTAACATTGGGTTTTGAGACATCATTAAGAAGGGTCTTGTTGTGAGTTGACACTTGAGAGGCTACTTGAAAGAGGATAGGAATTATAAGAGTTGAAGATAAGAAAGGAATTAATTCCAGGAATGAGGAAAAGTCTGCAAAATCATGGAGAAGGGATATGAAATATTATTTAAGGGGCACAATAAATTGTCCAATTTGACAATAACTCAGAGTTCAAGAAGGGAAGTAATATGAAAAGACCTGTAAGTTTGAGTGGAGTCAGATTGTGAAAGATTTCAAATGAAAACCTGCAATTTGTATTTAATTCTAGAAGTGACATGGAGCCATTGAAGTTTCTAAAAAGCACAATTACATGGTTAGTCAACCAGCATAAGTGTGAGTCAGATAATGTATTAAACACCAGAAGTACAAATACAAATAGAAACATTGACCCTGCCTTATGTAGCTTACATTCTAACTGGGAAACCAACACATTTCATAAATTTGAAAAGGAATGAGCAGAAAGGAGGAAGATACTTGGTTCAGTGTCAAGGTAGATAAAGTCTTGAATACAATCTAGAAAGGAATAAGACATGGTTAACGTAGACATACTCCTTAAATAGAGGTTCTGGGAAGAACCACCCAAATTCAGATGTACAGGACACTTCCAATGTATAAATTATAGAGCATAAAACATAGATACCATGGTTAAGAAGTTTCTGGGTAATGTAGAGAAAGTCTATGATACACCCTGGAAATGGATGAAAATGGTTAGGCAAGTACATTTGGAAATCAGTTTACAAGTTGTTTGGGGGACAGATTAGATAGGGGGAAAGAACAGAAGATTGTCAAGATCAATGGGGAGGCTATTGCATCAGTCAATGCAAGAGGTTGCAACAGCCTGAATTAAGGGTTTTGCGTTACTAGTGGAGAGAAAGGAGAGATATGAAAGAAATATCATCTTAGAATCTAATAGACTTAACAAGAATTTGAATAGAGAGGAAAGAGGAAAAGTTAAGAGCCAAGAATGACTCAGAGTGTGTGAATGTGGATGATTGAAAGGATGGCACTATTAAATGCAAAGTTTTTAATGAAATACAGAAGTTAGGAAGGGATCTGATTTTTGCATAAGAGATAGGGAGTTCTATTTTGAAAACTTTAGTTTGAATATATAATCAAAATTCAGTTTGGCAATGTCCAATAGATCACCTGGTATATAGGGATGGGGCATAGGTTTTTAGATGCAGGATTAATCCTCATAAGATGATAGGTGAATTCATAAAAGCTGAAAATCGTCAGACATCTAAGATGCCAAGGTCATCCAATGCATCCTGGGCCATCATCAGTCATCCTGATTATTGTCTTACCATTGGACTTTTTATGACTTTGAAAGAGAGTGAGGCTGACGACTTTATGCTACTCTCTTTCAATTAAATTCATTTCTTGCACAAGTCATTGCCCTGCAATGTCATCGGTTCTCTTTGGAAACAAAGGACCAATAACAAGAACAATAATATAGAAGCTGACCAGATTATTGAGAGAAATTATCTAGATAGCAAAAAACAGGGTCTCATTCAAAGCGTTGGACAATACCCAAAACATAGAAGAGAGGAGGAAATAGATGATGGTCCAGCAGAGGATATGCAAGGTCAGGAGCAGACATGTAGGGGAACTGAGATAGTGATACAGAAATCTGGGAAGGAGAGTAGATCTACAAAGAACTATTTCACAAGTTTCACAAATTTGAGAATTGAGAAATCATGTTTTGTAAATTGAAAGCCTTTAATAGAGAAAAGTTTCAATTGGGTGATGAATTGGGAGAAAAGACTACAAAGAAAGTTAATGAGAGAAGAGTAAAGGGAATGAGTAGAGACTGCTTTTTTATAGAAGTTTGGATAAGAAAGGGGAACAAGCAGATGAGGTTTGGTTGTTTGCAAAATATAGCGTGGACTTCCCATTCGTGGACCTTAGGGAGATGATCTTTAGAACCTCACAGGTTCATAGTTTATTCTAGTCTATCTTCCTTTAATGTAGAAAAGAATAGATGCAACAGGGATGGAAGCAAATGCAATCTCATAAACTTATGCCTTCATTTCTACCTGAGTAGGGAGAGTTGTCTTCTGGAGCTACTTCTCACCACAACTGTAGGCCCATTGAATGAAGGCTTCATGCTTATTCCAGCTGAGAAAGAGTATTAGGCCCTCTACCATCTATAGTTCCACAGTACCCTGTCCTTTTCAGTGGATAGCAGAGATGGAAACAAAGTCTACTAGTCCCAAGAGAATCTTTCTAATTCACTCCTAGCCACACAGTAGCTAATAAAAAGTCTGGTTTTTAACTTCTGGTTAGTGGACCAGAAAGACTCATATAAGCATAAAGCCTGAAGTGAAGAGCATGGCTTTCTATCATACATCATTTTGCAATTTCAGATACATGAGGTTCAATAACTTTCCTCATGGTCTTTGGCAGCAAGCAGAGGCCACTAATGTGAGCACCAGATTCCCATTTCCCATAGGGCAATGTCTATGTTACAGATTCAAATCTAACACTGAAGAAATCATAGATCATTGATATAGTGAATTTATTCAGGGATATCCTTATAATGTTTTGAATATTTATATAACTAAGGACCATGATAATAAATATAATTTGTATGAAGGAACTTGTTTTCTCATGTGGAATTGTATTACAAACAGAAATTGATGGAAAGAGCTTTTTAAGAGGGATAGATTTTCAATGAGTTTTCATTTTTCCTTTGCTTTAGCCTGAAAGCATGAAAAACTTCTACCTACTTCCCACAGAAAACAATATCTAAAACTCAATGGCATTACATTTCATAAAGTGCAAAACCATCATTTCATATCTAGGTGTCATCAGTCACCTATGAGGATTTATAATTTAGAAGTATCATCTCAATTGAATTTTTGGTTGATAGCATTCCCACAAATGTATTTTGTACCATATCACTCAGACACGATAAGATGGATAAAATATGAATTTTATAAAATTAAAATCCAGCCCTTTGCCTTGTTTCCCATAGCCTGACCTTTTTCCTCTTGTTGATAGAAACAGTATTACATTGTATCTGCTTCCTATAATGTGTTTGGGAATTGATTACTACATATTCTTTGACCTTTTATTTCCCTGCTGTGTAAAAGATCTGTCGGCCCCATTTCTTTCCTTATTTTTTTTCCTGATGACAAAGATACAAGTCCTTCTTGGTGGCTGAGTACTTAGCTTCTCCTGTTCAAAATGGTCCTTCCGGGATCAATTAAATTGCCTATGTATGCCTCATCAGGGAATTCTGTCACTTGGTCACCATGGCGCTGAGGAAATACAGGTTTTAACCACCCAGGCAGACAAAAAAAATGACCCCACCCATCCCCTGCTCTCTACAGGAAACATGCTCACCAAAGAGAACAACAGTTATGAACTGTTGTAGGTGTCAGACAGCAAAGAAGTCTTGGAAAATTAATTTTTAAAAGTTGAGAGAAAGAAAAGCATTTTGCCACTTTTAATTAACATGACCATATACCTAAAAGTAGCTCACCAGAGTACAAACTAAATTCATGGCAGGAGCCTAAGTTTATAGTGATTTAAAGGGAGACTGACAAGCAACTGAGCTTTTAGCTGAGAACCAGCAGGCATATGGATCACTTTGGGGCAGGGAGCCAGCTTATACAGTGCTTGAGTCAAAGCCAAAAGACATTTTATGCTTGACTAGGAGTCATAGAATTTTAGAGCAAAAAGGACCTTTGGGATCACCTACTCCAACTGCATTTATTTTGCAGTTGAGAAAAGTGAGATGCAGAGGTGAAATATGTGCCTGAGAATGGTTAGAATCAGAACTCAGGTCACTTGGCTGCTAAAACCATCATTTTAGGGATGGCTAGGCTGCACAGTGAATGGAGCACTGGCCCTGGAGTCAGAAGGACCTGAGTTTGAATCCATTTTCAGACACTTAACACTGACTAGCCGTGTGACCTTGGGTAAGTCACTTAACCCCAATTGCCCTTCCAAAAAGCAAAACAAAAACATTGTCTTATCCATTATGCCCAAGACTCATTTTCAGAGCATAGAATTTAGAAGTTCTAACAATATTAGTACACTTGGTCCTCTCAGCTTTTCTTAAATTAAAAATGATAATAATAAAAGGTTACATAAAGAATGGAATCTCCAACTGAGACCATAAATAATATGTTACTCAAGGAACAAATAGTGGACATAAGGAAACTGATAATTTATGCAATAAGTGACTTGCTTTGACCTCTGAAATTATTCCACTTTCAGATGTAGATTTGAGAAAACTCACTATCTTCAACTGACTTTTACAACCGAGCTGAATTCCAAGAAGGCTCACTGGGCAGAAGAAAGCGAAAATAATCAGATTTCTCATGCATATACATGCAAAATTGGAAAAGAACTAAGATGCCATTCTGTCCAGTCCTGTCGTTCTAAAGATGGGGAAATTGAGAGAAAAGTACTTGTGCAAAATTTTAGAGGGAACAAGTGTCACTTATATTTATAGTCTTCAGTACTTACATTTATTTCCTCTAGACAATCAACAAAACAATCAATTAGACAAGATTTGGAGTATTTACCAATTTCTGAGTTATAATATTTACAGTGAAGAATTAACAATAAACTTTTCTAAGTCTATATGAGTACATGGTTGATCTAAACACAGGGAATCTTAATTGCAGTGAACGTTTTCTCCCACAACATGATACTTCCACCTAAATTTCAAGGAAAAGTAAAAGACTATATCCTAATCACCAGCAAGCCTTTCACCTTCCTTCTCCTATAATCACTCCTTCTTCATGGAAGCTCTTCCTGATCTTTATGTTTGTTTGTTTCTCCAGTCTCCAGAACTGATTTTTATTGTTTTTATCTATTTCTTCATAGTTAGAGTCTTCTTCAGTCTCCTCTACCACCTAATGGAACTGAACATCCCACTATTATTTCTGTGTTTCTTAAATCTACCTTTCCTGCTCCAATTTCTCTACTGATCTTCAATCTTTCTTCTCCAACTCCTTCAAAATATCTCAAATTGGATGTCCAGTATACATCTTAAACTCAATATATCCAAAACAGAACTCATTATATTTTCCCCTAAACCATCCCTATCTCCTACTTTCCCTACTATTTTAGAGCACAACACCATCCTTCAGTCCTGCAAAGTAGGAGGGATCCTAGATTCCTCACTATTTTCTACACCCATATGCACACTGTTTCCAAGATCAGCTGATTTCACCTTTACAACATCTGTGGAATATTCCCCCTTCTATCTTCTTGGCACTAATTTCACTCTGGTGTAGGATCTCATTACATCACACCTTGATTCTTGCAATATCTCTGTGATGGGTACACCTGCCTCAAGTCTGTTTCAAATCTAATCCATTGTCCATTCAACTGCTACAAAAATTATCCTAAAAGGCAAGTCTGATCATCTCTGTCTCTGTCTCTGTGTCTCTCTTTCTCTGTCTCTCTCTGTCTCTGTCACTCTCTCTCCCTCTCTGTCTCTGTCTCTCCCTCTCTCTGTCTCTCTCTCTCCCTGTCTCTCTCCCTGTCTCTCTCTCTCTCTCTCTCTCTGTCTCTCTCTCTGTCTCTCTCTCTCTCTCTGTCTCTCTCTCTGTCTCTCTCTCTCTCTCTCACACACACACTAACCACCAATAGCTTGTTATTGCCTCCAATGACAAATAAAAAATGCTTTGTTTAAAAATGTAGCCACCTCTTACCTTTCCAGTCTACTTACTCCTTACTCCCCAACAAATATTCTTCCAACCAGTGACACTTGACTCCTTGCTGTTCCAGAAATAAAACACTTCCTCTCTTGGCCTGAAGAATCCCTCTTCCTTTCTCCTATGCCTGTAATGTTCTTTCTCATCTACTGTGAATACTGACACCTCCCCCCCGCCCCCCGGCTTCCTTTAAATCACAAGTAAAAATCCAACTTTGTGAAGAAACCTTACCCAATTTATCTTAATTTCAATTATACATATACATATATACACACATGTATATACAAATATGTGTGTACATACACGTCTTTGCATGTGCATCCATATTTGTGCATATGTGTACACATAACTATATGTCTATCAATCATGCTTTCTTCCACCATTATTGTTCCATTAGATTGTAAGCTCCATGATGGCAAGGACTATGTTTTGCCTCTTTTATATCTCAAACATTTAACACAGTGCAGCAGCAAGCACCCTAGCATAACCTTTATGGTTGCTAGCACAGGTTCCTAGATCTGCTTTTCTAAAGGAAAGCAACTCAAAATGAGTTAACAATCTTACTTTAATCAAACATATCATTCACCTAGTTCAGGGGAAAAAGTCAGCACACTGTACTTCTGAGAATACAAACAGAAGTTACAATCAGACAAAAAATACAGACATAGAAACAGATCAGCAGACAGGGCTTCCAGCTGTCTGACCATTACATTCATATCTAGTTAGTTACCAGAGACAGAAGCAACAACATCTGGGTTTTCAAAGCCGGTGGCTCAACAGCTGCTCAGAGCCTCAACTGGCCAAGTCACACAACTCTTTCCAAAGTGAGCTCCAAAACAAAACCTTACATCAGGATATATATTGCCTTCTACTGGATCAGAGAGTGCCACAACTCTCTTGACCCACTGCCCAATCACAAAGTAACAATATGTGGACATTCCTGAAAAACAAGCCTACTGCCACAGCACCATGTGACCATATTCAGCCTATTAGGGGACAGAATATATTTTCAAATCAGTAAAGGTTCTCAGAGTCACTTAAGCCAATCAAAGGGCCAAGGGGGAAGGAAGATCTTCAGATTCCCATTTGCATAACACACAGTGCCTGACACATAATATGCACTTAATAAATGTTTATTGAATTCAATTGATTGACCCACATTTTACCTTATCTATCCTAATCTGAGACCTTGTCCCACCCCCAGTCATTTTCATATCCTAGCCATATCTATGCCATCCTACTGGGCTTGTTCCCTCTCTTTAGATCCCCTCCCTGTATTCAACTTTCTCTCTCAAAATTGTAATCAAATCAACACTACTATTCTTGGTAAAGACTAATTGTGCTACAAAATAAATTATTACACTATTCCAATCAGCAGTATCTCTGAGCTAAACTTTGCATGTAAACACTCCTTCTAGGACAGTTTTCCCTATACTATACATATATACATATACATATGTGTGTATATGCAGATATGTGTATACATAGATATGTGTACATATACATATGTCTTCCACTTTGTGCATATACATATATCTTCCCATGTTAGAATACAAGTTTCTTTAGGAAAGGGCTTATAATACTTGTTCATATTTATGTATTCAACACTCAGGGGAAGAGAGGGAAGGGAATCAACATTTATATAGTACCAGTGTGCCAAGTGTTTTACAAATCACCTCATTTAGCACAATATTTGGCATGGTAAATGACTAATAAATACTTTTTCATTCATTCATTCTTGGGAACGTGCCTTTGAATGCTTAAATTTTACCTTTTGTCCTATCTTTTCCTATATTGCTTGATTTATTTTAGGAGATATTTACTTAATACCAAACTACCTGGGCAATTTGATCAATTCATTGAAAAATTCATAAGAATGAATTGCTAGAGTTACTCAATCAGGTAATTGGCAAGATTTTCACTGTTTACAGACCCTTTGGCATAGGATTGAAGCAATCCATGCCCCTTTATCCTTCACAAATGCCACCATCTATGTGAAGCTTTTCCTGATTCCCCTCTTCTGTTGGTACACTTCCTTCAAATTAAATATATTTATAGCATGAATATACTTCATAGACTTTTATGTGTACATAATTTATCCTTCTTTAGAGTGTAACTTCTTGAGGGAAGGGATCATTTGACTTTAGTGGATTCAGTCCCAGAATTTGCCTCCTTTCTGACCACATAGTAAGGACTTAACTAATGCTTGTTAACTGATTTGTTAAAGTATCTGTCATACAAGTATCACTGAAATTTCTAGGTATAAACATATGCTCAAAAAACTCATCAAAGAAAGATGATTTCATAGAATATGTCTTATCTGTTTTAATCAAATGCCAAATCTCAACAAGAATTTATAATTTATGTATTTATGTCTTATATTTCCCTGAAACTCAATTTAACTCTAGCTCAGCTTATTTTCTCCAACTATCATTTCTCTCTTTCTCTTTTTTTTTAACAGGAATTATGACTATAAAGGTTTAGAGAACTCCTGGTGAAGAAGGACCCTCTACCAATGAAAGTCAGTAGCCATCGGAATTTACTGTTTGATAGAGTTACCTAAGGTGAAAGGTGAAGTAATCTTCCCAGGTTCACATAGTCAGTGTGTGTTTTAGGGGTACTTGCACTCAGGACTTTGACTCAGAGATTAGCCCTCTATCCATTAAGCCACAATACCTCTTTTTTTCTTTTGATATTTAAAGGACCTATGATTTTTAATTTAGTTTTTACTTTCTTTTTTTTTTTTGAACTATTAGGGATCCATCTTTCTCAATTTGCCTTAAAATTACCAATTGATCTGTGTCTTCAAATACTTTATTTATTACTGTGTCCTCCATTCTTCAATATACACTTCTGATTTCAGATATGGGTATAGGAGAGAGTACTGACTTTGGAGATAGAGAACTTTTATTTAAATCCTGTCTTTGATGTTTTTTATGTGACTTTACACAAGTCAATTGATATTCCTGATTTTAACTTCCTAAGCTATAAAATGAGAAGGTTGGTCCAGATGGCAACTTAAGTTCCTTCCAGCAACAAGCTCCATGCATTTGTATAACACTTTTAAGGTTTATAAAGCAATACACAAATGTTATATCACTTTGACCAACCCTTAAGGAAGATACTATTATTATCCCCATTTTACAGATGAGGAAACAAAGGCACTAGAGATTAAGTGGTTTACCTAGACAGACAGAGGCTAAATGGTTTGCCTAGACATACACAGCTAATTAATATCTACAGCCAGAATGGCCATCAGGTATTCCTGGTACCAGCCAGGTCAAGACCTCATTTGAATTTGTCATTGAGCTGCCTCTAATTTGATGTCATTTGGTATAGAGTATGAAAGGAGTTTTATGCTCTGATGCCAGAATATGAATTTATTTGATAATCTTAAAAATTTATATTCTTTTAGTTTACTAGTACCTTTTTAAAAAATAATTTTCTGGAACTACTGGCAACAACTCAATATATTCAGTTTATATTTTCCAAATATCCTAGCACCAAAGTTCCTGTCTATTGCAAAATGACAGAAGCCATTAAAGTTCTCCAACAAGAACATGTTCTAGAAAATATTTCATTGTTGCTCAGTCATGTCTGACTCTTAATAACTTCATGAATAATAGCACACCCATGATCTTCACAGAGTTTTCTTAGCAAAGAAAATGGAGTGATTTATCATTTCATTTGCTAGAGGATTAAGGCGAACATAGGGTAAGTGACTTGCCCAAAGTCATACAGCTGGTAAGTGTTTGAGGGAAATTTGAACTCAGATCTTTCTGACTCCAGGCCCAGCATCCTATTCACTGAGCCACCTAACTGCTTCTGGCTAGAAAATGACCAATTTTTTTAAAATCTAAAAACAGTTCTTGGACTACGACCTGGAACCAGCCAATTCATCATTCCTAAACCTAGCCCCAGCAAAGAGACCCTTGCAATTGTGGTAAAAAAAGAAATGGCTGGGCATGTCATTTAACCTCTGTATGTCTAGGTAAGTCATGTGAAGAAAGGATTTTATAACAAAATGAACACATTAAAATTTATCTGTTTTAGAAGTAATTTCTTTTTAAGAATCACCCTTCAGTATTATAGTCTTTCTCTACAAGAACATATGATAAAATTACCTTGCTTGCATGTTTTAAAGAGGGATCATTGATACAGTATGGAAAATCACTAGAACCAATATGTGTACAAAAATCACAAAAAAGGTCAAATTCAAGAGAATTGGTTCCCAAAATTTAGCAAGAATGAAATAAGTTGTCATATTAGGTTGGTGATTCATTCTGTGCTAGAAACATATTTGCATACATATGCACACACATATGTATAATCAAATTTTGCTGCCAGAGTAATTCAAAGTGATACAAGTAATGGAGCCAAGGGACCACTTCTTGAGCTCCTGAAATGCTAATACAATGTTCCATGTCTGATTATAGCAATGTAATCTCTTGCCTTTCTTCTGTACATCCCCTGAGATTTGCTGTGCTTTTACATTATTAAATGTCAGCTTTCCATGCCTATTGTGCAAGACACTGAAGAAGGGAAAAATCATAGTCATACTTTTTTATCCTCAAGTGTTTATATTTGGTTGCCACAGCAAACAAAAAAGTACATTTATATATATACACACACTTTAGTAGCCTACACTTTTGGGGTATAGCTAGAATAAAGATTGAATATGTAATGATTGCCAGGTTGCAAAGGATGTGAAATAGTCATCATGAATTTATTTTGACATATTGAATTTAAATAGTTACCATCTTTCTTTGCAAATGTGCTATTGGTCAAAAATCCTTAATACTAACATTTGAATTATTATTAAGCATATTTAAATGTAAGTATGTCAAGTTTTCTTCTTTTATGATTCCTATATCTGCTAAGTAACTTTCTCTGACATCTTTCAAAGGATATTTTTCAGCTAACATATCAAAAATACATCTTGAAGATAAAAGCTTTTCTAACCTTTCATTTTAACTCCGCACCTTATTTTTATTGTCTGTTTTATCAGCTCCTTCCTACTGTGTATTTGTGGAAAATAAATAATTCACATATGTAGTGTGTGTGTGTGTGTGTGTGTAGAGTGGAAAGAGCACTGGATCTGGAATTGGAGCACCAAAGTTCAAATACCTGAACTCTATAAATATCTACATGAACTTGGGAAAGAATTTTTAACTTTCTTGGATTTTACTGTCTGCATTCCTAAAATGAAAAAGGGGAGAAAGAGCAGCTGACAATAAGCATTAATGTAGGACTACTGTTTGTCAGGAATTGTGTTAAATGTTTTTATTAAATTTTTAAATTAACTTTATATCATTTGATCCTCACAATGATCTTGTGAGGAAGGTAATATTAAAATTTCCACTTCACAAACTATCTTGTTAATTCAAGTTAAAGTCCTTTTTTAGCTCTAAAAATGGTAAACACTTATTTTATAATAACTTTTCACCATTCTTGATCTTATTAATATTATATTTATAAATATGTCCTTTGATATTACATAAATGCCTAGATCAAAGGTTCCCAAACTTATTTGGCCTACCTACATGCTTTAAAGAAAACAAAACTTGTTAATGCCCCCCCCATCTACTTTCTTTAACCCTTTAACTTTTTTTAAACTTGTGGTATTAAAAAAATATTCTTTAAAAACATCTTAAATTTAATAATTTATTGTCAATTTTTGTTTTTTCTTCACTGAAATTTTGATGATGCAACATTGAGTCATGTATCCATATTGTATCTTATTATAAACAAGTCATTACATGAACATATTCCTATTTTTGCATGCTGGAGTTTCTGACAATACATGACAGGCTCACCTGTCAACATCTCCTTGTTAAGACCTGTTGATACCTTTACCACTTATTGGTTATAACTTGAATTTTGTTTGTTTATTTGGGAAATAATGTAACCACTATGATTTTAAATATGTTATAAAATGGATGAAACATGTATGAACACTTTTTAAAAATTTTATTTCCTTTTCTTTCTTTTTGCTTCCACCCCCCGCCCATTTTATCAGTGACCCCTAATTTTACCTGAAGCTACTACTTCCCTCTGGATTGTTACTCCCAGGAGTCAGTTTTATCTGCTTTCAGAGCCTATGACTCATTTTGGTAAAGATAGGTGAAGACATGGGGGTCTAGGTGGCACAGTGAGTAAAGTGCTCCCTCTGAAGTCAGGAAGACAGGAGTTCTGTTCCAGCCTCAGACACTTAACACCCACACACACACACACAAAATAAACTAGCCGTGTAACCTTGGGCAAGTTACTTAACCCCAATTGCCCTCCAAAAGGCAAAAAAAAAAGAAAAGAAAAAAAAGATAGGTGAAGACAGATTTGCATTGTGAGATAGGAAGAGTTCTGCATGGGATCTAGCAAGATTTTCCATTTTATACATGACGTATAGTTTTGTTGCAATGTATGCACTACTTTTGATCAGTGAGCCCATCTTCTCTTTTGATTTGCCTTGGGTTCCTAAAGTCAAATGTGTTATATTAGGCATCTTCCTAAAATTGTCCCTTATATCTGTTTCAACTTAGCCAATTTTCTAAATAAACAGCTCATTTTGTTTTACAGTGAATGACAGAGGTTTTATTTCATACAAGAGATATCTGCTGTAGCGATTATGAGTAAATGTTATTTTTCAAATAGTGCCTTGTTTGGTAGATGAATGTTACATGACTGAATATTCACTACTTTTATGCACATAAAGATGACAAATTTGTCTTTTAATGCTTTTGATCTCTTCTTTTTCAACTACCCAAATACACCCTTATCACAACATCTCTTCTAAAATAACATTTAGAACTATGGATGCGTTAGTACTTAAATGGTAAGTATTCCCTCTGATGACAGGACTTATAGGGAAGAGTTACTGGGGATGAGGAATAAGACAATTTAAACTGGCAAAATGAAATAAGGGACTTGGGGCAAGTGCCACTTTTCAAGTGGGTTTGTGAATAAATAGGAATAAGTTTGAATTATGATAAACTTGAGATTAAAATGAAGCTTGAAGAAGGTAGGTTGTTACTATCTGCTAGATGTTTTGAGGCCCTGCTTCTCAGGAGAAAACATTCAGAAAGAATTTGTATCTCAAAATCTCATTTCGCTATTTAAGTTTAACCTGACTTCAAAGTAAAAGCATCAAAATATTTGGTTGGAGCATGCAGATGTAGGAGGTAGGAAATGATTTACAAAAACTAATACCTTTTTATAAAAACTTCTGAGGAGAGATTTCAAAGCTCGTGACCAAAATTTAGCTAATATATTGTTGTTTTTTTCACCTTTCTGTGGTCATAACTTTAAAAGTTGTTTGGTTTTTTCATTCACAGAGAAGTTGCTGATCTGTCTTAGCAAATATAAAAGTCACACCAAAGAAATTATAGGGTCTTCCACTACAGTACAAATTGGATAGAAATTTTCAGTGACTACTGACTAGCAAAATGAACAGTACTGTTTGTGATGAGAAAATATTTTTTACAGGAAGTGAGATGTCATATAGATTTCAAAGGAAGTGATGAACATATTAAACAAAGAAAACAGAACAGGATATCCCACAAAGAAAAATGCAAAAATTCAAAAGGCAAAAGTATATTTGGGAGTAAGGGATAGCAAATAGATTTATGTTGCTAATAATGCAATGGAGATATTAAAGCATATCAAAGTAAAGATATAAAGATGGGTAGTAGAAGGAAAATGGAACAGCTGGCTGTGGAAGCTGTAGAAGCTGCATGGTAAAATGGAAAGAATACTAGATAGAGACTAAAAGGACAGGGTTCAAATTCTGATTCTTTGAACTTGTTGTCTGGGTGACTGGGCTAGTTATTTTATTTCTGTGGCACAGGATTTTCTCATTTATAAAAGAAAATGATTAGAATAGATTATCTATAAGACCTCTTCGATCTTTAAAGTTGTAATTCTTTGATTGATGATGGATGTCTTGAATTTGAAGTCATAACAATGGAGATGTGAATTCAGATTTGATAACATCATTTGTTTTCCTTTAAGCTAAAGAAGTAAATATTTAATTGAATTTCTACATGAAAGGAAGAGGAAAGGGAAAGATCTGTATATAATTTACGAAGTGTCAAGCACTGTGCTAAGGACTTTTAAAAACATTAATGTGGGGGTAGAGCCAAGATGGTAGAGTAAAAGGAGGAACATGCTTCAATTCCTGCTGTAACCACCTCCGATACTGGTAAAAAAAAAATGACACTAAACAAATTTTAGTGCTACAGGACCCACAAAGTGACAGAGAGAAATAAATCTCCCAATGAAGGCAGTGTGGCAGGCTGACAGAAAGGCTCTACCACACCAGATTGGGAGCCAAGCACAGTCTTGTGTGAGCCACATGGGTGGAGCCCTCAACTAGCAGCCCAGATCAACTGGAGCAGACTTCAGGAGAGTGAATCACCAGCAGCTGTGGTGGTTTCCAGATTTCTCAACCCCTAAACACCAAAGAGAAAGAAAAAGGTCAGTGGGGAACTCTGTTGTAACTGGGTAATGGAGGAGCAAGGTCTAGCCCCTGCCCTGGGGTAAAAGAAGGAGGCACAGTGGCTACAGCTGCTGCCACATGACTGCCTTCACAGCACCTGGCCAGCAGACATAGGGAGACCAAGCTACCATTCAGAGAATAACTGCTCTTTCTTTGAACTGCTTGGATCTGGGTTGCAGGCTTGGGTGATGGTCCTGGGGTGATAAAAGGCAGTGTGGTAAACCTTGTGGGGGCTCTAGAGAGGGTGCCTTTCTCATAGATGTGTCAATGTGAAAACCCCACCAATTTGGGACAGAGCTCTCTCTACTGCAGAAGCAGAGTTCTACTATGGCAAGGAGCTCAAAAGACAAGTAATTGACTGGCAAGATGAGTAAGCAGAGGTAGCACAATAAGACCATAGAATCCTTTTTTGGGGACAAAAAGGATCAAAATATGGAACCAGAAGAAGAAGACAAAAATCAAAACTCCACCATCAAAAACTTCCCTGAAAAATATGAATTGGTTACAGGCCATGGGAGAGCTCAAGAAGGATTCAGGAAACTAAATAAGAGAAGTGGAGAAAAAAAATGGGAAGAAAAGTGAGAATGATGCAAGAAAATCATCTAATGTGAGTCAACAGCCTGCTAAAGGAGACCCCTCCAAAAATACTGAAGAAAATAAAAAGTTAAAAATAGACTAACTCAAATAGCCAAAGAGGCCCAAAATGTCAATGAGTAGAAGAATGCCTTAAAAAACCGAATTGGACAGATGGAACAGGAATTTCAAAAGTTCACTGAAGAGAATAACTCCTTCAAAATTAGCTAGTAGTAGGGGTGGCTAGGTGGTGCAGTGAATAAAGCAGTAGCCCTGGAGTCAAGGGGACCTGAGCTCAAATTCAGGCTCAGAAAATTAACACTTACTAGCTGTGTGACCTTGAGCAAGTCACTTAACCTTAATTGTCCTACATTCACTCCTCCAAAAAAATTGATTAGACTGGAGCAAATGGAAGCTAATGAGTTTATCAGAAATCAGGATACTATAAAAAAAATTCAAACAAAGGGAAAAAAAGAAGACAATGTATAATACCTGATTGGAAAAAGCACTGTCATGGAGCATAGATCCAGGAGAGAGAATTTAAAAATTATTGGACTATCTGAAAGCCATGATCAAAAAATGAACCTAGAAATCATCCATAAAGAAATTTTCAAGAAACTTGCCCTGATATTCTACAATCAGAGGGCAAAATAGAAATCGAAAGAATTCACCAATCACCTCTTGAAAAAGATCTCAAAAAGAAAACTACTAGGAATATTATTAGCCAAATTCCAGAATTCTTAAGTCAAGGAAAAAATACTCTAAGCAGTCAGGCAGAAACAATTTGAGCATATGGAAATACAGTCCAGATAACACAAGATCTAGAAACTTCTACATTAAGGGATATAAGGGCTTGGTATATTATATTCTGGAGATCAAAGGAGCTAGTATTAAATTCAAGAATCTCCTACCCAGCAGAACTGAGTATAACACTTCAGGGGAATATGTAGTCATTCAATGAAATAGAGGACTTTGAAGCATTCTTGATGCAAAAAAAAAAAATCGAGCTGAACAGAAAATTTAACTTTCAAGTATAAAAAGCAAGAGAAGCATGAGAAGGTACATAGGAAAAGGAAATCATAAGGAACTTATTAAATTTGAACTATTGACCTTCCTATGTGGAAAAATTATAACTCATGAGACTTTTTCTCAATATGAGAATAGTTAAAGGGATTGTGGGTGAATAATATATATATATATGTATAGATATCTATATATATGTATAGGAGTGTGAATATACATATATAAATGTATATATAGATATAATATATATATATAAATTGGCAGATCAGCAACTTCTCTGTGAATGAAATATATATATATATATATATATGTTTGTGTATGTATATAAAATGTGTGTATATGTGTGTCCATGCATACATAGACAGAGGGCACAGGATGAGTTGAATATAAAGAGATAATATCTACAAAATAAAATTACAAAGTGAGAAGAATATATTGGGAGAAGGAGAAAGGGAGAGATCGAATAGGGTAAGTTATCTCATATAAAAGAAGCAAGACAAAACTGTTACAATGGAGCAGAAGAGTAGGAAGGTGAAAGGGAATGGATCAACTGTACTTACAATGGATTTGACTTAAGGAGGGAATAAAATATACTCAACTGCGTATCTTACCCTGCAGGAAAGTAGTGGTGAAGGGGATGGGGGGGGGGGTGTTAGAAGGGAGGGCAAATTGTGGGCGAGGGTAGCTAAAAGCAAACACTTTTGAAGAGGGACAGGGTCAAAGTAGAAACCTGAATAAGTGGGGGGAGGTACAGGATGAAGGGAAATATACTTAGTCTTTCACAATATAACTACTATGGAAACATTTTGCATAATTATAAATGTACAATATGTATTGAATGGCTTATCTTCCCAGTGGGGGTGTGTGAGGAGGGAATAAGGTAAGGAATCTGGAAAATGAATTTTTAAAAACAAATGTTAAAATAAAATTGTTATTTTTTTACATGCAACTTTGAAATCAGATATACAGGCACTATCCTATAGAAATACGTCTTACCCTGCTAGAAAGTTGGGCAGTGGTGTAGGATATAAGAGAGAACAGATTGGGGGAAGGGATGTTTAGTAGGCTCACTATATGAGGGTGGTGGTAGGGTAAAGATGGGGAGAAATTTGTAACTCAAAATCTTGTGGAAATTAATGTTGAAAACTAAGAATAAATAAATAATATGTTAAAAATTTAATAAAAACATTAATTCCTTTGTTTCTCACATCACCCTTGTGAGAAAGATGATATCATCCCCATTTTAGTGTTGATGAAACTGAGGCAGAGGTTAATTGACTTGTTTAGTGTCACAGTTAGTAAATGTCTAAGACCATATTTGAACTTCTGAAATCTAGTTTAAACTTTTATTTTTTTATGTTTATTTGAACAGGATTTCTCTATTTTTCCCTCCATATAAAGTAAAAAAAATTTTTGCAATTTTTAAAAAATCTATTTTGCCCCTAATATTAATTTTCTCAGTTTCTTTGATAATTTTTTAAAGCAAGTGGGGTTAAGTAACTTGCTTAAGGTTACATGGCCAATTATTTCTGGGTGTGGTGCTAAGTATCTGAGCCCAGATTTGATCCCTAGGTCATCCTGGTACTCGCTGAACCACCTGGCCACCCCAATTTCTTTGATAACTTTAAAGGATTTTATAAGTAAATTATAGGAATGATTTTATTTCTCAGTTGCTGATTTAAAAAAATGAGAATATTTTGTTTAGCAGATGTTTTATTAGTTCTTTTCACATTGGAGATTTAGTTGTACATTTTTCTTGGCCCAGATTTTACCTCATCCCAAACTTTTGTAGTTCACTTATCAATTTTTCAATTTCTTTTTTCTGTTCTTGTACTTGAAATCTCTGTTTCAAATTCTATTAATTCAAATGAATTATTTATAAAAGTAATCCTTATTCCTCTTATTTTCTCTATTTGTTGGGGGTCATTTTCACAGAGTAAATAGCTCATTTATTTTTTTTTTTTTGCCTTTAAATCACTAATGCAAGCCTTCAAATATAAATATATCGATACAGAAATAAATGTAGATTTAGGTAATTCTCTTCCTTCCCCAAAGGCTATTTTAGCTGCATCTCAGAAATTTCATCATTATCACACGCTTTTACATAGATATTTTTTCTATTATTATTTCTTTGATAACTCTTTTAGTTAAGATGCTCTTACTAAGTCTAAAACCTACCACTATCAGGTCCACTATAGACGAAACACAGCATGAGCTAATGAATACAGAGTTGGCACTGGAGTCAGAAAGACTTGCACTTATTTCATGCCTCTCATAAATATCAGCTTTGTGACCATGTACAAGTCATTTAACCCATGTGCCTCATACTTAACATTTAGTTTATGAGTTAGTTCTGGAAGGCTCAAGTTACAGAAGACTTTTAGATTTTCACAAATAGAGATTTTTTTGGAGGGATTCAAGTAATTTTATTTCTCATTATTCTGTGGTGGTATACAAAAATGCCAACAGAGCAAGGAAATAAAAGGGTTAAGGAGCATAACTTCTGCCTGACTGTATTTTACTTCAATTTCTCCACAAAAGCTTTAAGATAATTGTTCTCTTTTAAAGAAGGGCTCTGGGTCCACAGTAGTATCTTGCAGTTTCAGGCCTCCTTACTGACACTTGACAAATGCTTTGAGATCTTATAGAAACTTGATGGATTCCTGGTGATCTAAAGCCCTGCTCAGCGTGGTCAGTTAGTCTGTGAATTCATTGTCCATCCCTAGATCATCCAGGAAGTTCAACAAGTGATACTACAGGTACCAGTCCAGGGAATCCATGATGAGTGTGTAGTTTGTAGTCTTCCAATCTGATTCACTAGTGGGCTGAAAACTAACTTCCCGATGGAGAAAACATCACTCTAATCCTCTATCTTTTGTCCAACTTTGTCTTCTGGATGGTGGCAGTCCAACACAGGGCCTTCTTGGTATTGTCCTTCACAACATCCACCACAAAGTTCGGGGTTGAGGTAAATTCAGGCTTTTGCTGTTCTTGGACTTTCTGTCCCTCTGGTGGCTGATCGTTAAATGTACATGGGATACTACTTTTAATATCGTTCTCTTTCCAGGTAATCTCCAGACAAACTTAGTTTCTGTCCCTTACATACCTAGTTCCCAATCCTTGGACATGTTGGGGAGGGCTGTATGTTTCTGGATTTTCCTCTCTTTAATTTTATCTATCTGGAATTCTACAAAAGTCTTGTCCTTCTCTGTGTGCAGCACCTGTGCACCTGCACTTCCACATGATTGAAGGTAAGTAGGGAAAGGAGTGGAGGAGGGGCAGGCCTCTGGGCAGTGCTCCTCTTTGCAGACTTCTGACAGGAGCAGATGGGGAGTAAATGGGGAGGACTGACTACGGAGACCAGAAATACAGCGAGATTATTTTAATATAAGGAAACCAAGAAAATAATAGGAAAACTACACTATAAAAAGCAGAGCCACACATTTTTAGACTATTAGATATGTAAACAAGGCCACAGTTCCCTGTTTGGATGGAGTGGTAGTAATGTTGCCACTGCCAATGAACATATAAACATGATTGAAGCAATGTTTGCTTAAGAGGTCATGATGTAGCTATCACTTTAAAAAGGAACCCTTTTTGGGGGTGGCTAGGTGGCACAGTGAGTAAAGTGCTGCCCCCTTAGTCAGGAGGACCAGAGTTCAGTTCCCAGGCTCAGACACTTCACACACACACCAAGACTAGCCCTGTAACTTTGGCCAAGTTACTTAACTCCAATTACCATCCAAAAGGCAAAAAAAAAAAAAAAGGTATCCTTTTTTAATAAGACTGAAAATTTCATCAGACCTCTATGGGATGACCATTCTTGAACAGACTCCAACATCTAAAAGTAAAAATAAGTATTAATTTTAAAAGCATTAAAAACTTTATCAATTTTCAAATGAATTACTTCATAAAACAATCATTAACATTTCTTTAGCCTTTTAGCAAGTATTCATCTGTTGTCTTTAGTTCAAAATATCAGCTTATTAGGAACTCAGGTATTTCTTGCTTTTTTTTTTTTTTTTTTGCTTTTTGGAGGGGGGAAGGTAGGGCAATTGGGGCCTAGCGACCTGGCCAAGGTCACATGGCCAGTTTCTGTGTTAAGTGTCTTAGTCCAGACCTGAACACAGGTCCTCCTGAATCGAGAGCTGGTGCTCCACTCACTGTGCCATCCAGTCGCTGCAAGGAGCTCAATCATTTTTCTGAAATTCAGAATTTTTTTTGCTCATTTGATTAAACAAACTTGTAGAGGGATTTCCAATGCTTCAGTTCTAGAATTCAACAAACATTCATTAACTCTGCCTGGCCTACTATAATTAGGTATTATGTTGAACTGTGGGTGAAAAATGAAGCAAGGTATAGTTATTGGCCTCAAGCTCATAACTGAACAGGTAATATTAGAAAGTGATAAAGTAGAATTGTACCCCAAAGTAAACATGTAGATTATCAGCTATTAAACAATGTAGTAAACTTTTTTTTTATTATGACAAGTACATTAGAAATTGACTAAGGTAAAGTCTATACTAGGAATTCTCAAGCATTTTGTATTATGGATGCTTTTTGCACTGTGGTGAAGAATATGGATCCCTTGTCAGAATAATATTTTAAGTGCCTAAAATAAAGTACATGAGTTACAAGGGAAACCAATAGACTGAAATAATAATTAAGAATTTAAAAATATTCAGAGATACCAGATTAAGAACTGTTTATCTACAGGATGACAAACATTCAGCTAATACCTACAAAACATAAATTAAAACATTGAAACAGTCAGTCAGTCATAAACATATCAAACATCTACCTTTTGATATTATGTGGGAAAACTACCTATATCTGTTTTTCCCTCTTCGGGAACCTCAGTCATGAGGGAAACATGGAGGTTCTGTCTGAATGGCAAGACTTGTAAACCTCTAAAATACCGCCAGACATGCCATTAAATATATCAATGTAATGAATAAGTAATATAACTCCAGTATATTGAATATATACACCTATGTATGCCCTATGGCTATGTATACTTCTGATAACTGTCCTAATAATGATAAATTACTTAGGAGTTACAAGTATTTTCTCATGCAACAAAGTACAGAGTTTAATCTTATTTAGTTCTTTGAAGATTATCTTTCGTGTTTACCTTTTTGTGCTTTTCTTCAGTCTTCTATTTGAAGATCCTTGTTTTTTTTTTTTTTTTCCCTCAGCTCTGGTATTGCTATCAGAAATGTTTGAAAGCTCACAATTTCATTAAATATCCATTCCCCCCATCTGAAGGATGATACCAAATTTTTCTGGGTACTTGATTCTTGGTTGTAATCCTAGTGACTTTGCCCTCTGGACTATTATATTCCAAGACTTCCAATTCTTTTATGTATAAGCTGCTAAATCATGTGTTATGACTATGGCATCATGAAATTTGATGCTTGTAATGGGAATGTAAATTTTTAAGATCTTCCCTGCCCCTAGGCTAAAGTGCACCTGGAGCCTGGGGTGGGAGGCTTGTTTTTCAGTAGATACTTCTTGATTGGCCAGTGAGTCAATAAGGTTGTTACATTCACTGAGCCAGGAGAAGGCTATATAAGCCCTGATGTGTAGCTTTGTTTTGGGGCTCACTTTGAGAAGTGTTCTGTGCTTTGATCAGATAAAACTCTGGGAAGCCGATGTTGAGAGTACCCTGGCTTTGAAAAACCCAGATGTTGAAACACAGATGTTGATTTGGTATGGATGTAATAGTTGGACAGTTTGGAAACTGTCTACTTGATCTGTTTCTCTGTCATGATAATTCTGTCTGTATATTCTGAAGTTTGGGGTGCTGACCTTTTTCCCCTGAATTAGGTAAATGATACATATTTGACTGATTAAAGTAACTTGTTAACCAATTTTGAGTTGCTTTCCTTTAACAAAGCAGATCTAAGAACCTGTGTTGGCAGCCACCCTGGGAACACTGGGGTGCTTGCTGCTACAATGCTTTTGTTGGTTCTGCCGCTTCAGAATTTTTTTCTGAGGCATTATTTTAATGTTGTTTGCAGGGGATTTGGAAAGACCTCATTGCATCCCTGTGTATAGTCTGCAATCCTAACTCTGCTTCTAGTCCAGGGATTCCTAAACTCCTTGATCCACTTTCCATGACAGTTGTTTTTGGTATGGTAGGCTACACATTATCTTCAATTTTCTCTTCAGTTTATTGTCTTTGTTTTAACATTCCTTCTTGTCTCATGGTGTTGTTAACTTTATGTTTGATCCATTTTAATTTTCTTTCTTTTTATTGTTTATTGTCTCTCTTGCAGGAGATGAACAGCATGCAATATCTTCATTCATTTGTAATCATGATTTCTCAAGCTGAACTGCCTAGCATTGAAACTCTACTGCAGAGAACTCAACTCCAATGGACTGGCTATGTTTTTCAAATACCAAACTTATGCTTAAAAGATTATATTACATAGAACTCACATAAATGCAAGTGGTCACATGGAGAACAGAAGAAATAATACAAGAACATTCTCCAGGTCTCTGAATAACTCTGATTTTGATAATGAGACATTGGAAACAGTCATAGGGCTGTCCAGCTTGGCAGCCCCACATGAAAGAAGGAACTGTGCTATATGAGCAAAGCAGAATTGAACTAGAACAAAAGAGCATGAGATGCACACCTTTAGAAACACATCCACTCCAAATTTTGATATGAACTATTTGTACCCAAACTGTTGTAGAGCCTTCCAAGCTCATATTGGTGTGATAAGACATAGTAGGACAGACAGACATTGACCCAAATATAGTAATATCATTTTGGTTCTCTTTGAATATAAATGACAAAAATAACACCAACAATGACAATCAAGGTTTATCATTTCTTGGATAAAAGATCCAAAACAATTTTTTAAATAATATTATCATCATATAAGTTCTGCTGGTTTTATTCATTTTGCTTTTTATCATTTCAGAAATGTATTCCCAATTACATCTGAAGTTGTCCATTTAATTTTTTTTATGGAACAATATTATTCCATTGCATTTATATACTAAATTTTAATTAGTCATTCTCCAATCAGATGAAATTCTTTTAGATTCCAATTTTTGACTACATGAAAAGTGTTGCTATAAACATATCTGTACATATTTGGGGTTTATGTCTAGCAGTGGTCTATCTGGGTTGAATAGAAATACTGTAAGTTACAATCTGGAACCATCATTCTAAATTGCTTCCAGAATGATTGGATCAATTCACATAATCACCAGATGTCTTATAACAAAGACACCCTACCTATTAAACAACACTCACTATATTTTGATTTCAGGTGAAAGTGCTGCAAAACTTGACGTCTCTATTTTATTTGTTTGTTTGTTTGTTTCTTTCTTTCTCTCTCTCTCTTTCTTTCCTTATTTTCTTTTTTCTTTCTTTCTTTCTTTCTTTCTTTCTTTCTTTCTTTCTTTCTTTCTTTCTTTCTTTCTTTCCCTCCTTCCGTCTTTCTTTCTTTCTTTCTTTCTTTCTTTCTTTCCTTCTTCTTTCTTTCCTTCTTTCCTTCCTTCTTTCCTTTCTTCCTTCCTATCCTTCTTTCTTTCTATCCTTCTTTCTTTCTTTCTTTCTTTCCCTCCTTCCATCTTTCTTTCCTTCCTTCCTTCTTTCTTTCTTTCTTTCTTTCTTTCCTTCCTTCTTTCCTTCCTTCTTTCCTTTTCTTTCTTTCTTTCTTTCTTTCTTTCTTTCTTTCTTTCTTTCTTTCTTTCTTTCTTTCTTTCTTTCTTTCTTTCTTTCCTTCTTTCTTTCTTTCTTTCTTTCTTTCTTTCTTTCTTTCTTTCTTTCTTTCTTTCTTTCTTTCTTCTTTCTTTCCTTCTTTCCTTTCTTCCTTCCTATCCTTCTTTCTTTCTATCCTTCTTTCTTTCTTTCTTTCTTTCTTTCTTTCTTTCTTTCTTTCTTTCTTTCTTTCTTTCTTTCTTTCTTTCTTTCTTTCTTTCTTTCTCTCTTTCTTTTTGGAGGGCAAAGGGAGGTAAGTGACTTGCCCAAGGTGACACGGCTACTAAGTGTTAAAAAGTGTCTGAGGCAGAATTTGAACTCAGGTCCTCCTGATTCCAGTGCCAGTGCTCTATTCACTGTGCCACCTAGTTGTCATTAAATAGTGAGTTGTAATCCCAGTAGCTGGGAACTTTGTCTTTATTAAATATTAGGCACCTACATATTTTTAACTGTAGATTGTACAGACCATATTCATTTATATTATTTATTTTTTAATGAATATCAAATTGTTTTAAGATTTATTACTTGTAGTTTAATTACTGGCATTGTTAAGCACCCTTTGTATTCACATTCATGCTACTTTTAATTATTTCAGTTAAACTTCTTTTTTCTTTTTGTCTTAATATTAATGTGATTAATATTTTTCTAATTTTATAAAGACATCCTTTGTTTTTCCATCTATATGACAATGTTTATGTAAATTAATATATATTGACTCATCCCATCCATAAACAATTATTTTTAAAAATTATTTAGGATTATATTTTTAAACAAGAGCTTATTTTTATTTTATAGAATCTAGGTAGGCAGAATCACTGATGTTTTCTTTATTTCATAGGTACGTTAAATGGAATTCTTTCTTTTCTTACAGGGTTGCACTGGCATTATATGGAATTGCTTTGTTTGGATTTATCATGTATATTGCAAAAATGTTGAAGTTTTCGATTTTTTCAATTAATTTTAGTTGAATTTTTGGTGTTTTTAATTCAAACATCATATTATCTTCAAAAACTGATAATTTTGTATCTTCAACACTTTGTAGAGTAGTTAACGAATGCTTATTGACTTGATTTGACTTATGGAACTCCCTCCTATTTAACCATAGATTTCCAATCACTTGCTTAGCAATAAAAACTCTGTGAGATAATGATCTCACAAATAAATGTAGCAAATTTGAATAGTTATAGGAAATTTAGCCTCATTCTAAAACTGTGGGAAAAGTCTCCATCCAGAATTAATGAAGAGAAACCAGGGACAGAATAACTGCAAAAGGTGTCTGTGGTTTTCAATTCCAGATCTAACAGGTTATTGTCAAGTTGTCTCTCTCAGACATTTTAACTTTTCCCTCAAATCATTGATAATTTCTTTTGTAGATGTGTAACGGCAAGCAAAGGAGTACTTAGCTTCTCATTTCAGTTATCCCAGTATTTAACACCTTATTTCAGCTCTTCAAGAGCCTTTGAGCCTCACCTGTGTTTATATCAAGTCTTTGTTAGAAACAAATCCTATGAAACCCACAGTGGGAGAGTCTACTTGCCAAAGACTGTAAGATGAAGGACATAAGAGGTGGACATACATATGTACAGGTCAGATCTGTCTGTTTATGCAGGACTTGCTGTTGTTACAGAAGCCCTGGGAAATTACTTCTGGTTCAGAAGCCCTGAAAAATGACTTTCTTGTTGTCTGTGTACAGAAGTCCTGAAGGAGGGTTTTACTGCTGTTTTCAGAGGACCTGGGACTTACTGATGATTTCTATTGGTTTCTCAGACCCTGTTTGTGGGTCTGTGTTGATTTCACAGGCAGAAGGTGAATTGATGATGGTGCTGGCTATGTACATGAATATTCTTGTGGCTGTGCTAAGTTTTCTCTTCCCAGAAACAGAGACATCAAAGGGCTTGAGGTGGACTGGTAACAGGAGCTTTGAGCTGGAGCAGTAACTGGAACAAGAATAGAAACTGAGACAGGAGCTGGAAGCTCCCTACCTGTGAATCCAGGTGATAGTTGGTTGAATTCAGTCAAGAGCTGGGAGCATGGAAGAAGAACCACAGAGTTTGTGAGTCAGATTCAAGCCAAGATGAATGCATCTTTCCTTAAGTACTTAGTGTTTACTGACAAGATCATGATATACTATGGTCTAGGGATGGGAGAATTTGTACTTTGTACCCCTTAAGGATAATTGAGTTAAGGATGATTGGAAGCTAGTCTCCAATCAAGATGAAAGAAGACTTTCTGACTGATAAGATTATGACAATATGACCTAGGGGTGGGATACCTTTGTACTTTGCATCCTTTAAGGATGATTGCTCCTTAAGGATGATTGACTTAAGGACATACTGAATGGTATCTTTTGTTTAAGAATATGAGGCTACTTATCGATAAGTTGCTATGTTATATCATTGTGAATGCTGTATTTGGGTTTCTGTGTTTTGCTTTAGTTTACTGCTGAATACATAGAAAGTTCGCCATACTATGTGACCAGAACTTCAGAGTTATGCACAGCAGCAGTCCTCTGCAGAGCTGCTTGTGCTTGGCTTTACAAGATGTAAGAAGAAAACTGAACAGAGATCCTGAAATTTACCACATTGTCATTGCAAGGGAATTACATAAAATGGGCAGTATAATTGGAAGAAGTATTAGTACTAGTGATATGTGTGTGTGTGTGTGTGTGTGTGTGTGTGTGTGTACTGGAACCTGCAAAAGGAATATAAAAATGATAAGCAATGAAAGTATTAGTTTGTTTAAAGGAAACTGGAGAGTCAGTTCTGAAGCTTGACTTGTAGATGTGATTGAAATGGATTCAGGTTTTAAGTTTGTGTCAGAGCCCCTTTCTGTCGTGGAATGAATTCTTTCTTATGACTGTATTACTCAAGTACACATTCATTTTGTCTCTCATATGTGTGTGTGTGTGTGTGTGTGTGTGTGTACTTTCTACCAAAACCAGAAAGGTATGACCTAAGAGAAAGTATGCTTTATTCAGTTTTAATGTTAAAGCAAGTTAAAGCCTTCAACTGTATGCCCATGCATATGTATCCCACCATATGAGTTTCTTGAAATAATGTTCTTTCATATCTCTATTTGCATTTCCAGTATTTAGAAAAATGTTTGCACATAGCAAGTACTTAATAGATATGTTATTCATGTATATCTTTTCATGATGTTTATCCTCATTTATTGTTCATTGTGTGTGTTTATTCTCTACATTACTTGGATTTGTGGGGTACTCTTTCATTATGATTTAACTAATTTTTATATGCAAAAATGCTATCTAATTGAGTTAATTATTCATTATTGGTAAATTGTGATTCGTGTGGTTGTGTTTAAAGTGAAATTTCCCCGAAGTAATCAATGTAAGAAGAGCATATGTGGATAAGAATAAGGCTTGTTACATTATTAAAAACAAGAATATCCCCGAAGGAGTTAACCTAAAGGCATTGTCAACTAATATCTGAAGATTATGTGTGTGTGTGTGTGTGTGTGTGTGTGTGTGTGTGTGTGTGTCTGGGGGGAAGAGCTAGGGAGAATTCTAGAATCTAAGAAAGAGCAGAAATCAGTGAATATGGAGTCTAGAAAAGGCACCTGGTGGTGATAGTACTGTCAAAGGGTGCGTGGAAGTGAGAGAATCAGGTTCAAAAGATACAAAAGATAAGTTTTACCACCTACACAATTTGCCTTGGCATTGACTCTGACCTGTTTCCCATGGAAACTTTAGAATATTGCTGATACATATTATAAGTCCCAGTTAGGACAATGTGTTACATATCCTCTATGAAATCAGTTTAGAAGCTAGGTATTAAAGACCTTGTTATCAGCTGAAGTGTTTAATCTGTATTTCTAATGATCAACATTTCAGGTAAATTTAAAATCAGTCCTTTAAAAATAAAGTTAACTCTTAGTAGACTTTGAGATTACTATTGTTTTTAAGGCTAGATCTTCAGAAAGAGTTTTGCATATCAAATATGTTCTTAAAAAATGAAACACAATATATTTGTTTTATTGTAACTGCTGTTGTTTTTCAAACGTGATTTAGTTTTGATTAAACTTACTTCTTTTTTTCTCTTAGTGCAAGGCCGTGACTTGAACATGTTATCTTCTCCCTGGACTTTTGTTTTCTTATTTGCCTCTTATATTGTCATCATGCTGAGCCATAAGCCACACTTCCAGATTCCAAATAGCCCAAACTGAACCTACTGAGTAATTTTCATTAATTTTTCAGCAATATATAACAATAAATGTTTTACTACCTGCTGTTCCTTTGTAAAACAATATCTTATTGATGTCTTGATGACTTACAACTACATATGACTCCTTCAAAAGAAGATAAAACCAAAGGAAATTTTCATACTTACCACTCAAATTTCAGGCAAGAGATTACATGCAGGTTTTATCTCCTGAATTTCTTAACAATTGGTTATTTAATCTCCACTATTGCTTTCACCAAGACCACCATCATAGCATGAAGTTCGTAGGGGATTTCATTCACTTTTTAAAGGACAATGGGCTAAATTTTAAAAAGTAATGATGGGAACCATATTGGAATGCTTTAGTTTTCAACTAGTTTCCCAGGTACTTGAAGAAGTAGAAAAAGTTAAAAGTTCAATTCTAAATTTGGAGATCATGTTTCTCAAGCAGTTTCTAAATCTGGAAAAGAAACATTCTCCCTCAATAACTTGTCTCAATAAGAATAATATAAAAGCTTCTGAAATTTTAGAGACAATTAAATTGGGCTTCAAACTTTCATTTGTTCAAACTAACTGCCATAATTCCTATTTTTACTCTTTTTCCACAGATATTATTAAAACTTCATCTGTTTATTCATTCCACTAATCAAATTTTCCATTGCTCTAAATTACTTTGTTTTGACCTTAAGAAAACAGTTCTAAGCAAGTCCAGGCTTAGATAAAAGTGAAATTGAAATATATTTTGACCTCTCCCTATACTCACCTTTCTCCTATGTCTTTTTTATCTTACATACTTCTACACCCACTAACTCATTAATTCTGATAGAAAATATGTGTGTCTTTTACTCATACATATTAGGTTTACTTGTATCTTAAGAGAAAAGCAAAATGCTTCTGAGAAGGCAAGTTACAGAAATAGGATTTGAGTTGAAGATGTGTGCTGATATTTTTGAGTTATTATATATACCCATTATTCTTATGATTCGCTCTTCTATGTACAAAACCACTTAATTAATTCATTTATAACTGTAGTCCTTCAAGAACTTGACCAGATAAATTGTCTTGATTCTGTGAAAGATTTGGGACCACTTCAAGCCTTCTCAGAGTAAGATAATAATGCACCTTATTTTTACTAGGCAGTCTAAATTTGTCCCTACATTTCCAAGCTATTTTTTCTTCTTTTTAATGCTTTATTAACTTCTAATTCACATCATTCATTTCTGCCAGATTTTGAGTTACAAAATTTCTCCACATTTTCCCCTGCCCACCACCCCAAAATAGCAGTCCCACAGGATATCCCCTCCTCCAATCTGATCTCTCCCATATTTTCTCACATACCCCTTTTGACTTTTCCAGTAGGGCATGATGGATCTCTATTCCCCAGTGCCTGTATGTCTTTTTTTCCAAATTACATGTAAAATAGTATTAATAATATATATGTATATACATATGTGTATATATATACATATATATGTGTATGTATATATATATATAACCATTTCATTTTAAAACTGAATTCCAAATTCATTCCCTTACTCCCTTGTCACCCACCATTACAGGGAAGATAAGCAGTTCACTACAGGTTGTACATGTGTGGCTAATTTAAAACAATAACATAGTATATATATATATATATATATTGTAAAAGATGGACTACATTTCCCTCCCTCCTATCCCACCTCCCACTTGTTCCATTCTCTACTTTGATCCCATCCTTTTTCAGAACTGGGTGCTTCCAACTTCCCCTCTCCCCAGCCTGACTTCCCTCTCATCCCCTTCCCTCTTACACTCCTGTAGGGTGAGATACCATATTTAGCATGTATTTTATTCCCTCCCCAAGCCAAATTCAATGGGAATAAGGATGACCCATTCCCTTTTGCCTTCCTATTCTTCCCCTCCATTATATCCATTTTCCTTTGCCTCTTCTATATGAGATAGTTTACCTGATTCTGTCTCTCCCCATCTCCTCTCATTATATTCATTTCTCACCTCTTAATTTCACCTTTTAAGTGTCAAAAATTCCTGTAAAATTGGTCCTGTGCCCTCTATCTATGTATACCTGTAAACATATATATACACACATTCACATAGGTATTCATATGCCCATAGACCCTTATATATAGACACACACACACACACACACACCTATTTATATTCCTTTCAACTATTTTAATACTGACAAAAGTTTCATCAGTTACAATTATTGTTTTTCCTTGTAGGAATATAAATTGTTCAACTTTCATAAGTTCCTTATGATTTATTTTGATTGTTTAGCTTTTCATGCTTCTTGTATCTGAATATCAAATTTTCTATTCAACTCTGTATTTTTCAGCAAGAATGGTTGAAAGTCCTCTATTCCACTGAATGACCATGTCTTCCCCTGAAACATGATACTCAGTTTTGCTGGGTAGGTGATTCTTTCTTTTAATCCCAGGTCCCTTGACCTCCAGAATATCATATTCCAAGCCCTTTGATCCCTCATTGTAGAAGTGGAAAGATGCTGGGTTTACCTGATTGTGTTTCCACAATATTCAAATTGTTTCTTCCTGGCTGCTTGTAATATACTATCCTTAATCTGGGAATTCTGAAACTTGGCTATAACATTCCTAGGAGTTTTCTTTTTGGGATCTTTTTCAGGAGGTGATTTGTGGATTCTTTTAACCTCTATTTTGCCCTCTGGTTCTAAAACATCAGGGCAGTTTTCTTTGAGAACTTCGTGGAGGATGATTTCTAGGTTCTTACTTTGATCATGGTTTTCAGGTAGTCCAATAATTTTAAAATTATCTCTCCTTGATGTATTTTCCTGGTCAGTGGTTTTTCCCATGAGATATTTCATATTGCCTTCTATTCTTTCATTTGTTTGGATCTGTTTAACAGCATCTTGATTTCTCATAAAGTCATTAGCTTCCATTTGCTCCAATCTAATTCTGAAGCAATGATTCTCCTCAGTGAGCTTTGGAGATTCTTGTTCCATCTGGCAAATTAGGCTTTTTAAGCATTCTTCTCCTCATTGCCTTTTTGAGCCTCTTTTGTCATTTGAGTTAGTCTGTTTTTTAAGTTTTTATTTTCCTCAGTCAGGCTGTTGACTCTCATTTTGTGATTTTCTTGCATCGTTCTCATTTCTCTTCCCAATTTTTCCTGCACTTATTTTATCTGCTTCTTAAGGTCTTTATGGCCTGTAACCAGCTTGTATTTTCCTTTAAAGATTTTGGTGCAGGAATTCTGTCTTCACTGTCTTCCTCCTGTTCAATGATTTGCTTCTTTTTGTCCCCAAAATAGGAGCCTAATGTTGGAATGTTCTCTCTGCTTTGTTTTCTTTGCCTGGTCATGTCTCCTCTCAGTCACTTGACCCCTAGGGTTTTTTTTGCCACAGTAGAACTCTGCCACCAGACAGGGAAGCTTTCATCTGAAACACTGGGGTTTTCTCAGCTGCCAGAGGTATTAGATGGGTGTCATCTCTGACACCTCCACACACTGTGGCTAGCTGGACAAACACCCCAGGAACTCCACCCTAGACTGCAATCCAAATCCAAGCAGGTTAAAGCAAGAGTGATTGCCACTCAGAATGGTCGCTTGGTCCCCATACATTCTGCAGGCCAAGACCTGAAGCTGCCATTGGTGCTGACTGGCTGTGCTGAAATCTCAGCCCTGGGTGCAAAAGCTGACACACTCCCACTTACTGGGTCCCAAAATCCAGACTGCACTGACCTCTCCCTTTGTCCTTTGCATCTATGTGTTGATAATTCTGGAAACAGCCACAACTGCTGCTGATTGTGAGTCCCTCTGGCCCCCAGCTGGTCAAACCCACCCTGGGGCTAAAAGCGCTGCCTCATGGCAGGCCTGGGCTCGGCTCCCAGAGTGCTGTGCTGGCTGATTCTTGCAGACCTGCTGGACTGTTCTGAGTGGGAGGTTAGCTTCTCTGTGTCATTTTGTGGGTTCTGCTGCTGCAAAGTTTGTTCAGAGTCCCCTATTTACATTGATTGGTGAAGGTAGAAGCCAGAGCCGCTAGGAGGTCATGCACCTACACCACCATCTTGAGTCTGCCCCCCAAACTATATTTTTAAAAATATCCATCCCCATTGGGAAAATTACATGTAGTCTTTTAGTTACCTTGAATCCCTAAACTTGATGGAAAAACCCCAATACTTAAACAAAACCCTTTGCCAAGATTTAGTCTTCAAGTCTTCACATTTGTTTCAACCATCTTAATTTCTCTCTCTCTCTCTCTCTCTCTCTCTCTCTCTCTCTCTCTCTCTCTCTCTCTCTCTCTCTCTCTCTTTCTCTCTCAAATGATTATTTATCATTAACTTGAATACAGATCTCATAGCGCCAGTAGATGTCCTATTGGATTTATTGAATTAGCTACACTACTAAACTGTCAGGGTTACAAGATGTAATTTTTTGGAGGTCAGTTTGTGTGCATTTTCATAGTTTAATATCTAAGAAAATGGTTCACCAGTCATTAGATCTTTTGAGGATACTAGTGTTATTTGAGGTTGGACTCAATTACTCTTGTCCTTTTATCTAAGACAACTATATGAGGGTTTAATTATCTTGTAACTGCTGATGTCTCATCAGATGTAGCAAGTTCATCTACATCTGGATCATCATGGAGTTTAGTGAATCTTGGATTGTATGATGAGCTTGTAAATCATCATGTTAGAACTAAAAAAAAACATGCTAGAGAACTACACTGAAGCACAGGGTTTAAATGGGATTAGGTAAGAAATCAAATGTTTAAAAAATACTACTTGCTAGACACTGTATATACAAAGATAAAAACAAAGCAGTCCTTCAGCTCAAGAAGCTTACATTCTGGTAGAGAAAATAGCATACATAATTGTGAAAATTAAAGAAATTTAAAGTAATAAGGGAGGCAGCCAGAATGAATTGATCAGATTAGTTTATTTTCATTATTTTAATTACAAAGACTCTGGCCTTGAGATCATGTGTGAACAATGAAAAGGAAACAGAAGAATGGGAAGGAGAGAAAACAGAGGTTCCAGTCCTGAATTCTACTAGTTTCTGAGTCTGGCTATCATAGAACCTAATGAAATGAATCAAAATACAGGGAAACTCCTTTTTTCTTAAGAATTTTAGCCCTGGGATAACTGCAGGTCCTTATTCAACATCTATAAATTCCCCTCCCCACCCCACCCTGAACTTCAATTGCACATTCCTAGACTTTTATGCCTTGACATAACCTTGCTCCCAAATTTCCTTCCCACAGCTCCTAATTTACTATGAAAAAGAATAGAAGGCAAAAAAAAAATATATCCAGAAGTAAACTTTATATAAAATTCTGGGTAACTGAACTCATTTTCAGTAAATGAGATTTTACCACTTTGTCTATTTAGGGGTAAATAGTCTTCCTAGAAGGGCATATGAATATTCATTTTCTTTGTGAAGAAGCAGGCAGCAGATGCTTCCATATCTGAGCCCAGCAAAGATGCATCTCAGGATCTTTTGGAAAATATTTTTCTTCAGCCTTAGGCTCCCAGTAGAGCCCAGTAATGATGCAGGAAAGTTTGGAATAAAGAGGGTGATAAGGGTGGTGTCAGTCAGCATCTCCACACAAATAGATATACACACACAAATATTATAAATGTGTTTATCCATATGTCCATCCATATCTACTTTTATCCTTAAGCCTCCCTACCCAGCAATCCACCTCCAATTCTCAACCCATTATGTAGTGAATATTGAAACAAAACAAAACAAAAAAAAGAAGATAATAAAATACACAATACAAAAATCACTTATAGATAATCATATATTGACATGAATATTTTAAACAGAATAATAACCTCAAAAGTGAGTGACAGATCTCTAGTTATGGTCATTATAAGAGAATGTCACAGCATATTAAAAAGCAATTGGTTATATTCAAGTCACAGAAAACTGAAATAGAAGATTTTGACTTTATTATGTGTTGTTTCAGAGATGCTATATATGAAAAATTACTAGATAAAGAATAAAAAGCACAGAAAAAATATGGAGCAAAAAAAGGTATTTGAAAAATGTTAACAGTCTATTCCCTTCAGTTTTCCTCATAAAAGGTAATTATTAGATAAAATAATTTTTTTTCCATACTGTGCCTACACCAAGGATAGTACTAGGGTAATCCCTCTAGTCACTAGAGGGCAGCTTGTTTTTAAAAAAATCATTTTTGACTACCTCTATTCCAGCTTTCGTTAAGTTGCAGACTGTGACTAGAAATTAGTTGAAGGGCATTTAATCTAGGGAGTCATTTGGGATCAAAACTACCTCCTCTGTGAATCCGGTCAGAAGTTTTTACCGAAAAGTAGAAATATAAAACCTTTTATACATAAAGGAATCTGCTGTAAGAGAAACTTCTTTTCCACTTAGGTTATAGTTGAATCAAAATCCAATATACTATCTATGCTACAGACCATAGACCAATAAGAGATGTCCAAGTTATTGAATGACTCAACTTTTTCTCTGGAGATGAATTCCCTGACCCCTAGTATTCCTCTCTTGGATATTTTCAGCTTTTGTCCCAAAGCAAATAAGGGGGTCAGAATATGGAAATCAATATTTAAAAATTTATTTCATGCCATCTATACGATGTCTTTAAAAAATTTTTTTAACATGGATTGAATTTAAAAAAAAATTCTTGCCCAGAATTCGAACTAAACTAAACTTAGTGATATGCTGGTTTTATTTGAGTGTGGTCCACAATTGAATTTTTCCACGGGTCAGAGATATTTGAAAGAAATGTCATTTCTCATCCAACTCTTAGATGTTTACTGTATCAATGCTGTTCATTTTAAATTAAGAGCATCTCAGGTCAGGAAGCATGTATTGTGATAAGTTGTCTTGTGCTATGCATTAGCCCTTGTTCATAAAACCGAGCACATTCAATAAATACTATATGATGACAATGAACTAAGGGAATAGTTCCTATGTTCTGGGGAAATGAAAATATTGAAATTTAGAAATAGGTCTTGTTCAGGGCAATAACATCTAGTAATCCAAAGGGAGGATTCAAAAAGTCTATTTAGAATGCTTTCTTCCATGGACTTCATTGCCTCAAGTTTATATTAACTTGGAGCTTGCCCATGTATACATTCTTCTTTATCATTTTTTTTGTTTTTATAAGCAACCATTTATTTTCCCTACTATGCACCCACCCCCATTAGAAAAGAAAAAAAATGCAACAAATAAAGATAGTCAAGAAAACATATTCTTCCATTGGTCATGTCCAAAAATATATAATTTCTTCTGTAAATTGAATCCCTTAATTCTACATTAGGTAGTTGATGGAGTTCTGCTTCATCAATTCTATGGAATCTTGGTTGGTTAATGAATTGATCTAAGATAGGTGGTACAGGGAATAAAGAATGAGACCTCGAGTCAGGAAGAGCTAAGTGTAAATTTGGCCTCAGCTATTTGCTAGCTATGTAACTCAAATTTAGTCTTTTGATATCTGTCTGTCCTAGTTTCTTCATCTATGAGATAAGGATAATAATAACACCTATCTTGCATGGTGGTTATAAGTATAAAAGTAATATTTTTAAAATACTTTGCTAATTTTAAAGCATTTTATAAATTTTGTTATTATTGTTTTTTTGTTAGCATTACACACATTTATTTGATAAAACAAAGAAGGTACAAATTTAAAGTACAAATATCACTTTAAAATTTTAGGAAGCAGTATTTTACTTTGAGTATTCACTGAATAAGAAGAAAATGTGATAAAAAATATTTGTACTCATTACAGATTGTTATAAATTGTCATGTAGAAATGTCACACTTTTATTGCCTCTCCATCAATATATGTTATATATTTCTTAATGTCAAGCAGCAAATCAGAGGATTATTTCCAAAATAATCTAAAACTTTAAAAATGTAATTTTGTCAACATTTACTTTCAAATTTGAAAATGCACAATTTTCCTGTCAAGATAAGGTATTTGAAGATTAAAAAAAATCACTAGCAATAATGCATAAAATTGATTTGGAAATAAAGTGTTAGAATTCAGGAAACATAGGAGAAAATTAACTTCATAATGCAAATTGTAAAATTGTTCATGATTTCAATTTAAAAAGATGTCTTATTTTTTATTTTCCCATTCTGGGGTTAGGCATTGTGTTTTGTTCTTAGTTGAACAGCTTAGCAAAATGAGGAAAGGGATGAGTACAAATTCAAGGAGAAAGATTTCTATGCTTAAACTTCAAGCAGATGTGCCTGATAAAAGTCAATTTACAAACATAATTAAATTATTTTGAAGAAAAAAATACAAAATAAGGTATGAGCATAAGGTAATGTCATTTACTCTGCATAATTAAACAATACTGAAGTTAATAGAAGTAACAGTGTGTTAGTTAAGGCATAGGCCATAAAGCAACCATTGAAAATTAATACTGTGACAACTTTTACTGTAAAAGTTTCATTAGTTAACTTCTCCAGACATTCTATACAAGAAGTTAGTGTCAACATCATAATAAGAAGAGTGACAAAACCAGCAACATCAAGTTATGTCAAAATTGTGGTAAGAGATAAGGCCAGACCACCTGCAAATAATTTAGCATTGTAGTTTCTGAGATTTAAAAGGAAAGAATATTTGTAATTATATGTCACGTTGTCTGCAAAAATAAAAAAAGATACTTTTGTTACCTCAGTCCTTACTTTGGATGATATTTCTCTTTCCTTTCCATATTGCTGTTGCTGACATTTCCAATACAAAAATGAAAAATATTGGTAGCAGGATACAAATTGATAAAAGTTATTAAACTAGCTTCTGCGGTATAGTCTTAAAGTAGATTTACAGAGACCAACTCAACCCATGGCAAGCCTGAAGTGTTTAGGAAAGGTATCACTGCATTGTTAAAGTCCTCTCAGGAACATTCTTATCATGAACATTTCTCTCTATTGTCTCTCTCTCTTTCAATATTTTAATACAACACATCAGAATCTTTATTCCCAAAGGATTTATTTCTTCCTACTTTCCTGTCTTCAACACCTTTGGATACTGTGCTTATTTGTCTCTTCTTGGAAGCTCTCTGCAATTTGGCAATGGGCCTCCTCGTACAGGTAAGTCTGAGATAATGATATCTTCCTAAAACAGCATATACTGGACATTCTTACTCTGGAGTCCAAGGATCAATTTCAAAAGGCCCATCAATTTTGACAGTAAAGAATTTACATCTTTATTTTCTCTAACTTCTAATTAAAATTCTTCACACATTTCAATTATGAATTAAAAAAACAACAACATTATTCTGAAAAGGAGTTGATAGATTTCCCCAGACTGCCAAAGGGAACTGTGATGCTCAAACAATGTAACAATCCTTGCCTTAGATTGTTTCTGTGATATTTTGCAAATCTTGGATAAATTTATTTGTTTCTTAGAACTTGAGACATAAAAGTTAGAAAGAATAAAAATATGTGTGTTTATGGGTGTATGTGTGTGAGTGGGGGGGGAAGAGGTTATGAATATATTGAATGCTTTGAAGTTTTCTTCCTCAATTATTCTCACATTAATTCCCTCTCTGCCATTCACTCTCACTTTCTTAGTCTAGGCTTTTATCACATCATGAGCAACATAAACAAAAAATCTCTGCAGTGATCTCCATAGCTTCATTTTTCCATCCCTCAAATTCATTCTACCTACCAGATAAATGTGTTTAAAGACATGTTTTGTGTATCATACACATCTCATATTCAAAATTACACAATTACCTGTAGAAATGAGTCCAAGTACCAGTTTTTTTCAATGTACTATTTATTTTCTAATTCTAATTTCATGATTACATTTATAAAATCTTTCAAATTTATGTGATTGATATTGGCTATTGTTTGATTTTGAGTGATCTCTAATTAAAAATTCTTCCCCACTTTATTCTTTTTGTACATTATATCTTCATATTCTCCTTTAAATTTTAAAATTGTTTTATTTTTATATTAAGTCAGGCATCTATTTGTAGGCTTTTGTACTACATAATATATGATGATCATCTAAGGTAAATTTTTGGTAGATAGCTTTCTAGTTTTCTCAGACATTATATTTTCAAATAGTGAAGCTGTATCCATATATTTGGTGTCTTTGGGTTTTTCAAACACTGAAGTATCATATTCAAGTGTTTATGTGTTTTATTAAGCTAATTTGATCCATTGATCAGCTTTTCTATTTTTTTAACCAGCAATAAATAGTTTTGATGAAAACAGATTCACAGGAACTTAATTTTTAAGATCTAGACTCACCTTTACTCCTAGAGAGGTTACTTTTTTCACTATTTTCTTGAAGTTCTTGGCCGCTTATCTCTTTAGATTAGTGCCATTTTTTTTCTTTCTACAAAGTAGCTCCATAGTAGTTTAATTTATATTAAATTAAAGTTATGCATTCATTTTGGTAATATCACCAGTTGTAGCAGCAAGGACACTAGAATACCCAGGGTCGCTGCCAACACAGGTTCCTAGATCTGCTTTTCTAAAGGAAAGCAACTCAAAATCTGTTAACAATCTTACTTCAATCAATGAAACATAAATCATTCACCTAGTTCAGGGTGAAAGGTTAGCATCCTGAACTTCAGAGAATAGAACCAAGTTACAAGAATAAGTTACAAGCAGACAGAGAAACAGATGAGCAGACAGTCTTCCAGCTGTCTTACCATATACAGTAAGTTACCAGAGAGCTAAGTACCAACATCCGGGTTTTCAAAGCTGGGGGGATCAATGGCTGCCCAGAGTCTTGTCTGGTCAAATCACACAACCCTTCCCAAAGTAAGCTCCAAAACAAAAACTGATATCAGGGTACACACAGCCTTCTCCTTGCTCAGAGAACCTCACAACCCTCTTGACCCACTGCTCAATCACACAGTATCAAGGTGTGGGCATTGCTGAAAACCAAGCCTCCCCCCACAGGCTCAATGAGACCACATTCAGCCTATAAGGGGCAGAGTATATGTTCAAATCAAGGAAGGTTCTCAGAGTCACTTAAGCCTACCGGGAAGATGTTAAGTTCTATTCCCATGACACCAGTTTCATTGGCATAGCCACAAAATAAACAGCTTATTCCTAGAACTATCTAATTTTTCCATTATTTCTGTATGGAACATTTTGTAGTTATATTTATATAATTTGTAAGTATACCATCATAGACTTGACTTCCAGATATTTTGAATATTTTGTAGTCATTTTCAATTTATTTTTTCTCTTTCTTCTTATAAAATTCTGTTAATAATACATAGAAGGGATGATGGTTCTTTGTGTTCCAATTTTTGTTTTGGTTTAGTGAAATTATTAATTATTTCAATAACTGAAAGTGAAATTCTAAGAGGTAAACCAATCCTTTACAAGCATTCATCAGGTGATTAGTATGTGCCAAAATCTGGGGAAACAGATTAAGAATCACTTCTTATTCAGGTCCAGTTCAGGTGTTAATTCCTCTATGAGACCTTAAGTAATTCCCTGAGTTGGAAGTGATTTTTTTTCTCATTTGAATCTCTTAGGCAACTCAGTTTGATCATTCTTCTGTTTATAATCATATTCAAGTCTGAATTTTGGTTATTTGTTTTTATATTTCATTATCCTATAAGACTTATTTCCTTGAGGGCAAGGACTCTGATATTTTTCATCTTTGTATTCCTAATGCCTAGCACAATACCTTTAACATAGTGAGTATACTAAATTCAATTTAACACACATTTACTAAGTGCCTACTACACACCCAACATCATTCTAGAAAATGAATGTTGTAAATAATGAAAAAAAGTCCTAGAAGTGAAAGAGTTTGATTCTGCTGGGAAGTCACAATGTATATCTTGAATTCAAATTATCAATTGGAATTACAAACACTGGGGATGGGGAAGTTACAGGGAGACAGAATTTACGTCAATATGTGGAAAATTTCCTAACAATCAGAGCTGTCCTAAAATAGATGGGATTGCTTGGGAAGTAGTGAGTCTCTTATTATGTTAGCCTTATTGTAGAAATTAATGTAATTTTAGGGGTTTTGCCTTGTGTGTTATGAGGCTCAGAAGATTTAATATGTGTAAAACATTTTGCAAAACAGAAAGCCCTAAGTGCCAGTTGTTCTTGTTGTTGCTGTTGTAATTATTATTAGCCTCTGGTCACCAACCTTCTGATACAGTGAAAATTTTATTCTGTGAGCATTCTGATATACCCCTGCTTAGCTCAAACAGTACAGGAGTATGGTGGTAAATATTTAACAACCAGAATATCTGGGGGAAAACATAGATTTTAAATTAATCTTCATTAAATACAGTTTCTGAACTCCAGAAAATCAACAAAATAAGGAATTACACATTGATTTACAGAGAGCACTGATTTCTGAAATGTAAATGCTTACACTGAAAATTTAACACTTGGCCCTTGCAAGCTGGTTAGAGTAGGTTCCAGTATACAACTGTGTGTCATCTCAATGGTCTTATATGAGGGAGTAAGATTCAAGGCCACCTAATTTTTCTTCCAGCTTTTCAATTCTATGAATCTATACTTGTATAAGATCTAATTGTATGATATAGAAATATCTATTTTAGCAGTATTTAAACAAAGTAAATAGTACTTTATTACCATTAGTAATAATGATAAAAATACATTTATAATATTATGAAAGCCCAAATCTGAGTAATGATGTAGGTTTGCAAAATATTACATTTTTTTATTTGATCCTAATAGTACTTTTTTCATTATATGGGGTAAGGATAATTATGATCATTTTATAAACAAGGAAGCTATTTTTCTCAAAATCATAAAATAACTAAATGGTAGAGTATATTCTTCTGAATTCAAATGTGAAACACTCCTCACATTATCTAACATTTTGGATCCCATCGTTGGGATTGACTATCTCAGTAACCTTAGGGAAGTCACTTGTACTCTCTATGCCTCATTGTCTTTGCTTGTTCAAGAAGGGACTTGGATTAGGTGACTTCAAAAATCTCTTGCTATTCTAAGTTTATGATGCCATGATTCTGTAGAAATATGTCAGTCTTATACATATGAGTTATGGGAAAAGAGGAATGCAATATGATGGACTTATGGCATAATTGCATCACTATAACCTGAAATTTGACCTTAACTAGCCATTCTGAATGTATGAAATTCTTTGTCAGCAATGAAGGCCATCCATGATTTGCCAGCCACAAATATATTGCTTTTTCAGTCCAAGACATCATGGTCTATTTCCAGAAACCCAACTAAATCTGCTCAATTCAATTATTTATAATTTATTTTTAATTGCATTACATTTCAAACTACCAAGGCTGCAAAAGAAGCAGATTTTCTACAAGGTCAGTATCATACCTAAATTATTTATTTTCTTTAATTCTTATCTCTTAATGATTAAGGTGGATTATGTTAGGCAATCCAAGATACATACTCAAATAGATAAGAAGGCCACTATCATTATGTCCTCATTATTTAGCAATGAAAAGAGCAACTCAAAAATGCTGCAAATGAGTAATAAAGCAATTTTTTGGAAGCATGCAATTTTTCATTTAGTATGTACCAGCAGGAAGATCTAGAATAATTACTCACAACAACAATCATGTAATCATTATTCTTGTTTTTTTTTAAAGCAATTGGGGTTAAGTAACTTGCTCAAGGTTACATGGCCAGTTATTTCTAGGTGTGGTGCTAAGTATCTGAGCCCAGATTTGATCCCCAGGTCATCCCAACATTGGGGCCGGTGCTCTTACTCGCTGAGCCACCTGGCCACCCCAATGTAATCATTATTCTTGAATACAAAGTCAAAGTGAACATAGAGATAGAGGAATATTTATAAAAAAAAAAAAAACTTTGACAGGAAAACTCTTGAGTTCATTAAAAATCTCTTGCAAAAAAGCTAAATTTCTTGCAGTTTATAAGTGTACTTTAAATACCACATATCCTAAATGTAAATGATCTTAAGTAGAGATATTCATTTTGTGTTGGAATATTTTTCTTAAAGTGGTAGATTTTTAAATCCTGAAGTATCACCAGCAAATTATCCACTGAAAATAATTAAGCCACATGCTTAATATAATAGTGACATCCAGTGGCCATTTAAACTAATGCCAGAGACATGTTCCTATGTAATAGAATAACCTTTTAAAATTATTTAGCAGAAGGACTGTTTTGAAGTTTGCTGTGATTGCCCAATGAGGCTACACAAATGACAAATAGGTTTCCTGTTGATCAAAATCTACCCACCAACACTTAACCCTATTCAAATATGAGCCTTACTTATTTATCAAAACTTAATTTGCACCTAATTTCAATATTTTATTTAAAGATAAATTGGCAGCACTTAAAAAAGATTTACAGATCCCAGACTTTACTTTAAAGTCCTACACACCAAAAAAAAAATCAACTTTAATCAAGAAGATAATTCATATTAAAATAGTTTAATATATCAATGGACATGTGATCATAATAGAGTGAGTATTCATTCCATTGACAGATTGCATTTCTTTCATGTCCTCTCCACCTCTTTATGTCTTGTCTGTGTCCTCTGAGAAATTCTTCATAGAATTTATAGAAAACACATTCAGAATATTTTTGTTTTTAAGTTCATCTGTCATTGTATGGGTAACAATGAAAGACATGTGCATTGACGACAGATTATTTCCAACCTTACTATAAATTAATGTATTTTTTCTGCTTACACATATCTCCGATTTTTAATTTCATGGAATATTTTAATACATTAGATATAATACAGATTAAGGATTATAGATAGAAATTTGAAAAAGTCAATGACCAAATTTATTGATAATCTATTTGCTTGGTGGTATTCTAGGTACTGGGACCACAGAATATTATAAAACAGTTGTTTCAAGAGACAGAAATCATATAGATCAGAAACAGGAATTACACATATAAGACAAGTGGGCAATGCAAGCTAGCTTTCAATTACATACTAATTAGCACTCTATAACTTCAGAGTGGATCAATGTAGCTTGGTGTAATCCAAGAAGATTTTATGGAGGAAGTGGAATTTTAGAGGCTGCTAACATCCATAAAGACAAAAGTTTTTACATAAGAATGGAATCATTAATGATATCAAGTAACTCAATTCATAAAATTATTCATATATATATATATATATATATATATAACACGAAAAGGGAAGAATTTCATACTTTTGGAAATAACACATTTAAGTGCTTATTAAGTAAAAGCTACTCTTATGGATAATTTATTTTAAAATATGGAGAAATAGGGCTTTCTGACTATGCTATTTCATCTAGTCATTGCTTTGAGAGGGGAAGAAGAAGGAAAACAGAGAAAAAGGCAAAAAAGGAAGAACATATCTGGAATCTTGTAGTAGTAATGGCATTTGAAAATCTTTCATGACCCTTGAACTTGTTGACATAGCAGGAAGGGGTGGGGTGGAAAGGACCAGAGCCAAGTAGGGGCCAGCTGGAGCCAGCAAGGTGACTTGAAGTGGCTGCAGAAGTTTGAACTTCTTTGAGCCAGCCAGAACTTCTGCTGAAGACTTCTGCTGAGGACTGCTGGGGACAGAAACTGTGTGGGGCCAGAGCTGCTGGGAACAAGCTGCGTGAAGGCTGACCAGTCACCCTAAATGAGGAGAGGAGGATCTTTGCCTGAAGGAGACTGTTTTGTTTTGAGGACTTGACAAAGTGGTTGTTTACCGCATTAATTATGTGTGCCAACTCCCTGGCTACTGGGATGACCTTGTCTTTCTAGTTTTGGAACTCAGCTTTGAATAAATTTCCTGACTATGGCCCCCATATAGAGAGCCTGTTACTTTTTTGATTAATAACAATACCAGCATATTTATAGTCATTCTAAGCATTGAGAATATTGCATTGTTGCTACAAAGCAAAGGTGTGATGATTTTTCAGAAGCAATTATTGGAATATTTTCATAACTTTTCAGAAGAAAAAGGACAGTAAGGAGACCATTAAAATAGAAGAACAGTTCTGCTCTGTCTTTTCCTTCTTCCTTCTTGCTTAGCTTTCATTATTTGTGGGAAAACCTGGCTCAATGAATAAAACAATTCTGCATCACAAGTTTGATTGATAATTAATGCTGTTAATAGTCCATCTCTTTTTGAAATATCCCAATGCTTCTGATTAACAAGAATCCCATGTAATTATTTTTTGTAGATGTGTATTTTTATTAATAAATTAATTTTTTGTTTTCACCATTCAATTCCACAAAGTTTTGAGTTTCAAATTTTCTTCCCTTCCCTCCCCTCCTTACACCCCAGTAGGGCTTGCATTCTGATTTACCTTTCCCCAATCTGTCTTTACTTTAATCATCCAACCCCCGTGTCTTATCTTCTTCCCTTCCATTTTCCTGTAGGGCAAGAGAGATTTCTATACCCCATTGCTTGTATATATTATGAACCAGTTCCATGTATAAACAACTTTTAAATTTATTTTTAAAACCTGGAGTTCCACATTCTCTCCTTTACTCCCTCCCCACTCACCTCCACTGAGAAGGCAATTCCATATAGGATATATAAGTGTAGTGATGAAAAACAGTCCAATAGCAGTTGTGATTTGAAAGACTATATTTCCCTCCCTCCTATCCCGACCCCCCATTTATTCCAGTCTTTCTTTTGAAAGAGAGCCTCCCTAAGCCTCCTCAAAAGTGTTTGCTTCTGATTACCCCCTCCTCCTATTTACCATCTGTTTTATCATCCACCCCCTCCTCCCTTTTCCCCCTCACTTCTACTTTCCTGCAAGGTAAGATAAATTTTCATACCCAATTAAGTGTGTGTTATTCTGCCCTTAAGGTAAATCCAGTGAGAGTAAGATTCATCCATTCCCTCTCACCTTCCTGCTCTTCCCCTCCATTGTAGATACTTGCTCCTTGACTTTTTTATGTGAGATAATTTACCCTATTCTCTCTCTCTCTTTCTTCTACTCCCAGTGAATTCCTCTCTCAACTATCCTAATACTGAGAAAGGTCTCCTGAATTACAAATATCATCTTTTGATGTAGAAATGTAAAAAGTTCAACTTTAATAAGTCCCTTATGATTTCTATTTCCTAATTAACTTTCCATGCTTCTCTTGATTCTTATATTTGAAAGTTATATTTTCTATTCAGCTCTGGTCTTTACATCAAAAATGCTTAAAATTCCTCTATTTCATTGAATGCCCATTTTTACCCCCAAAGGATTATACTCGAATTTGCTGGGTAGATGATTGTGGCTTTTATTCCTAGTTCCCTTGACCTCTGGAATATCATATTTGAAGACCTGTAATCCCTTAATGTAGAAGCTGTTATATCTCAAGTTATCTTAATTGTGTTTCCACAATACTTCTATTGTTTATGCTGGCTGATTGCATTATTTTGTCCACAACCTGGGAACTTTGTAATTTGGCAATGATATTCCTAGAAGTTTTCCTTTAGGGATCACTTTTAGTAGATGATTTACAGATTCTTTCAATTTTTGTTTTCTCCCTGCTTTTAAAATATCAGAAAAATTTTCCTTGATAATTTCTTTATATATACATTAATTTATTTATTTTTAGTTTTCAACATTTACTTCCACAAGTTTTAAAATTCTCTCCCTCCCTTTTCCCTTCCTCCCCACGATGTCTTGCAGTCTGATATCACCTCTGTATATGCATTCCTGTTAAAGATATTTTCACATTAGTCACGTCATAAAGAAAAATGTTAATGAATGGGAGAAACTATGAAAAAGAAAAAAATGAAAAGAAAAGAAAATAGTCTGCTTTGCTCTGCATTCAGACTCCACAGTTCTTTCTCTCTATGTGGATGGCATTTTGCATCATGAGATATTTGGAATTGTTTTAGGTCCTTGCATCATCATAACATTGTAAGTCTATCAAAACTTGGTCATCACACACTGTTGTTGTTGTTGTGCACAAAGTTGTTCAGGTTCAGCTCAGTTCACTCAGCATCAGTGCAAATAAATCATTCAAGATATTTACTGAAGCAGGCCTGTTAATCATTTCTTAAAGCACAGTACTATTCCACTACATTCATATACCACATTGTTTTTATTTCCTCTTCATTGTTGATGAATTCACCCTTTTCATTTTTGATATATGTAATTTAGGTTTCTTTTTTTTTTTAAGCAATTGGGGTAAAGTAACTTGCTCAAGGTTACACGGCCAGTTATTTCTGGATGTGGTTCTGAGTGTCTGAGCCCGGGATTCGATCTCCAGGTCGTCCCAACACTGGAACCAGTGCTCTTACTCGCTGAGCCACCTGGCCTCCCCTAAGCAATTGGGGTTAAGTAACTTGCTCAAGGTTACATGGCCAGGTGTTTCTGGGTGGGTGCTGAGTGTCTGAGCCCGGGATTCGATCTCCAGGTCGTCCCAACACTGGAGCCGGTGCTCTTACTTGCTGTGCTACCTGGCCGCCCCCTTCTTTCTTTTTAAAATCAAATTAAACACAAATTTATCATTTTATTTTTAATAACACCAATTCCTAGTTTGTTTATTAGTTCAATAGTTTCTTAATTTAAATTTTATTAATATCTCCCCTGATTTTCAGCATTTAGTATTTTATGAAGGGCTTTAAATTTGTTCTTTCCCTATTTTTTTGAGTTGCATGTCCATTTCACTGATCTCCTCTTTCTCTATTTTATTTATGTAAATATTCACATCTTTCCCTAAGAAGAGCTTTTGCTGTTTCCCATTAATTTTGGTATGTTGTTTCATTATTGTCATTCTCTTGAATGAATTTATTGATTATTTTTATAATTTTTTGTTTGACCCATTCAGTCTTTAGGATTATACTATTTAGCAACCAATTAATTTGTAGTCTATCCATCCATTGCCCTTCATTACATATAAATTTTATTACTTCATGGCCAGAAAAGGATGCATTGAATATTTGTGCCTTTCTGCACTGGGTTGTGAGGTTTTTTTATGCCTGAGTACATGGGTAATTTCTGTTATATTCTGTGTATATGCAGAGTACCAATGAGAAAATGGTATATTCCTTTCCATCCCCATTCAGTTTTCTCCAGAAGTCTATCATCTCTACCTTTTCTAAATTCTATTCACCTCCTTAATTTATTTCTTCTTCTTTTTTTTGCTTTAGTTGGAGGGCAATTGGGGTTAAGTAACTTGCCCAATGTCACATGGCTAGTTTTTATTTTAAGTGTCTGAGGCCAGATTTGACCTGAGGTCCTCCTGACTCCAGGGCTGGTGCTGTATTCAATGTGCCACATAGCCACCCCCATTTCTTCTTTATTTTGAGATTAGATTTATAAAGTTCACAGAGAGCTATGTTGAAGTCTCTCACTTATGTAGTTTTGCTACTTATTTCTTCTTGTAACTCCCTTAAATTCTCCTCTAAGAATTTGGATTCTATACCACTTGGTGCATATATGTTTAATAATAACATTACTACATTGTCTATGCAGCCTGTTAGCAGAATATAGTTTCCTTTCTTATCTCTTGATTATATCTATTATTGCTTTTGCTTTGCCTGAAATTAGGTTTGCTACCCCTGATTTTTTTTTTTACTTCACTTGAAGCCTAATATATTCTATTCCAGATTTTTATATTTACCCTGTGTGTATCCCCCTGTTTCAAATGTGTTTCTTCCAAATAACATTGTAGGATAATTGTTTTTAATCCACTCTGATATCCTCTTCCATTTTATGGGAGAGTTCACCCCATTCAAATTCAGTTATGAATAGTATCTATTTCTTTTTCTCCATCCACCCCCCCATTTATGCTTTTATTTCTCCCTTTCCCTCCTCAAAAAAAGTTTTCTTTTTGAACTCTGCCTCCCTCAATCTACATTCCCTTTTATCAACTCTCCTCCCTTCTTGATTCCTTTTCCCTTATTACTTCTTCTCTCCCTTCTAATCATACCCTTTTCTTTCCCCTTTTCCCTCCTACTGCTTGTAGGGCAAGGTATATTTCTATACCTAACTGAATATGTTATTCCCTCCTAGAATGAAATCTGATGAGAGTAAACTGCAAACAATTTTTATCTCCTTCCCTTCTTTCCCTCTTCTATGCTATTCTTTTGTGCCTCTTAATGTGATGCATTTTACCTTTTCTGACTCCTGCTTTCCACTTCTCCCATTTAAATCCCATTCTACCCTTTAAGTTAGTGTTTTTATCATCATGTTATTTAATTTATGCCAACACCCTCTATCTATGTATATCCCTTTAAAGATGTCATAATAATAACACAGTTCTCAATATTTAAAAGTATCATCCTGCAATATAGGCATGCAAACAGTTTGTTTGTTTTGGATAACGTCTTTTTTTCCTGTTTGCCTTTTTATGCCTCTCTTGATTCCTATATTTGAAGATCAATTTTTTTCCATTGAACTCTGGCCTTTTTATAAGTAAAGTCTGAATGCCCTTTATTTCACTGAATGTCCATCTCCTCTCCTGAAAGAGTATGCTCAATTTTGCTGGCAGTTGATCCTTGGTCTTAATGCAAGGTCCTTTGCCTTATACTATATCATATTCCCATCCCTCCAGTCTTTTAAAGTAGAAGCTACAAGGTCCACTGTGATCAAGACAGTGCTTCCATGATATTTAATTTTTTTTTCTTTCTGGCTGCTTGCAGTATTTTCTCTTTTATCTAATAATTCTGGAATTTGACTACAATACTGCTTGACTTTTTCAGTTTGGGACCTCTTTCAGGAGGTGGTCGGTGGCTTCTTTCAATGATTATTTTAGGTTCTGTTTCTAGGACCTCAGGGAAGTTTTCCTTGATGAAAGATACCATCCAGGTTCTCTTTTTCATCATGATGCTCAGGTAGATCAATAATTCTTAAATTCTCTCTCCTGGATCTATTTTACAGGTTAGTTGCTTTTCCAATGAGTTACTTTATGTTTTCTTCCATTTATTCATTCTTTTAGTTTTATTTGATTGATTTTTTTGCAGGGCAATTGGGGCCTAGCAAACTGACCCAAGTCACATGGCTACTGTGTGTGTGTGTGTGTGTGTGTGTGTGTGTGTGTGTCTGTTAAGTGTCTGAGGCTAGACCTGAACTCAGGTACACCTGACTCCAGGGCCAGTGCTTCACTAACTGTGCCATCTAGCAGCCCTGAAGATTTTGCTTTTTTTTTTCCGTGGGGAGGGGGGAAGGCAATTACGGCTAAGTGACTTGCCCAAGCTCACATGGCTAGTTTTTGTGTAAAGTGTCTGTAGCCAGATTTGAACTCAGGTCCTCCTGACTCCAGGACCAGTACTCTATTGTGCCATTTGGCTTCCCCCTATTTGGCTGATTCTTAATGTCTCATAGAGTCATTAACTTTCATGTGACCACTCTAATTTTTAAAGGATTATTTTCTCCAATTTAGTTTTGTATCTCCTTTTCCATTTGGCCAATTGCAGAAATTTTTAATGACTTGTTTTCTTCAGTGAATTCCCCTCTCCACCTCCTCACCTCCCATTTTGTGAACTGTATTTAACATTTTTTTCTGCCTCTCTTATTTGACTTTTAAAATCCTTCTTGTTTCTTCCAAGAAGATTTTTGGGCTTGAAACCTGTTTGTATCTTTGATGTTTTGAATGTGGCTATATTGACCATGGTGTTCCCCTGAATTGGTGTTTTTGTCTTCCCTGTCATGAATATATTTCACTATGATCATTGTATTTTTTATTACTCTTGTTCATGTTGTTTGTGTTCTTTTTTTGGGGGGGGGATTTTTTATTTGATCTCTTTTTCTGTAGCCCAGGGGCCACTGTCACAGTCTTTATGTCCTGGGGGCTAGCAGTGTGGTTACCAGTTTTCTGTGCTGGGGCTTCAGGTGCTTGCTCTTATATGTAGTAGTGGTCTGGTATTTTGCTTGGTGCTTGCCTGGATGTAGTATGTGCCTGCTGTTGGTACTTGCCTTCTCCTTCCCACCTGTGGTTTAAGATCTTCCACTGGTCCAATGAGGTGGGGCTGCTGGCTTTCTGGGACACATTCAGTTGTGCACTGGTCGCTTTTAAGCACAGCAAGAGGGAGATTTCCTGTTAATCTATAATCTCACAAGCTAGAGCTAAAAGACTAGCATACTCTGGCTTTCTCCTTTTTCCACCATTACAGGATTTTTCTTGGATCAATATTCTCTGGGGTTTTAAGGTCAAGGGAGGGTGAGAGTAACTTACTGTTTAATCTGTCACCTTGTCTCCTGGAAGTTTAAATGGGTGACTTTCAAACATTCAGTCTCTTGGGTGATAGCTCCAAGAGTACCTATTGCTTCCACCTCCACAGGCTCTGCACAGGACTGAACCTCTCTCACTCAACTCTGTCAGACACCTATTCCATACCAAGAGGTGTGACAGTCATCACTGCTGCCAGTGATTCAGTCTGTTGTGGGTTGCTCCTGTCTTGCCAAGATCAGGTCTACACTGGTGTAGCTTGCACACTAGAATGAGTTCCTCTCCTAGCCTGATGCAACAGATCCTTCCTGTTGAGCCTCAAAGTTTTCTTGGACTAGAAATTTGTCACACACTCTCCCTTTGAGAATTCCTCTGCTCTAAAATTTGTTCAGATTCACTTTTTAGAGGTATCTGAAGGAGTCTGTAGGAGAATGCAAGTGAAGTCCTGCTTTTCCCCTGCCATCTTGGCTCTGCCATTAGAGTCCAAATTTTCTCCTTAATAACTTTTTTGAAAGATGATATTCAGATTTTTTTATTATTATTATGGCTTTCAAGTAGTCAAGTAGCTTTAAAAATCTCTCTCCTGGATCTATTTTCAAGCTCAGTGATTTTCCAACTGAGGTATTTCACACTATATTATTTTTTTCATTCTTTTGATTTTGTTTTATAATTTCTTGTTTTCTCATAAAGTGGTCATCATCCATTAGATCCATTATGATTTTTTCCTTTACCAAATGCTTTGTTAACTTCTAGTTTAAATCATTCATTTCCACCAGATTTTGAGTTACAAATTTTCTCCCTGTTTTCCCTTCCCACCACCCCAAAATAGCAATTCCACAGAATATCCTATTCTTCAATCTGCTCTCTCCCATATATTCCTCCATCCCCTTTCAAATTTTCCAGTAGTGCATGGTTGTATCTCTATGCCCCAGCGCCTGTATATCTTATGTCCTAGTTACATGTAAAATAACATTAATAATAGTATACACACACACACACACACACACACATAAAGATTTGATTTTAAAGCTTTGAATTCCAGATTCATTCCCTTCCTCCCTCATCACCCACCCTCACTGGGAAGATAAGGAATTCAATATAGGTTGTATATGTGTAACTATGCAAAATATTACCATAGTGGATATATTGTGAAAGACTGACTATACTTCCCTTCTCCTGTCGCACCTCCCACTTGTTTATTCTCTACTTGATCATGTCCTTCTTCAGAATTGGGTGCTCCCAACTTCCCTTTTCCCCAGCCTGCCCTCCTTTCCATCACCCCCCCCCCCCATTCCCTTTGCCCCTACTCTCCTATTAGGGAGAGTTACACTATTTAGCATTTATGTCATTCCCTCCCTGAGACAAATTCAATGAGAATAATGCTGACCCATTCCCTTTTTCTTTCCTGTTCTTCCCCTCCATTGTAACCATTTTCCCTTTCCTCTTCTATTTGAGATAATTTATCCCATTCTGTCTCTCCCCATCTTCTCACATTATATTCTTATTTCACCTCTTACTTTCACCTTTTATGCATCACACCTTCCTATTAAATAGGTCCTGTGCCCTCTATCTATGTATACCTGTACATACACACACATATGTATACACAAATTTCTATTCCATTCAACTAATCTCATACTAAGAAAAATTTTATATGTTATAATTATCATTTTTACTTGTAGGATTATCAATAGTTCAACTTTGATAGCTTCCTTATGATTTTTTTCCCTGTTTACCTTCTCATGCCTCTCTTGCTTCTTGTATATGAATGTTAGATTTTCTATTCAACTCTGTTTTTTTCATTAAGAATACTTGAAGGTCCTCTATTCCATTGAATGACCATATTTTGCCCTGAAATATGATACACATTTATGCTGGGTAGGTGATTATTGGTTTTAATTCCAGCTTCTTTGACCTCTAGAATATTATATCCCAAGCCCTTCTATCCTTCAGTGTACAAGCTTCCAGATGTTGTGTTATTCTGATTCTGTTTCCACAAAATTCTAATTGTTTCTTCCTGGCTGCTTGTGATATTTTCTCCTTGATCTGCGCATTCCAGAACCTGGCTATAATATTCCTAGGAGTTTTCTTTTTGAGATCTTTTTCAGGAGTTGATCAGTGGATTCTTTCAATCTCTATTTTGCCCTCTGGCTCTTAAATATCAGGGCAATTTTCCTGGAAGGATGATTTCTAGGTTCCCTTTTTGATCATGACTTTGAGGTAGTCCAATAATTTTTAATTTTCTCTCCTGGATCTATTTTCCAGGTCAGTGGTTTTCCCAATGAGATATTTCATATTGTCTTCTATTTTTTCATTTGTTTGGATCTGTTTAATAGCATCTTGATTTCTCATAAAGTCACTAGCTTCTATTTGTCACAATCTAATTATGAATGAATGATTCTCACAAGTGACATTTTGAGTTTCTTTTTCCATTTGGCAAATATGGATTTTTAAGGCATTCTTTTCCTCATTGGCTTTTCGGGACTCTTTTACCATTTGAGTTAGTCTATTTTTTAAGGCGTTATTTTCTTCAGTCAGGTTGTTGACTCTTATTTCATAATTTTCTTGCATCATTCTCATTTCTCTTACCAATTTTTTCTCCATTTCCCTTATTTGATTTTCAAAATCATTTTTAAGTTCTCTTATGTACTGTAACCAGCTTGTATTTTTTTAGTTTTTTTTTTTGCTTTTTGGAGGGCAATTGGGGTTAAGTAACTTTCCCAAGGTTACACAGCTAGTATTTGTGTGTGTGTGTGTGTGTGTGTGTGTGTGTGTTAAGTGTCTGACGCCAGAACCTAACTCTGGTCCTCCTGACTCCGAGGCCGATGCTCTACTTACTGTGCTACCTAGCAGCCCCTACCAGCTTGTATTTTTCTTGGAAGCTTTTGGTGCAAGAGTTCTGACTTAGTTGTCTTCCTCCTGTTCCATGCTTTGATCCACTTTTTCCCAAAAATAAGAGTGTAAAGTTGGGTTCCTCTGCTTGCTTTGCTTCCCTTATTTACTCATGTTCCCGTTCAATTACTTGAATTTTGAGCGTTTTGCCATGGTAGGACTCTGCTACCAGACAAGGGAGTTTTATCCCAAATTCTGGGTTTTCTGAGCTGTAGTACTTGTCAGTTGGGTGCCCTCTCTAAAGCCTCAACATATTCTTGAAAGCTATTCATGCACCACAGGACTTCCAGCTTAGACAGCAATCCAGATCCAAGCAGGTTAAAAGAAGACTAATTACCCCTCAGACTGGTTGCTTTGTCCCCCTACAATCTGCAAGCCAGGAGCTGAAGTTGTCATGTGGTGGTGGCTGCATGGCTTTGTGCCTCAGCAGCTTCTCCCTCTAGGGGATAAAGGCCAGACTGCACTGCCAAACTAATGGATCCCAAAGTCAACACTGCACTGACCTCTCACCTTGTCCTTAGCATTTATTTATTGATAATTCTGGAAACTGCCACAGCTCCTGGTGATCTGAAATCCCTTCAACCAGCAGCTGCCTATACCTCCCTGAGGTTAAAACTTTGAGCTCACGTGGGGCTGGGCTTAGCTCCCAAAGCACTATGCTGGCAACTTCCTGCCAGCCTGCCCGGCTTTCCTCAGAAGGAGCTTAGCTTCTTTGTGTCATTTTGTGGGTTCTGTAGCTCCAAAGTTTGTCTAGAGTCATTTTTACATGGATTGGAGGAGGTGGAAGCCAGAGCTACAAGGAAGTCCAGTTTCTACTCTGCCATCTTGACTCTGCCCCTCCATGATTTTTTAAGGAGCTATTTTCTTCAGTGAACTTTTGAACCTCCTTTTCCATTTGCTCAAATCTGCTTCTTTATGGCATTTTTCTCCTCATTGGTTTTTTGCAACTCTTTTGCCATTTGCCCTACTCTATTTTTAAAGATATTATTTTCCTCAACATTTTATGGTCTCTTTTTAGCAAGCTGTTGACTCACTTTTTCATGATTTTCTTACCTCACTCTCATTTGTCTTCTCAAATTTTCTTCTTCTTCTCTTATTGGATTTTCAAAATGTTTTTTAAGCTCTTCCATGACCTGAGAACAATTCATAATTTTCTTGGAGACTTTGAATATAGATGCTCTGACTTTGTTGTATTCTTCTGTTTGTATATTTTGATCTTCACTGTCACCAAAATAAGATTTATAGTCTGATTTCCCCCACTGTTTTATCATTTTCCCAGCCAAATACTGGGCTTTTTAGTTCTTTGTTAAGGAAGGACTCTGCTTCCAGTGTGGAGGGTGTATTGTCCCAAGTTTCAGGGGTTTTCTGCTGCTTCTTTCAGAGATATTTCTAGGGACCTGTAAATTTTCATTTATTCCTAGGTTGTATGATCAAAGGAGAGGTGTTTACTCCTCACCTGATATGTGGTCTGGTGTGTGAATGACTACAAGAACTCTCTTCTGCATTCAACCTGTGAGGAGGATTCCCTCTCCACTGCCAACACAAGCTCTGACATGCCAGTTCTCCTCCTTGCCCTAGGACCACTACCCAGGACTGTGACCCAGATCAAAGCAGGTAAAAGCAAGAGAATCCTGCCCTAGCAAGAGCAATGAGATCCTTCTAATCCTTTTCAAATCAACTGCATTTGTGGGCCAACAACTCTGGAAGAAATCACTGCCATTGACACCTGCTGCTGCTGCTGCTCTCCTTGCCTCCACCATGGGTTTGGGACAGGACCTTTCTCCTCTGTCACTCAGGTCCAAAAAACTTTTCCTAGAGATCTTACAAGCTGTCTTTCTCATTTGTGGATTGAGAAGTCTGGAAACTCACAGCTGCCAGTGATTCAGTGCCCTGAGGCCTGCTCCAAGTTTGCAAGCGGGCCCTGTTTGTGCTGGCATAGCCAGCATTGATTTCCACTTGTCTCCCAGTCCAGGGCAACAATCTTTCTAGTCAACTTTATAGGTTATCTTGGAATTTAAATCTGTTTCACCCTGACATTTTATGGGTTTTTCTACTCTAGAATTTGTTTAGTCATTTTTTCAGGTACTTGGAGGGGTTTGGGGGAAAGCTCTATTAAGTCGATGCTTTTACTCTGCCATCTTGGTTCCAACCCCAGTTCCATATATTTTGAAGGAAGATTATTTCAGCTTTATGCTTGTGAAATTTCTGAAAACCTCTTTCTATGATTTCCTGACTGATGTATCATATAATACTTACTATTTCCCAAAGCAAATGAGTTCCAAATTAAGCTAATATGTGCATAGCATTTGTAAAAATGTAATATATATGGTTTATCTTAAAAGCCATCTCCAATTACCCCATCTAAAATTCTTGTAATTATGGAACTGACCGTGTTTCCCCAATAATAAGACCTATCCCGAAAATAAGCCCTCCCCTTACTGTGTAAGATTCCTCTAAAATAAACCCTCCCCCCAAAATAATCCCTATTGATATTGCTACTGTAGTGAAGGTGATCCCCTGCGCTACACGCTACATTACGGTACCCTTTGTATGCACCGTCCCCCCGCCCCGGGTGAAACACATGCCATGCTCCAAGCTGCATCCAATCAGAGCTGCAGCAGTGAGCGCGTCATCCTGCTCTTCCCCAGTGATTTGCTTGCTGGCGCCATTGAGAGCAGTGCCACAGAGGAGAGCTGAGGCAGGACAACATAAGCCCTCCCCTGAAAATAAGCCCTCTGGTGTTTTTCTTTCCAAAAAAAATAAGACAGTGTCTTATTATCAGGGAAACATGGTGAGTTTCAAATTGTATTGTCAGTTATGTGAGATTTTCACAACTCTTCACCTTGGCTTTCTAGTTTTTTATTTTGTTTATTTTATAAAATTTGACCCTGAAATTAGTGCTAAATGAATCTACATTATATGACAAACATCTCTTTGAATAGATTTATGTCCAACCAAATGAATGCTTTCTTTTTCCTTCACCCCACCTCCAAATACACATACATACAGACACACACACAATACATGTATGCACACTGTATTATTTTCCCAATGACATATCACTTATTTACATGTTTATTTTTCTCAGATGTAATGGAAATAATTGGTTGTTATCATTTGTCCAAAATGTACATTAACACAGGAATTCAATCTAAAAATTTTCATAAACTGTTACAATCTACTAGAAAGACCCATTGATGTTAAAAACCAATGCCCATTAAAGGCAGCTAATTCTACTTTTTGGTAGTTCTAATTTTCAGAAAATCATAGTCTTATGAAGAGCTTAATTCTATTTCTCTACAACTTCTACTTATTGCTTCTAGTTTTCTCTTCTAGGGCAATTAATTAACAGTTAAATCCATCCTTTATTTGACAGTCTTTCAAACAATTCTTATAGCTCTCAGAATCTTCCATACATTTAACACACTTAATTCCTTTAAAATAAATTTGCATACAACACTATTTTAGTTGTTGTAATCATCTTGGAGATGATCCCCAGTTTGACAATGTCCTACCTAGCATATCGTACCCAGAATTTATCAAAATATTATATGATCACCTTCCTTCCACTATCCAATATGCTTGTATCAATGCTGACTGAATTTGTATTAGCTTTATTTTGACTGTATCATATTGTTGACTAATAGTAAGCTTTAGGACCTTTGGATCTGTAGATCTTTTGCACATTTGTTGATTTCTAGCCGCTCATTGAGAACTCATGTAATGAAATTTTGAACCCTTTCTATCTTATTAGATTCAACCCTTTGGGGATCATTGGCATATGCAATCCATGCTGTCATCTTAGTCATTAAAAAAATGCTTAATAAAACAGGCAAAAGCCCTCTCTTCAAAACATATCATTTGAAAATTAGTAATATCAGTCTAATTTGCATTAAACTGATGCACTTGTTGATTTTTTCTGTCTTCATCTATTGGGAAAACATTTCCACCTTTTAATTTATTCTAAATTTCTCAATCCTCTTTACCTAAACCAAGTAACATATTCTTTCACAGCACTGTGCTACATTGATTAGCAGACAGCTTATGATAGTGTCCTCATTCTTTGTTTTGAATGTATTGATCTTTTTTCTTGTTTCACTCAACCATATGCTCACAACGAGTTGCTAGGAAGCAGTTAGGTTTAAACTTTAAATCACATCATCTCTTTGGGATATAGACCTAGTGGTGGAACTTTGCCCAAGGGGTGATAAATCTGTGCATACCCTTTGATATGCACAGATTTATCACCCCTTGAGCAAAGTTCCAAATTACTCTCCAAAATGATTGGATCAGTTCATAACTCTTTATTTGTGTGAAAAGTGTTTTGTAATTTTGTTTATAGAGTTCCTGAGTTTGTCTTGACAAGTAGACTTCCAAACAATTTATATTGTATAGTTATTTTAAGTATAATTTCTCTTTCTATCTCTTGCTGCTGAGCTTTGCTAATAATACAAAGAAATGGCAGTGATTTGCATCTGTTTATTTTATATGCAGAACACTTGTTAAATTTGTGTATTACTTGAAGTAGTTTATTTTTAATTGATTTTCTAGTATTCTGTAAGTATATCATCATATCATCTGCAAAGTGTGATAGCTTTGTTTCTTTCTTGCATATTACAATTCCTTCAAATTTTTTCTTCTCTTATTACTAAAGCTAATATTTCATGTAGAATATTTAATAATGGTATTGATATTGTGAATCCTTGTTTCTCCACTGAGCTTATTTGAAATGTTTCTAGTTTATCCATTCAATATAAGGATTGATGATGGTTTCAAGAACTTGTCACTCATCCTTTTAAGGAAAACTCTGTTTATTCCTAAGCTTGCTAGTGTTTTTTATTGGAATGGGTGGTGTATTTTATCCAAAGCTATTTATGCATATATTGATATAATTATATGTTTCTGTTAATTTTGTTATTAATATGATCAATTATACTGATAATTTTCCTAATACTGAACCAACCTTGCATTTGTGGTAAAAATTGCACCTAATAATAGTGTCCTATTATGGTGATAAATTTCTGCAACTTTTGATAATATTTTATTGCAATTTTTGGTAATATTTTAAAAAATTTGCATCTATATTCATTAGGGGAATTAGTTTACAATTTTCATTTTCTGTAGTCTTTCAAGTTTGGGTATCTGTATCATATGTTTATCCTAAAAATTTTTTGTTAGGGGGGCAGCCAGGTAACACAGCAAGTAAGACCACTGGCTCCAGTGTCGGGATGAACTGGATCGAATCCCAGGCTCAGATACTCAGCACCACACCCAGAAATAACTGGCCGTGTAACCTTGGGCAAGTTACGTAACCCCGATTGTTTAAAAATATATATTTGTTAGGACTCCTTATTTGCATATTTTTTCCAAATAATATTGGAATTCATTGTTCTTTAAATGTTTGGTAGAATTCACAGGTGAATTCATGTCACTATAGAGATTTTTTTCTTACGTAGCTCACTGCTGGCTTCTTCAATTTCTTTTTTCTGAAATTGGGTTAGTTAAGTATTTTATATCCTCCTCTCTTATTCAGGGAAATCTATATGTTTTGTAAATATTAATCTATTTCACTAAGATTGGGAGATTTTTTAGCATACAGTTTGGAAAAATAGCTCCTATTGTTTTAATTCCCTCTTTGTTGGAGGAGAATTCAAGAATTCACCCTTTCCAGTTTTGGTACTGGTCATTTGGATTTCTTCTTTCTTTTTTTTTATATCACATTAACCAAATGTTCATGTATTTTTATTTTTTCCCCATTATACCAGTTCTCAGTTTTATTTGGTAGTTCAATGAAATTTTGTTCATCTCTCCTCTGACTTTCAAAATTTCTAATTTATCTTGTTCTAAGAGGAGGAAATGGAGTTTCCCTACTAGTGTACTTTTGCTGTCTTATTTCTTCCTGCAATTCACTTAATTTCTCCTTTAAGAGAATATTGTAGCACTTGTTGCATATATGTTTACTATTTATATTACATCGTTGTCTATGCAGGATGTAGTTCCTTTCTGTATCTCTTTTAAATAGATCTATTTTTGCTTTTCTTTTGTATTTCTTCAGTATTGCTATCCCTGCTTCTTCTTTGCTTCAACTGAAGCATAACATATTTTGCTCCAGTTTTTTACCTTTACTCTTTGTGCATCTCTCTGCTTAAAATGTGGTTTTTCTATATAACATTTTGGGTTTATGGTTTTTAATCCACCCTTCTATTCACTTCCATTTTATGGGAGAGTTCATCCCATTTTCATTCATAGTTAAGATTACTAATTGTGCCTTTCTCTCCATCCTATTTCCCTACAATTTATGCTTTTCTCTTCCCTTTCTGCCCTTTTCCTCCACACAAGTGCTTTCCTTCTGACAGTTGTCTCCCTCAATTTGCCCTCCCTTCTGTTAACCCCTCTCCTTTCTCTTTTCCATTTCTGTTGCTATCAAGTCTTTCATTCTTACTGGGCCTAACTCAGAAGTCACCCCTTCTATGAAATCTTCTTTAACTCTAACATATAGAAACAGTTTAATCTTCCTTTCTCAGTTATTTAAATTTGCGCCAATCTCACTATTCCTTGTGTCATAGTAATTTGTGTAGCTGCCTTTTTTCTGACCCATTTGAATTATAAATACCTGGAAAAAATGTTTTTTTATTTCTATCTTTTATTTTCTCTGCCCCTGGTGTAGTGGACAGAATGCAAGCATTTGAGCCAGAAGATGTGAGTTCAAATCCTGCCTTAACCTTATATTAACTATGTGACTTTGGGTAAGTCACTTGCCTCAGATTCGTAATCCTTTCACAAGAGACAAAGAATGACCTCTTAAAAATAGATCTGGCAAGGGAAGACCCTCAGGTTTCTGTCAAAACCAGAAATAATTGTATTCATTCTGTGTCACTCAGGGCCTAGTGACCAAGTAGGTCTTTCTCTGGAACTAGACTGATTTGGGGTTTGTATAATTGAATTGTACTGAAGATGCTTGTTATAGAAGGCACTTAATAAATGTTGACTGAGTTGAATTATTTCCATTTATTTTTAAGAGCCTGGAAGCCTCTTGGATACTGGGATACTTTGGTTGGTGAATCTGTGATATCATCTAAGTGAGTAATACTTCCAGCAATGTAAAACTCATCAATCCATCCACTACACTTTATTTCATGGACCAGTACTTCACATTTTGCAAAGATCTTTCACAAACTCCATTTTATTTTTTCCTCCCAACCAGTCCAAGGTAGATGTCACCTTTGTTTCAGTAAAACAGGTAAGTAGTAAACATGTCTTAGACATGACAATGTTTTTTTTTTTACTGCAAAGCTACTTTAGGGAATTTTTCTAGAAAACATATTATGGTCAATTGTAGGAATTAAAAAAAGAAATATAATAAGATTCTAAAAGAATAGGAAGCAGTGTGTTGCTTTATAAAAAATGCTCAAGAGTAAAATAAGACATGGGTTCAGGTCAAGGAGCTAACACAACTAGCTCAACAACCTTGATTCCTTTACAATCTTTTAATTTTTTTTTCTTTTTGGAGGGCAATTTAGGTTAAGTGATATGTCCAAAGTGTCAATTGCCTGAGGCCAAATTTGAACTCAGATCCTCCTAACTCCAGGGCCTATGCTGTATTTGTTGTGCCACCTAGGCACCCCAGCCTTTATAATCTTCCTGAACCTCATTTTTTTCCTCATTAAAATAAAGATACCTGATATTTACACAGTGCTGTAAGGTTCCTAAAGTGCTTGACTAAAGTGGCTTTTTAAAATTTAAATCTTACAATAGTCCTGTATGATAAGAACATCTGTTATATGATGACCATTTCACAGATGAGTTAACTGAGAATCAGAAAAGTTACCTGACTTATCCAAGGTCATACAACTAGCTGTTAAGGGTGAGAGATTCTGAAGTAGCCCCTTTGTGACTTCATATCCAGAACTCTTCTCACCATGCATCTCTATCTTTGAAGTAGGTGGTGTAATGGACAGAGTGAAAGCCCTGAAGATAGAAGATATGATTTTAAATCCTATCTTAAACTTATATTACCTCTGTGTCCTTGGGTAAGTCATTTTTATTTCTGCCTCAGATTCCTATACTTTTTTTTTTATTTTTTTAAACTAATTTTACTTGTTTGTTTTTAGTTTACAGGATTCAATTCCACAATTACTTGAGTTTCACATTTTGTCCCCCTCCCTCATCTCCCTGGCATGGTGGCACATAGTCAAGTATAGGATCGGTAAATAATTTTACATTATACATTAGTCATGTAATAAAGACAGATTGTATCAGATGGAATGAAAAATGGTAAATAGGACATAAAACCAAACAAGAGAAGGAAAAAATCAGGTATTTTGTTTCCACCTGGATATAAACCCACTTCTTTCTAATTCTTTCTCTGGATGCACATATTTCTCTCCATCATGAGTATTTTGGGATTAACTTATATCACTGCATTGCTGAGAAGAGCCCAGTCTATCAAAGTTGGTCATCACACATATGCTGTGTCTGTGATTGTGTACAAATTTCTCTTTGTTCTACTCTTCTCACTCAGCATCAGTTCATATAAGCCTCTCCAGGTAAATATGAAGACTGTCTGTTCCTCATTTCTTATAGCACAATAGTATTCCATAACATGCATATACCACAACTTGTTCAGCCATTCCCCAATTGATGGACAACCCCTTAATTTCCAATTCTTTGCCACCACAAAAAGAGCTCCTATAAACATTTTTGTACATATGGGGTTTCCTTCTACTTCTGAGAATCTCTTTGGGATATAACCCTAGGAGAGGTATAGCTGAGTCAAAGGATATGAAAGTATTTATAGCCCTTTGGGGATAATTCCAGATTGCTCTCCAGGAAGGCTGGATCAGGTAACAACTCCACCAGCAATGCATTAGTGTTCAAATTTGCCCATGTCCTCTCCAGCATTTGTCATTTTCCTGTTTTATCATCTTAGCCAATCTGTCTGGTGAGATGTGGTACCTCAGAGTTGTTTTGATTTGCATTTCTCTAATCAATAGTGATTTAGAGCATTTCTTCATGTTCTTGTAGATATCTTTATTTTCTTTCTCTGAAAATTTCATGTTCATATCCTTTGACCATTTATCAATTGGGGAAAATCTTGTATTCTTATAAATTTGACTCAATTTTCTGTATATTTTAGAAATGATTCCTTTGTCAGAGACATAGGTTGTAAAGACTCTTTCCCAGTTTCCTGCCTCCCTCTTAATCTTGGTTATATTGGCTTTGTTTGTACAGAAGCTTTAAAATTGCATGTAGTCAAAATTATCCATTTCACATTTTATAATATTCTCTGATTCTTGTTTAGTCATAAAGCCTTTCCCTCTCGAGAAATCTGACAGATAAACTATTCCTTGTTTTCTGAGACTGCTTAGAGTATCAACCTTTATACCTAGATTATGCACCCATTTAGACTTGATTTTGGTATATGGTGTTAGATTGTCTATGCCGTGATTCTGCCATACTATATTCCAGTTTTCCCAGCAGTTTTTGTCAAATAGTGAGTTCTTATCCCCAAAACCAGGGT
>NW_027187460.1:47221473-47261589 GCF_028583685.1 Petaurus breviceps papuanus
CCTCCCCCCTTTTATAGGCCTTTCCCCATCCTACTGCCTGTAGGATATTTTTATGAATGTATGAAGTATTTATATATTTATATTTAAATATATATAATTTAATGAAGTATGTTATTTCTTCTTCACACCAAAAGTGACAGGAACAAATGTCATGCAAAGCTCCTCTCCCTCCCCTCTTTCCCTCTAAAATGATAATTTTTTTTTATTTCTTCTCCAAAGAGTCCTATGCTTAACTGGTTTTTATTCCCTCTTTTCACCAGATCCAATGAGGGAAAAGCTCATATGGGGCCGGCCAGGTAGCACAGCAAGTAAGAGCACCAGGCCCAGTGTTGGGATGACATGGGGATCGAATGCCAGGCTCAGACACTTAGCACTCACCCAGAAACACCTGGCCGTGTAACCTTGAGCCTATTACTTAACCCTGATTGCTTAGGGGAGGCCAGGTGGCTCAGGGAGTAAGAGCAGTGGCTCCAGCATTTGGATGACCTGGGGATCAAGTCCAGGCTCAGATACTTAGCACCACACCCAGAAACAACTGGTCGTGTAACATTGATCAAGTTACTTAATCCCAATTGCTTTAAAAAAAAAAGCTCATATGAATCTCTTCTCCCTCCCTTCTTTTCCTCTGCTATACAGTTTTTATGCCTCTTTGTGTGGCATAATTTACATTTTTCCACTTCATTTCTTCCCTTTTTCCTTTGCAGTCCCTTTGTAGCCCTTAATATGATTTGTTTTTAAATTGTCATTTTGTGTATTTTCTACTCATGCCCTCTACTTTTCTATAACCAGTTTGCTCTTAACATATGGCAGGTTGTGTGTGTGTATGTGTGTGTGTGTGTGTATTTTCCTTGTTTACCCTTCTATATCACTGTTGTATCTCATAATTGGAGGTTGAATTTTTCATTGAGTTCTGGCTTTTTTTTTTTTATCAGAAAGGACTGGAACTTTGTTATATCGTTGAATGACCATCCCTTTTCCTGAAAAAAATATTCTCAGTCTCGCTGTGTATGTGATCTTTGGTTGTAACCTGAACTCTTTTGCCTTCCAGAAAATTGTATTGCACTGCCTCTGATCTTTCAGTGTAGAGGCTGCCAAATCCTGTTTTATCCTCACTGTGGACCCTCCATATTTGAATTGTTCCTTTCTGGCCACTTGAAGAATTTTCTCTTTTATCTGGTAGTTCTGGAGTTTGGCCACAAAATTTCTAGGACTTTTCAATTTGGTATGTCTTTCAGCAGGTGTCCAGTGGATTCTCTTGATTTCTATTTTACCCTTAGGTTCTAGTATCTCAGGGCAGTTTTCCTTAACAAGCTCTTGCAGAATGTTGTCCAGGCTCATTTTTTTCATCACGATTTTTTGGTAGGTTTATGATTCTGAGATTGTCTCTCCTGGATGTGTTTTCCAGGTCAGTTATTTTTTCTTTGAGGTATTTTACCTCTTTTTCTAATTTTTCATTCTTGTTTTGTTTGACTAATTCTTGGTTCCTCAAAGAGTTATTTGTTTCAATTTCTTTGATTCTAGTTTTTAGCAAAACATTTTCCTTGGTTAATTTTTGGATCTATTTTTCCATACCATACACCTTTCTTTTTAGAGAGATGTTTTCTTCATTATAAGGTTTTTCTAATTCTGCTATTTTGGTTTTGAGAAAATTATTGATTTTCTCTTCTATCTTGCTCATTCAGTTTTCAAAGTTCATTTAGATTGCTTGGGACCCATTGCCTGTTGATGTTTCAGCTGTGGGTGTGGAGTCCACATTGTCATCCTCTGAGTTTGGTTCATCCCTCTGAGGATAGTAGGACTCCAGAGTCTTTGTCTTTGTAGTCTGCTTTGTACCCAATTTGAGGCAAGGTCCTAGCCACGACCTTCCTCTGGGAATCCCAAGCCTTTACTGTAGAGGGTTTTGCCCTGGGAAAATAGTTACTATGTTTTCATGGTCAGAGGCGTGGGGCGGGGAGGGGAGGGGAGTTGCAGCAAGTGAGGTTCACTCTGTCATCCTGGTTTTTGGAGGTCCTTATAGGGGCTTTTTTAAAATTTCTCGGCTATGAAGTGGTAGCCCCAGGCTTATTTGCTGTCCAGAACATGGGCCCCTCTATTTGTTTATTACCTTGTTCTTTCCAGTACCAGCCCTTTGGTGATAGGCCTGTTAAAAGCCCTTGTGGTTGGTGGGATGACTTGCCCTCCAAGTTTGTCAGGCCCCTTCTGGGCCTTCCTCTGCTGGCCTTCCAGGCCTACCTCTGCCGGCTGTGCCTTCTGGGACTGGCACCATCCAGGCCTGCCTCTCTCAGATTCCTATTCTTTACAAATGAGGCAAAGAATGCCATCTTAAAAAAATGGATCTGGCAGGGGAAGACCCACAGGTTTCTGTCAAAAACAGATATAATTGTTTTTTACATTCTTTCTGAGCCAATCAGGGCCCAGTTTCCAAGTAGGTTTTCTCTGGGAACAGAGAACTTTGGGGTTAAGGTTGGTGTTTAAGAGAAAAAAAAAAGAAGTAAAAAAAGCTGTGTGCGCGTGTGTTTTTTTTTCAGAAGTCATTCTTTGCCTCATTGTTATTAAGCCTTAACCACTGAATAAGCATTGTGTCTGTCAAACTGAGCACATTTTATAGACCTTAGCTTGAAAAGTACAGTGTTCCTCATTCCATCCTGAACCATTTTCAGTTTTCCTGATCCATATCTGTGCACTGCACCCAGATGGCTCTGGAGGAGAAAGTGAGATTGGTGACTTTACACAGCCTCCCCTCATTCAAATACAATTCACTTGCTTGCCATGGCATCACCTCCTTCATGCCATGGTCCTCTTGAAAAAGGACAAACAGCAACAACCTAATCTTTAAAATGGTGGTAATGATAAGAGTCAAGGTACCGGGTGATTGTGAGTATAAAATGAAACAGTATATGAAAATGCTTTCCTAGTCTTGGAGTGCTATATAAATGCTTGCTTTTCTTATCACCTGATGTGGTACTTGTGAGAAACAAATGAGAGCATTTGAAGAAACAATTTCCAAATCATAAATCACTGTATATTATCATTGTAACTATAAATGAATAAAAATACTACAGTAGTAGCACAACACCCATGGCATAGCATGAATTATATGCAAAATATTAAAATTCCCATTTTACAGAGGGGGAAAAAAGAGCTGTCAACAAATTGCAACTTGCGCAAGGACACTTGGCTAGAAATGGGCAGAACTGGAAGTAGCCATATAATGACTTGTGATACTTCTTAGTGACCTGTGGTTCTTCTTAGGAATTGTACATCTTTAATTTAAGTGTATATATAAAACCCCTGACCTCAGAGACCAAAATTCCTATGCAGAAAGTGGGTTGTTCTATTCAACACTAAAATCAAGATATTGCCACGACACTAGTTGAAACATGGACTCCTAGAAAATATATCTTTGCCTCAGTTCCTCTAATGGTCCCTTCTACTTTCCCAGGAACTGGTTTGGGAATTAATATAAAGGGTTTCTCTTGAACTTTTCAAAACAAGCATATGGTGAAGTCTGATAATTAATTTTTTGGAGCTATATGATAAGTCCATTTGCTTGGTACATACATCTTTAGGGATAATGATTCTGTATTCCTTAGAATCAATCTGAACAAATAATTTGTAGTTAAATTTAGATCCCTCAAATTTGGTGATGTGTCTTAATTGTTCCAAACTATGACAGGTAGCAGATTTAATTTTATTACCAAATCATGTGTGCATTATTTTCAGATGTTCGATTTTATTAAATTCTTTTCAAAATATATTACTTAGAAACCTGCATTTCCTTTTACCTATCTGACTGGGATACTGAGAAATCATTTCTTAATTTTACCAATACACATTCTCTCATAATGTTATGGAATTATCTTGAGCACTGAGATGTGATGATCTATATCTATATAAAATTATTTTAAAAGGCTAACTCTGTTTTTGTTCTCTAAACATTTAAAGAGGAAAATAAAAAAAAAAACAAAAAATGAATATAATGAGGAGGAAAAGGCTGTTTAAAACTCACATGGATCACTGAATTTGTATCTAGTTGACCATTTGTTTCTATGTATTAGAGCATCACAGAAAATTTTCTGTGTGATTCTTAGAAATCTTTAGGGAATTTACACACTTCTACCAGAAATCTACTCCAGTATCTTGCTTAAGACCCCAATTTGATTTTGTTAATGTTGTTATTGTTCTAAGTTCAGGAAAAGTGGTAAACAGGATACTGCATTGTAAATTGTTCATATTTCTCTTTGGGAAATGATATATAACTAGTGGGTGGGCTCACTACACTTACTGTACTACCCTACACACACACACACACACACATATTTAACATGGTCACAGGGACAGATAATCATTTCTGACTCATTCAACTTGGAAATGTAAGGATGTGGACTAAGGTGCACTATCAGCTAGTGTGAACAGAATTACATTCCAAGAAAAACTTTAAGCATGACTTGTTTTTTTCTTTAAAATACTTTTTGGTCATTTTGTTTTTGCATTTTCTTGACAAAATCCCTTGAGAAAAAGTTCATTGTAAAAAGTTTTTTTTCCCCACTTGGCCCTGGCTGTGACTACCAGTTCACACTTATTTTTCAGAGGACAGGCATCTCATGAAGAGAACAAAAACAAAGAAATAGTTAAGACTTCCTACTGAAAATGTCCCAATTGAAGACAACATTCCTTTTCTTCTGCACTCCTTAGTTCATCTTACCATAGCAACTGAGGCACATGCTACCAACTGAAAATGATTATTTCAAGTATGATGAAGAGAAGTCAGATTAATTTTGAAAAACAGGAATAATATAGCAATATGTCCTTATGGATGCCAGAGCTAAACAAAGCCAATTTCATTTAAGGGATTTAGTCAAAGCATAACTGCAACATCCTGTAGATAATTCGTTAAAATGGCAGGTTATTTTAGGGACATCGAGTTATTAGCAGCCAAAATACCAAGGCCAGAAATGACCTTTAGAGGTCACTTTGTCTCTTTTTTACTGTCTCCAGGCAATATTTCATATAAACCATATGCTATGGGTGTGTTTCTCTTTTCTCATGACTATTTCATTTATTGTGGATTCTGAGCTATCCAGATGAAAATATTATAGAAATTAACAGATAAATATAAAAATATTTCCAAAGGATGCATTGTTATCCAGAGGCAATGTTATATAATAAAGAGAAGACTCTTCTTAAATACAAGAACAGTTTAGTTTAAGTCCTGCCTTTTACACATACAAGGTGCCATTGATCTTGGCAATTATCTGAGATTAGAGATTACACAAGCATTGACTATATGCATAGGAGGGGAATAGTTGTAATTCCCTGTGATTCCTTTATTATACAATAAGTCCAGATGAAAACAAAAGAAAACTTACCCAAATTAATTGTTTTAAAACTCTATTTTTTTCACTTGAACCAGAGAATTCATATGGAATAAATTTTAAATTAGAAGGGACTTAAGAAGTTATTGAGTCCAATCCCCTCATTTATAAATGGATATCTGATGACTCAGAGAGGTTAACTAATAAGTACAGGGTCATCCAGCTAATAAGTGCTTAAGGTACAATTCTGTTTCTGGTCTTTTGACACTGCTGTTGGCACACCATCTGCTATTACACACTACCAAAGTTAAAACTTCTAAAGTTACTTTATTTGAATCATAAAACTAGAGAATGAAGCAATCTCTGACTACCTGTAGTCCAATCTACTCATTTTAAAGATAAGGAAACTGAGGTACAGGGAGATGGAGTTACTCCCTTTGGGTCATTGAAGTATTAAGCATCAGAAGCAGAATCTGACTACTTAGATTAGCTTAATTGAGTGAGTTAGGTGATGTTGACCATTTGGCTTACCATTAAATTTCTATTTAAAGTAGCAAAAATGGTATAAAAAGACAATAAAGAAAAAAATTAAAGGAAAAGGAATAAACATTCCTAAACTCATCTACTACTCTATGGAATAATCCCATTACAGGAAACCTTGAAGACTGAGCAATTTTAAAATCCTTGAAGGATTTTTTATGATGATTTGGAGCTAGTGGGCTGTGTAAAAATAAATAGTAGGGCAAATCTGGCCCATGGGCTGTAGATTTCTGATCTCAGATTGAGAATGAAAAGCAGCAATAATATTTAGCAATTTAGAACCAATTAGCATGGAGATGCATGAATAAATCAGACCTATGTTTTTGTAAAATTATAAAATTAGACCATGACAGGGACAAGCTAATTGTTTAACTTATAATCATATAACTACACTAAGTTGGGATGGATTATGTGACATTTGATACCAGGGAGAAAAGTCCCAAGGGATACACTCAGGAAACCAGATGACTTCTAACTAAATTGCAGGGGAATAAATTTATATTTGCACTAGCATGTCTCTGTTTTGTGAACGTTTTCTTTTGTAACAACACATCCCCAAACATATCAATGAGTTCTCTCAGGAATCTAGGAGAATTGACTTCCCTTTGCATCTTATAGTTATCAATTATCTATTTTTTAATAGATATGCCATATCTCCCTCTAGGATGTAAGCTACTTTAGAGCAATGACTAATTTTTCATTTTGTATTCCTTTTTTTTTTATTTTTTTTTTTAGCAATTAGGGTTAAGTATCTTGCTCAAGGTTACACGGCCAGTTATTTCTGGGTGTGGTGCTGAGTGTCTGAGCCCGGGATTTGATCTCCAGGTCGTCTTAACACTGGAGCCGGTGCTCTTACTCGCTGAGCCACCTGGCCGCCCCAATCAATTGGGGTTAAGTAACTTGCTCAAGGTTACACGGCCAGGTGTTTCTGGGTGGGTGCTAAGTGTCTGAGCCCGGGATTCGATCTCCAGGTCTTCTCAACACTGGAGCCGGTGCTCTTACTTGCTGTGCTACCTGGCCGCCCCTCATTTTGTATTCCTAGTACATAGCAAGGTGAATTGCACATAGTAACATGTGCTTAAGAAGTGTTATTGAATACAGTTTGACTTAAAACAGTTAACATATTTCTCCTTTGTATTTTAATGGCAAAAATCACTCAATAAAATTAGTATGCGCTTTTGTGCTTCATTTTTTCTAATCATTTCTACAAATATAGATAAAATTGTATCCCTCAATGCTATCATTGAGAGCAAAGGGGAAAAAAATATCTCTTACTTGTTAGTCAGAAGCCTATAACTGTAATTCTAGCTCTGATATTCATTAGCTGTATAACTGTGGTAACTTTGTAGTACAGTGTATAAAGCACTGGATCTGGAGTTTGGAAGACCTGAGCTCAAATCCACCTGTAGATACTAGATATTTGACTCTGGGAAAGTCATTTAATTACTGTTTGCCTAGGTTTCCTCAAATTCAAAATTAGGATAACTATAGTACCTATCTCACTGGGTTGTTGTGAGAATCCTAAGAAATCTTATTTGTGAAATACTTAGCACAGTCTGGCACATAGTAGACTCAATGTAAAAGCTTCTGTTCATCCCATCTTCTCCAGTAAGGAACTTAAATTATCTGGGGGCTAGTTTCCTCACCTATAAATTGAAAAGTTTGAATTTTATTCAACAAATATTATATTGCAATAAACATGTGCATAGGTTTATTTTAGGTGCTAGGGAAAATATGAAGTTTTTATAGGTCATGGCAGCATCCACCTTGGTGCTTATATCTAAGTAACAGGAACAAAAAAGAAGAAATATAAAGCACAGGGAGCACACACACACTTTATAAACTACACTGTGAAGTGTGAGAAGAAAGGTCATTACTGAGTAGAGTACCAGGTAAGTATTTTTTTTTCTGGAGGAGATAGCATTTGAATTGGACTTTAAAGAATGAGTAGGATTCCCAAAGGGAAGAAGGGAGATGGAAGGCATTCTAAAAGAGAATAATAGTGAACAAAGGTACCAACAAGTGAGGACATGTTGTATGCTCTATGTACTGGTTGACTACATCATAAAGTGTATGAAGGAAAGTATTGATTGTAAAGAGTTTAATTTTGGAAATTGTGGGCAACACTCTGACAAAGGGAAACAGCACAGCAACAAAAATAGGCCTCAGAAAGATGGGTAAATCTGTATTTCTTATGGCAGTATGAAGTTTATTAAAATCTCTGTGGAGACAGATAGCACTATCATGAGCTATAAGTATTATAGGCTTGATTATGGTAGACAATTCACTGAACTAGGCCAAAGAAATACCTTTAATATGCAACTGATTACTTTGAGAAAGAACTCAGCAATTATATCTTGTACAAAAGGTCTCACCTATGCCAAGGTTTTCTGGAGTCATAACAAAATTTGCTGAGGAGAGTGGATTTTAAATTTTTCAATGCATCAACTTAAGCTTTAGAAATCAACAAACACTATGATTCAGAGTTTGGTTTTTATATCATTTTGTGATTGTATAGGTTTAGGAAAGTGATGAAGAAAATTTTATTAATGCAGATTAAATTTAAAAGCAGAGATCCAATAGTTAAACATTTGCTTTTTCACCCCTGCAATCCATAGTTTAATACTGGAGTATTATGTAACTAAGAGGGCAAATAAAGAAATACTGGTAGAAATGTTTAGATAAATGTCATTACATATTTGATACAGAGAAAGATATTTTGCTTAATTTTGGCATAATTTTTCTTCAGGTTTTCAACATTCACTTTTATAAGATTTTGACATCCAAACATTTTTTCTCTCCTTCTCTTCCCTTATCCCTCACCGAGACAACAAGCAATCTGATACAGCATATACATGAACAATCATATTAAACATATTTCCATATTTATCATGTTGTGAAAGAAGAAACAGAGAGAAAGGGAATAACCATAAGAAACAAAAATAAAATCAAAAGGTTAAAATAGTTTGCTTCAATCTTCCTTCAGTATTCATACTTCTTATTCTGTATGTGGATAGTGTTTTCCATCATGAATTTCTTGGAATTGTCTTAGCTCACTTAATTGATGAAAATAACCAAATCTATCAAAGTTGATCATTGAACAAAGTTGTTTTTATGGCATACAGTGTTATACTGGTTCTGCTCACTTCACACTGCCTTAGTTTATATAAGACTTTCCAGGTTTTTCTGAAATCCATCTGTTCATCATTTCTTACAGAATAACAATATGCCTTTGTATATAGCACAACTTGTTCAGCCATTCCCAAATTGATGGGCATACCCTCGATTTGTAATTCTTTGCCACAACAAAGAGAGCTGCTATAAATATTTTTGTGCATGTGGGTTCTTTTCCTTTTTTTGATCTCTTTGGAATACAGACCTAGTATCTCTATTGCTGGATCCAAGGTTATGAAAAGTTCTATAACCTTTTGTGTATAGTTAAAATTGCTCACCAGAATGGTTGGATCAGTTCACAACTCCACCAACAATGCATTAGTGTTCAAATTTTCCCACATCTTCTCCAACATTTATTGTTTTCCTTTTATATCATATTAGTCAATCAAATAGGTGGTATGTGAGAGTTTTTTAGTTTGAATTTCTGTAATCAATAGTGAAATAGATTATTTTTCTTATGATCATAGATAGCTTTAATTTCTTCATCTTAAAACTACCTGTTTATATCATTTGATCATTTATCATTTGGGGAATGACTTGTGTTCTTATAAATTTGACCCATTTCTCTGTATTTGAAATGAGACCTTTATCAGAAATACTGGTAATAAAAATGATTCCCCATCTTCCTGCTTTGCTTCCAATCTTGGTTTTATTTTTCTTGTGCAAAATCTTTTTTTTATTTTAATGTCATCAAAGTTGTCTATTTTGTATTTCATAGAGTTCTCTATAACTTGTTTGCTATAAATTCTTCAATTCTCCATAGATATGACAGGTAAACTATTCCTTGCTCTCCTAATTTACTTAAAGTATCAACTTTTATGTCTAAATCATGTACCAATTTTGACCTTATGTTGGTATATGGTATAAGATGTTGATTATGCCTATTTTTTGACATACTATTTTTTTACTTTTTCCAGAAATTTTTTTTTAGATAATGAGTTATTATCCCAGAAGCTGTTATATTTGGGTTTGACAAACAGTAGATTGCAGTAGTCATTAACTGCTGTTTCTTGTGTACGTAACCTATTCCATTGATCTGCCACTCTATGTCTTAGGCAGTACCAAATAATTTAGGTAATTGCCACTTTCTAATATAATTTTATATTTGGGAAAGCTAGGGCATCTTTCTTTGCATTAAAAAAAATCATTTTCCTTGATATTCTTGACCTTTTGCTCTTTCAGATGAATCTTGTTATTTTTCTAGCTCTATCAAATATTTTCCCCACAGTTTCATTGGTATGGCACTCAGTAAGTTAATTGATTAGTTAATCTATTTCTTAGTACAACTCACAAAATCTCCTCTAAGAATTTGGATACTATGCCTCTTGATGCATATACATTTAGGATTGACATTACTTAATTGTTCATGATACCTTTTAGAAAGATGAAGTTTCCTTTATTTTATCTTTTTATTGACCTATTTTTGCTTTTGCTTTGTTTGATAACAGGATTTTTTTTTGCTTCAGCTAAAGTATAATATATTATGTTCATGTTCCAGCCTTTTACTATTAGTCTGTGTATCTTTCTAATTCCAATGTGGTTATTGTAAATAATATATTATTCATTGTAGGATTATGTTTTTTAATCTACTCTTCTATCCATTTTGATTTTATGGGTCAGTTCATCCCATTCACATTCACAGTGATGATTATTGTCTATTTCTCTCCATCCTAATTTCTACCTTGCATATACTTTTCTATTTCTTTTCAACCTGTTGCTCCTCACCAAAGTTTTGTTTCTGACCACATCCTCACTACATCTGCCCTCTCTTCTATCATTCTCCTTCCCATTTCTTTTCCCTTGCCCCTACGTTTTTCTGCCTTCTGTTCTATCCACTCCTGACTTTTTCTTTCTCCTTTCTCTTCCTTTTTCCCTATAGGGCAAGTTAAATTTCTATAACCAACAAAAAGTTGCATACCTCTCATTTCTCTTCCTAATTTTTCTTCTAGTACTCTTATTTGACCTTTTCTGACTGTTTCTTTTAAATCATTTAAAAACTGTACTTAAATACTAAATAAGAAAAGAAAAAGAGATACCTTTATAAAGTTAAATTATATAAGAAAAAAATAAAGACCATGCTGTAAGCACAGCAGAACTTGAGAGAGGATTCAAAATATAGAGAAATAAATTTCCATATCAAGAAATCCTATGTAATAAATACTGCTCATGGTATAGAGAACTGTCCATTTTTTTCTTTGCTTCCTTCTAAGTTTTCTTTTGTTCTCTGATATGTACTTTATTCCTTGTTCTTTTGTTCCCCTTCTTCCACCCCTGTCACTAGAAGACTACAATTAAGTGTGCATGGATACATGAATACATAGAAAGATACATAGACAAAGAAATATTTATATATAACTAGAGACAGATAAATACAGATACACACACAAACATATATATATATATATATGTATATATACACACACACACCTGCATGCACACAGACATACATATATAAACAAATACTTCCCCTAACAGTTTCTACTCCTGATCTTTTTTTTAATATATTTGTGCATATATCTTATTTCCTATCCCTTCTAATGTCTCTATGCATTTCAACACACTATCTTTATAACATATACCAAAAAAAAATCTAAATTGGTGGATGGTGTAGATATTAAGGTTGATGCTGAAGGCAGTTTGGGAGGACAAAGAATACTATACTTATTAGTTTATGAAGAAAGGAAAAAATTTTTTACCAAACAAGAGATAGCCTTATGAAAGGCAATATAAATAACTTTGATTACATTAAACTGAAAACTTTTTTTATGAATTTGTTTGTTTCCTTTTAGTTAGCAAGATTCAATTCCACAATTCCTTTAGTTTCACTTTGGGTTCCCTTCCCTTTCCTCCCCCCCCCCCCCATGGCGGCTTATAGTCAAGTATGGGATCTGTAAATACTTTCACACTATACATTAGTGAGGTTATAAGGACTGTTTGTACCAGCTGGAATGAAAAAAATGGTAAAGAGGACATAAAACCAAATAAGAGAAGGAAAAAGATCAGGTATTTTGCTTCCACATGTATATAAACTTAGTTCTTTCTCTGGATGCACATATTTCTCTCCATCATGAGTATTTGGGATTGACTTATATCATTGCATTGCTGAGAAGAGTCCAGTCTATCAAAATTGGTCATCAAACATACGTTGCATCTGTAATTGTGTACACATTTCTCCTGGTTCTACTCATCTCACTCAGCATCAGTTCATATAAGCCTCTCCAGGTAAATATGGAGACCGTCTGCTCCTCGTTTCTTATAGCACAGTAATATTCCATAATATGCATATACCACAACTTGTTCAGCCATTCCCCAATTGATGGGCACCCCCTTAATTTCCAATTCTTTGCTACCACAAAAACTGCTATAAACATTTTTGTACATATGGGTCTTTTTCACATTTCTATGATCTCTTTGGGATATAACCCTCGGAGTGGTATTGCTGGATCAAAAGGTATGAAAGTATTTATAGCCCTTTGGGCATAATTCCAAATTGCTCTCCAGAAAGGCGGGATCAGTTCACAACTCCACCAGCAATGCTTTAGTGTTCCAATTTGCCCACATCCTCTCCAGCATTTGTCATTTTCCTGTTTTGTCATCTTAGCCAATCTGACTGATGAGATGTGCTACCTCAGAGTTGCTTTGATTTGCATTTCTCTAATGAATAGTGAATTAGAGCATTTCTTCATGTGCTTATAAATAGCTTTAATTTCTGTCTCTGAGAAGTGCCTGTTCATATCCTTTGACCATTTATCAATTGGGGAATGACTTGTATTCTTTTAAATTTGACTCATTTCTCTGTATATTTTAGAAATGAGTCCTTGGTCAGAGACATAGGTTGTAAAGATTCTTTCCCAATTTCCCACCTCCCTCTTAATCTTGGTTACATTGTCTTTGTTTGTACAGAAGCTTTTCAATTTCATGTAGTCAAAATTATCCATTTTACATTTTATAATGTTCTCTAATTCTTGTTTAGTCATAAAGTCTTTCTGTCTCCACAAGTCTAATAGGTAAACTACTCCTTGTTTAAGGAGACTGCTTACAGTATCAACCTTTATACCTAGATCATGCACTCATTTACACTTCATTTTAGTATATGGTGTTAGATAATGGTCTATGCCCAGTTTCTGCCATACTACTGTGTTTCCCCAATAATAAGACCTATCCTGAAAATAAGCCCTCCCCTTACAGTGTAAGATTCCTCTAAAATAAGCCCTCCCCCGAAAATAAGCTCTATTGAGATTGCTACTGTAGTGAAGGTGATCCCCTGTGCTAAATGCTACATTACGGTACCCTCTGTATGCACCGTGCCCCCCCCCCCCATGAAACACACGCCGCTCTCTGAGCTGCATCCAATCAGAGCTGCAGCAGTGAGCGCGTCATCCTGTTCTTCCCCAGTGATTTGCTTATTGAATGAAGGTACATTTTTTTTGTTCACATTTACCTGTTTATTAAAATTGCTGTCAATGTTCATTAAAATAAGCCCTCCCCTGAAAATAAGCCCTCTGATGTTTTTCTATCCAAAAAAATTAATAAGACAGTGTCTTATTTTTGGGGAAACACAGTATATTCCAGTTTTCCCACCAGTTTTTGTCAAATAGTGAGTTCTTATCCCAAAAACCAGGGTCTGGAGGTTTATCAAACAATAGACTACTATAGTCATTGACTTCTGAATCTTGTATGCCTAATCTATTCCACTGATACACTCCTCTATTCCACAGCCAGTACCAAGTAGTTTTTATAACTGCTGCTTTATAATACAGATTGAAGTCTGGTACAGCTAGTTCACCTTCCGTAGCATTTCCTTTCATTAATTCCCTTGATATTCTGGACCATTTATGCTTCAAAATGAATTTTGTTACTATTTCTTCTAGCTCTATAAAGTAGTTTTTTGGTAAATTAATTGATATGGTACTAAATATATAATTTAGTTTAGGTAAAATTGACATTTTTATTATATTAGTTTGACCCAGGCATGAGCAATTGATATTTTTCCAATTAGTTAGATCTGACTTTATTTGTGTGAAAAGTGTTTTGTAGTTGTAATCATACAGGTCCTGGGTTTGTATTGGCAGGTAGATTCCCAAATATTTTATAATGTTTACAGTAACTTTAAATAGGATTTCTCTTTCTATCTCTTGCTGTTGAATTTCCTCAGAAATATATAGGAATGCCAAGGATTTATGTGGTTTTATTTTATATCCTGCAAGTTTGCCAAATTTATTTATTGTCTCAAGTAGATTTTCCTTGACTCTCTATATTTCTCTAAGTATATCATCATATCATCTACAAAGAGTGATAGCTTGGTCTCTTCTTTGCCTAATTTGATTCCTTTTTCTTCTCTAATTGCTACTGCTAACATTTCTAGTACCAGATTGAATACGAGGGTTGAGAGTGGACACCCTTGTTTCACCCCTGATCTTATGGGAAATGCTTCTAGCTTCTCCCCATTAAATATCATACTTGTTTATGGCTTTAAATAGATGCTACATATTATTTTAAGGAAGGCTCCATTTATTCCTATTCTTTCTAATGACTTTAATAGGAATGGATGTTGTATTTTGTCAATAGCCTTTTCTGCATCTATTGAGATGATCATGTCGTTTGTGCTAATTTTATTGTTGATTTGATCAATTGCACTGAAGGTTTTCCTAATTTTAAACCATCCTTGCATTCCTGGAATAAATCCTACCTGATCAAAGTGTATTATACTTGAGAGAAGTTGCTGTAGTCTTTTTGCTAGTATTTTATTTAGAATTTTTGCATCTATATTCATGAGGGAGTTGTCTATAATTTTCTTTCTCTGTTTTATCTCTTTCAGATTTAGGTATCAGTATGATATTTGTGTCATAAAAAGAATTTTGTAGGATTCCTTCTTCACTAATTTTCCCAAATAGTTTGTAGAGTATTGGAATCAGTTGTTCTTTAAATGTTTCATAGAATTCACTAGTGAAACCATCTGGATGTGGAGATTTTTTCCTAGGGAGCTGACTGAAGGCATGTTCAATTTCTTTTTTCTGAGATGGGATTATTTAAGTAATTTACTTCCTCTTCAGTTAATCTGGGCAACTTTTATGTTTTTAAATATTCATTCATTTCCCTGAGATTGTCAAATTTATGTGCATACAATTGGGAAAAGTAATTCCTAATTATATTGTTGTGATTTCCTCTTCATTGGAGGTAGATTCACCCGTTTCATTTTCAATACTTATAATTTGGTTTTCTTCTTTTTTTATCATATTGACTAAGGGTCTATCAATTTTGTTGGTTTTTTCATAAAACCAGCTCTTGGTTTTATTTATTAATTCAATAGTTTTCTTAATTTCATTAATCTCTCCTTTTGTCTACAATATTTCTAATTTAGTATTTAATTGGGGATTTTGAATTTGTTCTTTTTCTAGGTTTTTTAATTGCATGCCCAATTCGTTGAGCTCCCTTTTCTCTAATTTAATCATGTATGCACTCATGGATATAAAACTTCCCCTAAGAACTGCTTTTAATGCATCCCACAAATTTTGGTATGTTGTCTCAATTTTATCATTCTCTTGAATGAAATTACTGATTGTTTCTACAATTTCTTGTTTTACCCACTCATTCTGTAGGATTAAATTGTTTAATTTCAATTAGTTTTTTTGTCTCTCTTTCCCTTGCCCTTTTTTGCATATAATTATTATTGCATCATGATCTGAGAAGGATGCATTTAATATTTCTGCCTTACTGCCTAGAATTGTGAGTTTTTATGCCCTAGAATATGGTCAGTTTCTGAGTATATGCCATGAACTGCTGAGAAAAAAGTATATTCCTTTTTATCCCCATTCAGTTTTCTCCAGAGATCTATCATACCAATCCTCTCTAAATTCTTGTTCACCTTCTAAACTTCTTTCTTGTTTATTTTGAGGTTGGATTTATCAAGTTCAGAGAGGGGGAGATTAAGGTCTCCCCCTAGTATAGTTTTGCTCTTTATTTCTTCCTCTAATTCCTTTACCTTCTCCTCTAGGAATGGGAGCTACACCACTTGGTGAATATATGTTAAGTAATGATATTGCTTCATTCTCGATGGTGCCTTTTAACAGGATATAGTTTCCTTCCTTATCTCTTGTAATTAGGTCAATTTTTGCTTTTGCTTTATCTGAGATAAGGATTGCTACCCCTGCTTTTTTTTTTTTTACTTTAGCTGAGGCATGATATATTTTGTTCCATCCTTTTACCTTTACCTTTTGTGCATCCCTCTGTTTCGAATGTGTTTCTTGTAAACAGCATATTGTAGGATTATGATTTCTAATCCTTTCTTCTATCTGTGTCCATTTTATGGGAAAGTTCATTCCATTCACATTTACTGTTATGATTGTTATCTGTTGCTTTCCCTCCATCCTTTTCCTCCCCTGTTAATGTTCATATTTTCCCTCCCTTCTCCCTTCCCTCCCTTAATAGTTTTCCTTTTGACCACCGCCTCCCTCAGTGTTCCCTTTTCAGCCCCCCTCCCTTTAACTCCCCTTTTCCCTTACTACTTCCCTCCCTACAAACCACTCCCACCCCCCTTTCATAACACTTTCCCCCTCCTCCTGCATATAGGATAATTTCATACTTCACGAAGTCTGCTATTAATTCTTTGCATCAAGAGTGACAGGAACAAATCTCATGTGAAGCTCCTCTCCCTCCCCCCTTTCCCTCTAAAATGATACTTATTGCATTTCTTCTCCATAGAGTCCTATGTTAACTAATTTTTATTCCCTAATTGTACCAGAACCAATGACGGAAAAGCTCATATATTCCCAACTCCCTCCCTTTTTTTCCTCTGCTATACAGTTTTTATGCCTCTATGTGTGTCATAATTTACCCTTCTGCACATCAACCATTCCCTTTCTTCCATTGCAGTCCCTTTGTAGCCCTTAATAAGATTTTTTTAAATCATCGTTTTGTGTATTTTATAGTTATTCCCTCTATTTGTCTATAACCAGTTTGCTCTTATCAAATAGCAGGGTGTGTGTGTGTTCTCCTTGTTTATCTTTCTAAGTCACTGTTGCATCTTGTAATTAGAGGTTGAATTTTCCATTGAGTTCTGGCTTTTTTATCAAGAAGGTCTGGAACTCTGTTATATCATTGAATTACCATCTCTTTGCCTGAAAGAATATGCTCAGTCTCGCTGGGTATGTGATCCTTGGTTGTAACCTGAACTCTTTTGCCTTCCAGAAAATTGTATTCCAGTGCGTCTGATCTTTCAGTGTAGAGGCTGCTAAATCCTGTTTTATCCTCACTGTGGACTCTCCATATTTGAATTGTTCCTTCCTGGCCACTTGAAGTATTTTCTCTTTTACCTGGTAGTTCTGGAGTTTGGCCAAAACATTTCTAGGACTTTTCAGTTTGGGATCTCTTTCAGCAGGTGTCTGGTGGATTCCCTCGATTTCTATTTTACCCTCAGGTTCTAGTATCTCAGGGCAGTTTTCCTTAATGAGCTCTTGGAGAATGTTGTCCAGCCTCATTTTTTCATCATAATTTTTTGGTAGGCCTATGATTCTGAGATTGTCTCTCCTGGATGTGTTTTCCAGGTCAGTTATTTTTTCTTTGAGGCATTTTACCTGTTTTTCTAATTTTTCATTCTTGTTGTTTTGCTTGACCAATTCTTGGTTCCTTATAGCGTTATTTGTTTCCATTTGGTTAATTCTAGTTTTTAGGAAATCATTTTCCTTGGTTAATTTTTGAAGCTCCCTTTTCATATAATACACTTTTCTTTTTAGGAGATGTTTCCTCATTATAATGTTTTGCTAATTCTGCTGTTTTCATTTTGAGAGAATTATTTATTTTGTCTTCTATCTCCCTCATTTTGTTTTCAAAATTCCTTTTGATCCCATCTAGGAGAGCCTTCTGTGCTTGGGACCCATTCCCTGTTGAAGTTGGAGCTTTGGGTGTGGAGTCCACATTGTCTCCCTCTGAGGTTGGTTCCTCTCTCTGTGGATAGTAGGACTTCAGAGTCTTTGTAGTCTGCTTTCTACCCATTTTTAGGCAGGGTCCTAGTCAAGCCCTTCCTCTAGGATCCCAAGCCTTTACTATAGATGGTTTTGCCTTGGGGCAAGAGTTACTATGTTTACAGGGTAAGACTGGGGGTTTGCAGCAAGTGAGGTTCACTCTATCATTCTTGTCTTTGGAGGTCCTGAAATGGGCTTTTTAAAAAAAAAATTTCTGGACTATGAAGTGGTAGCCCCAGGAGTTTTTGCTGTCCAGCACAGGGGCCCCTGTATTTGTTTATTACCTTGCTCTTTCCAGTCCCAGCCCTTTGGTTACAGGCCTGGCAGTAGACCTTGTGGTTGGTTGGAAGACTTGCCCTCAGAGTTGATCAGGGCCCTTCTGGGCCTGCCTCTGCTGGCCGCGCTGTGCCTTTCTGCCCTGCCCCTGCATCTGCCAGCCGCTCCATGCCTTCCTGGCCTGCTCCCTGAAAACTTTTTTTTTTTATTTTTTACAAATAAAGCCAATATAACCTAGAATAGGAAGGAAATGGCTAATTGAGAAAGACTTTTTTTTCAATCAGTGTCTCTGATAAAGGCTATATTTCTAAAGTATAAAGAGAACTGAGTTAAATTTATGAGAATATAATTCATTTCCCAATTGATAAATGGTAAAAAGATAAGAAAAAGCAGTTTTCTGAGGACAGAATTAAAGATATCTCTAGTCATATGAAAAAAATGTTCTAAATTACTATTTCTTGGATAAATGCAAATCAAAACAACTCTGGGGTATCACATCTCACTGATCTGATTGGGTGATATGACAAAATTGGAAAATGATAAATTTGGGAGAAGATGTGGGAAACTTAGAACTTGTACTGGTAATATAATTTGAATTTGAAGATCCCTTTGTGTTGATAAAAGTAACAGGTACTTCACAATTAGCAACTGATCAAGCCTCTGATTGGGGGAACAGAAAGTATGAATCCTATCTCCTATTAACTGACTTAAGAGGAAGTGGTTGGCTGAAGGAAGTAGGTAATACTATGTAGATGAGAAAAGCCCCAGAGAGGCACAGTCAGAATATCCTTGAGACCCAGATCTGGTGGCAGAACAGCTACAGAAGAATGTAGAACTAAGTCCTGAGAACTGGTGGTGGTGGTGGAGTTTCTTCTGAACAGGATCCCAGGAGCCCAGAGCCCATAGGCATGAGGCCAGGAGCCAGGAGACAGGAGCCCTGGAGACCAGGAGCCCAGGAGTCAGGAGTCCTGGTGACTGAAGCATGATTGGGATGCTGAGACTTTGTTTGCAGCTTAGTTGAGCCTTGAATTCCATGGAATAAAAATTGTGAAGGATCTGACATGGACCAGACCCTGTGAAGTTAAGTGTGGAGCAGGACCTGCCCAGAGAGGTGGTCAAGGAACTGCTTTCTGCCATTGAACCCAGGTGACAGTTTGGTGAATCCAGGTAGAATCTGGGACTATGGAAGGGGATCCAAGGAATCTGAGAACAGGCCCCAAGTCAAGATGAAAAGACCTCTCCTTGGGTACTGAGTAATTATGGAATTATAGTTTACTAGTGACCTAAGGGGTGGAGAGTTTTGTGTATGACACTTAGTAAGACTTTGCTAAGTGAGTTAGTGTACTTTGAGTACTTTGAGATATTGTTACTGACAAGTGACTGATTGAGTTAATCAAGACTGTGCCCAATTAGTGGAAGTCTTTGATTGTGTATTTTGAAACTACTGATAAGTGACTGACTAAGTTAACATGGGATTACATTATGGTTGTAGTCAGCAGGATTACTCTGCACTGAACTTCACAGGATCTGGCCCATGTCAGATCCTTCACCATTTCTGCTCCACAGAATTCAAGGCTCAACCAAGCTGCAAACAAAGTCTCAGCACGCTCCTGTCTCCTGGCTCCAGCTCCTGGCTCTGGGCTCATGGCTCTGGGCTCCTGGGATCCTGTTCAGAAGAAGCTCCACCACCACCACCAGTTCTCATTACTTAGTTCTCCATTCTTCTGTAGCTGCTCTGCCACCAGATCTGGGTCTCAAGTAAATTCTGACTGTGCCTCTCTGGGGCTTTTCTTATATATATAGTATTACCTATTTCCTTCAGCCAACCACTTCCTCTTGTGAGGAAGATATCTCCTCACAGGACATAGGAGTTCATACCTTCTGTTCCCCCAATCAGAGGCTTGATCAGTTACTAATTTTTAAGTACCAGTTATTTTGCCAACACAAAAGGATCTTCAAATTCAAATTACATTACCATTACAGCATGCTAATACATTTTTGGTTGAGTTGTGAACTAATGCAAACATTTTAAAGAGTAATTTGGAACTATGCCCAAAAGACTGTAAAAATGTGAATTACCTTTCACCCTGCAATGCCACTTCTTGTTCTATATCCTAAGGAGATCTTACAAGTGGGAAAAGGACATGTGTGTATAAAAATATTTATAGCAGTTCTTTTTGTGGTGGCAAAGAATTGGAAATCAAGGTGATGACCTTCAATTGGGGAATGACTAAACAAGTTGTGGTATATGAACCTAATGGAATACTATTGTGGTATAAGAAATGAGGAACAGGTTGACTTCATAATAACCTGGAGAGACTTTCATAAAATGGTACTGAGTGATGAGAGCAGAACCAGGAGAACTTTGTACCCAAAAACATTTGTACTAGAAACATCATATCTGTGATGAATAATTTTGATAGACTGGACTCCTCTCAGCAGTGCAAGGTTATAAGCCAACTCCAAGGAACTCATGATGGAGAGGACTATCCACATCCAGAGAATGAACTAAAGAGTCTGAATTAAGACTGAAGGAAACTATTTCCTCTCTCTCTCTTTTATGTTTTATTTTGTTTTGTTCCTTTTTACTTGTTGTTCATTTCATTGTTTATAATTCTTCTTTAGAACCTGATATTGTTTAGTGTTAACGTATTTATAGAAACTATATTGAATTGCACACTACCATTGCAAGGTAGGGGGTAGAAGACATAAGGGTAGAAAATTTGAAACTCAAAGTATTGTGAAACTGAATGTTGTAAACTAAAAGTAAATTATATATATATATATATATATATATATATATATATGTGTGTGTGTGTGTGTGTGTGTGTGTGTGTGTATATATATATATATATATATATATATATAGGCTGTTGAGTTTCCTGGTCTTTTTTTCCACACCAATCTCTCAAGACAATTCCCATTTTTCTTAATCACTGGAATTTCTTTCTTCCTTTGTCTTCAATTTTTTTTTTCTTGAGCATCTTTTTTTGATACTGGACTGGTTTCCTCTAAAGTATTTTTATTCATGAGATCCCACATCCTTTTTCCTCTGGAATCTGCTTTCCCAGAATCTGAGGTTCATGCCAGATTTTCCACAGATTTTCTCTCATTCTTTATCACAGACTCTAGGATGGGATAGTTCCTTATTCCCAGATGAAGTTCCTATCATTTCATCCCAGTAACAAGTCTTTTCCTTTAACTAAGAATCAGACATAGAGCAGCATTTTCCATTCTTTGTTCTCCCAAATTTTGATGAGTGAAATTATAACAGTATATCAATAGCCTTGGTGTTTTCACACACACACAGAGGAGAGAGAGAGAGAGAGAGAGAGAGAGAGAGAGAGAGAGAGGTCACACTATATATGAACAATTAAAGTCCCCTATCATTATTAATTTCTGTCTTCGTGTCAGACTTTTAATCAGTTCCCCAAATTCCTCACATCTTTTTCTTCTTTCTACCTAAATGATCTGTATTATATAACAATGAAAGCATCATTTCTCTTTTTTTCTGCTATGCAAATGCACCACAACAAATACCTCCCCACTTCAGGAAATCCTTATACAAGTATAGTATATATCTTTTTATTTAGTATACAACACCACTAACTTTCTCTCTTTTACGTATGCTGTTTCTTTTGTATAAAAGATGTGTGTGTGTGTGTGTGTGTGTGTGTATCTGGAGCAATAATCAAGTGAAGGTTTTCCTTCCACTCAGTCTCAGTGATACCTATGGAGTTAAATTTGCATCCCTTTATCCTGATTATATGGAAATGTATTTGCTGGCTTTTCTTGTCTGAACTTTGATCATTTGTATGCGGACACTTGAGACCATGGGTTTTGCTATTTTTTCCTTTCTCAAATGTTTCCTTTGGTGAATTTATGGATTATTCTACTCCATGGTTAGTCTCTCTACTATCTAACTTGAGATACATAAATAGTATTCTTGTTCCCCCTCCTTTATGGTTTAAATCTCTTTTATTTAGATTTATAAGACACATGGCAAATACTTTCATGCCTGTCTTTGTTAGCTGTACTCCATCTCTGGCTAGGCATCTATCACCTCTATGGTTTATAAGCCCCAGGAATTTCAATCCAATCCTCAAACAATTCTTTTCTAACCAGTGGATCATTGCCAGATTTATTTATTTTATCTTTTCTATATCTTTTACCTTCAGTGGACAACTGAGAGGAAAACACAATGTGACCCCCATATGTTTCTGTTTCATATTCATGGTCTTAGGGAGTGAAATCTCATCCTAACATCAGCAGAGAGTTAATCAAGGCTTCTTAATCATCAGGAATTATTGTTGATGATCAGGATTGTGAGAGCAGAAAAGGAGGCATAATCACTGACCAAATATTTGTTTGCTAGAAGTTATTATAATGAAAAATATGCATATTTCCAACTTAATGTTGTTGCTTGGGGAGATAAATGAGAGACTATCTATGATGAAGACAATGTAGCAAACATTAAAATAGACCTCATTGTGTAAGTTGGATTCCCCTGGAAGGGGAACTCAGACAGATGGGACTGCTAGATGGACATTGCCTCCTTTAACTATCGGTCCTAATTATCTGAATTTTAGCCATAATGGAATACAATTTCATCTCCCATGCTTCTGAATGTCATGCTTTTAATTCTTTCCCCAAGGTTGTTATTAATAACTCCTGACTGAGTGAGAACTGGTCCCTCAATAAACTACCCTCTTTTCTCTGTTGACCAAAAGAAAAGTGAAAAGAAAATGGTATTGAGAAGATATGCCTACTACCTTTAATGAGCACAAGGGAAGTTTTCTCTTCCAAGAATGTGAATCAATGAACCTGACTACCATTAATCTCCATCACCCAGAAAATTCCAAAAAAAAATGTTTATATCTTTTATTAAACAATAATATCAAAACAATGGTTCATCACTTTGTATGTTATCAAGCATATTGAGTTTCTCCTTTGTTTCATCTTATTACAATACAAGAAAGTCTCTTCTCATTCTCTAACTATATCATTCGAGTGTTGTTTCATCACATAACACTTAAATAAGAAAAAAATATTAAAGAACATCCCTTTTAGTTTTTCTGGTCATGTCTTTATGCCAAGTTTCATCTGTAAGGTGATGAAACTTTTCTCATCCTAACATGTTTCTACTCACAGACACACAGACATACATGTTTGACAATTTTTTTAGTGAGTGGAGCAGGGGTTTGCCTAAAATAAGCAAAGAAATCCTCTCTCTCAAAGGCAGTCAAATTTGAATAGATTTAAATGTTTAAAAAAGATTCACCTATCAATCAAAAACACTAATTTGATTGTTCATGAGCACTTAGGGTTAGTTCTAGTTGTTTTCCTCCATTATGTGTTTGGGTCTCCTTGAAATCTCACTGAATTTGTAGCATATTTGTCTCTAATCATGTTACCAGTTTTATTAATTTCAATTAAAATTCTATTCATACCCTCCAAGATCTTGGTCTTGATGTTGTAAGCAATTTTTTTTTGTCTTAACTGAAAGACAGGGATCACATTTAATTACCCTCAATGCCTGATGGGGTGTTTTAAAAATGATAAACCAACAATGGTTTTTGAATCAAATTATATCCAATTAATTTTACATTAAACAATATTAAACCTCTGATTAACTCTTATGGTACACTTGTATATTCATTATTTTGACAACATTCTATTGATAAATATCATCACAGTTATAAATTTTAAGATGTTTGAATCCTTATTAATGGATTGTATAACTTAATCTCTATTGGAGAATTATTCTGCCCCCACTACTTACCCGAGAAAATTTCAGTCTGTTTTCCACTTCTCTATATAATAGAATGATTTATGGAGGAAGGCATGAATGGAGGATTGGGAGAGCTAATGGTTAACTAAATTTTCAGTTGGTTGTAGGAAAATATTTCTATTTTAGAATGATCATAATTAAACAAATTAATTGTCTTGCACAAATTTTATTTTAGTTTTAAAAGCTTCTCCTTTTATTGTTTTGATGCCTCTAGGTCTCAATAACTCAATATAACCAGGAGGCAATCATAGTTTTTTTTTTCTCTTTAATTAGCAAGATTTTCAGATCAAGCTTGACTTTTCTTTAAAAGAAAACATTCTTTGATTCTTTATTGAATATCCATAAAATATCAAAAACTTCTGTAAAAATAAAGGTCATGCCCTAATGTGGATACTGTTTTTGAAAGACAGCCATCATTTGTCTGAGTGATGTGTTTGCTGAAAGATTCCTGCTTTTAATATTCATTTTCCAAATATAAGGATAATTATGTTTTGATCATTTTCTTACTCAAGCTGAGTTGAAATGCATGCAGTTAATTTCTGTTTATTATCACACTTCTGTAACTGACATAATTGCATTTTTAATGGTGATATAATAAAGTCCAAAATAAGAAGGAGGAATGAAGTAGAGACGAGTTTTCAGCATCTTTAGGGTTATTTACCCTTTGGCTTCCTTTGGAGGTGGAGGAGCACAGTCAGTTATTTGTTCACTAGGAGAACACTAACAGTTAGAAAATGTCTTTTTTAAATGAGGTCATTTGGTTTGGGTCTTAAAAGGACACTGCATCATCTAAGGCAACAGTCTGTAAAATCAAGCTTTTTTAACCACAGTTTAGGGATGACTATAGGAACAAACATTAAGAATATAATTTTTTAGCTATGTCCCATGCTTGAGTTACATTTTAAACATAATCCAAGCAATTATTTTATAGATTATGGCCCAATATGTAAATGGACAATTGAAAATCTGTAGAAACATTTTATCTTAAATGTCTTCCAAATGTTTATATCATTTTTTTGTATAATCACTTACTGCTTTTCACCCTCAAATAACCACTGAGAACTTACTCTATTGCTTTAAATGGGGGTAAAAAGAGGCTAGGATTGCAGTGTTTCCTAATATATATCATTACTAACTTCAACAGATGATAGATATAATAATGTAATAAATTTAATCTCCTATACTAGGGAGTCAATGAATTGATATTGATAAATCAACACTATCTAAAAAGATGCCTGTTAGTTTATTGTAAGAAAATGATTGCCCCCCAGGTCCACCTGACTACACCAAAGTTAATTAAATATCATTTTAATCTCAATTGGAGCTTAAAGCGTACCTTTCAAAAATAATAATTGTAATAGAGAAGCATCATAGTACAGTGGGAAGAGTCCTGGAACTTAGGTCAAAAGATGTGACTTCAAATCCCAACTATTTCATTTATTACCTTATGAACTTGGGCATTTCACTTAACCTTCACTGACCTCAGTTTCCTCATTTGTGAAAGTAGTAGATCGGTCCAGCAGGACTCAGTAATTACTTCTATATTTATGATTTTTAGTGCCAAGCTACTTTAAAATTTCTGATGGTTATTAAAAAAAACTTTCAGTACATATTACTGGTTATGGTTCAGTAAGTGTTACTGTGAGCTGGGTGCTCAGTAGAGGTTTTAGGCTTAGTTTGCCGTTATCTTCAGTGCTCTTCAGTATTGTTGTTTTTAATGCTAATTCATATAGAACTCATGTCTTTTGCTAGGCAGCACTGAAAATAGAATGCTAGATCTAGAATTAGGAAGCTGAGTTCAAATATGGCCTCAGGAGCTGACTGTGGGCAAGTTACTTAACCTATTTGCTTCAGGTTCTTCATCTGTGAAATGGGATGATGAAAATTTCTGTCTCCCAGGACTGTTGTGAGGATCAAATGAGGTAGTTGCAAAGAGCTTAATCCAGTACTTGAAACATATTTAAGGGTTATAAAAATACTAGTTGTTATTGAAGCTATTATACTATTGTTAATCCAATGAAGTACTTTCCTCCAAATGATAGATAGATACTATGAGTATTATTATTCCAGTGTTAGAGAAAAGGTACTTAAAGCTCAGTGAGGTTGAAAACTTTTCCAGTGGTGTATGAACAATATTTTTCAGAAATGGAGCTTGAGCAAAGGGTTTCTAAATTAGAACCAGATTCCTTCAGCTATCTCATGGTGCTTTTGCCACATTCATAAGTCACCAAAGTGTGGTCAATGTTGCCCGTAACAAACAGTTTCAAAGTCTCTACCTTACAATATTTCTGTTTTTTTGATAGACATCTTCAATTGCCAGAGGTAAGGAAGTCATCCTTACACCTAACTGAGCCTATTCCTAGAGCAAAATCAACCTTACAAAAATAGGTATAAAAGTTTCTTAACTGAAGACCTATTTTTATCTGTTTAGATTTGCACAAATTAAGAACAGCCCTTATTTATCTTTTTTGTAGGTGTTGAATGAAATCATCAATTCAAATGGACTAACAGATATGAAGACACTTTATAAAATATAACATACTATAGAAATATAAGGTTTTAGCATTACTACTATTGCTGCTATTACTTTCAACTGTGTAACAATACTTGAATCAGAAAACTTATTTCCCTCAAAAAATCTTATACATATGTGTATGTGTGTACATGTTTTTTTTTTCCTTTTTGAAAGGTAGCACAAGGTTCAAGTTATTCCTCTGATGTACTTGAACCATAACCATAATTTAATCTCCCAGTATGAAACACAATCCTCTCAAATGACATATACAGAAGAATTACCTACCTATATTGGTAGGTTGAATTTACACATGAGAAGTTACATACATCAGGGAAATGTTAGTTCCAGACATCATCATCATTCATTCATTCAACAGGTTTTTATTAAGCTCCTACTACATGCTTTCCTTTAAGTATGACATATATCAAAGTGGAAATAGCCCATCTGTAATTTGACAGGTAGAATATGTCACTCCGGTTAAATGTCAAAATATAAATGCTTATTCTGTGAACCCTGAGACCTATATAGAGGGATAGTTGATCCTCTTCACAAACTGGGGTCATTTGAATCACTATTACTACAATAAGAAACAAATAGGATGACAGAATTTAGGAGAAATTTCCCAATGACTGAATTTGTGTGTTTATGTTTATACATGCATATGTGCATGTGTATGTGTTTATCTGTTTAAGTTATGCCTAATCTTTCTTGACACCTGATATGCTAAAGGCTTTAGGTGAAAATGTAATATTTTTCCCCATAGGATAACAGAATACTTATGTACATACAACAGAAACTCTTAATGATTTCTTGTTTCAGAAATACATGCTATATAATATTTGATACCATACATTTGGTAAGAAGCTACTTAGTTAAAAAGGGAGAATGCTTAATTCCTTGAAAGCTTCTCCTCATAAAGAATGTGTTTGGAGTTATAATGCCTCCCACCACCACCACAGACCCTTCTTTCCCTGCTCTTGTTTTCACCTCCTTTGTAGTCATATACATTTGAACAGACTTTAGAAAACTCCACATCCTGATAAAACCTGAATCATAGTGAAAGTTTATGAAGGTTCTGTGATTGTGTCTTTGTGTGTGTGTGTTGAGGGAAGCATAATTCAGTGGGAGATTGCATCTGCCAGTACAAATTGAAACTATTATATGTCTTAAGAGATATATCCTAAGGGATTGCTTAAGGAACATAGAAATTAAATCCTTTGCAAACAGCCAATAGGCTAGAAAGTGACATAAACAGAGCTTGAAGCCAAATAATTTTTCTCACTCCAAGTTGGGCACTCTATCCACTATACCACAATGACTTTGAATGACGAACTTTAAATCCCTTATTTTATTTTTCTTCAAAAAAATTAAAACAGATATACTTTCAAAGAGTATTTCAAGAGAAATGAAGGTTGCCTGAAATAACCCCAATAAAAAAAGAAAAATGACATTGACATAGGCTCAAAAACTTTCTCAGAAGAATCCATGTTTGATGTTGGTACTTGTTTGTCAGGACCAGTAGATCAAAGAAGATTGTGAATTGACTATAAAATGTTTTGACAATGGATGAAGGGATTACTAGGTTAGTAAGGTGCCATTTGGATTAGATGATTTCTGAAAACACTTCCATCTCCAAGATTCTATGTTTCTCTAAATTCTACTTCTTCTATATTTGTACATATATAGGAAAATACAAAGTTTGTAAGGATTTTAGAATATCATTAAGACATGGTCACAACTACGGCTGAATCCCCCTTTATTATACCTTGCCCCTGGGATTCTGTGTAACAGAGAAAATTCTTTCTCCATTTACTTACTCGCAAACTTAAAACTTGATGTTTAGATGACCAAACTTTGGCAATTATGCTTTGTTTATAAACAAATCATTCCATAAAGAGCTACCAATATCCCAATATTGTTTTTCTGCTTTAGCCAAAAAATTCAATTTGTAGATTCTTTGAACAATTTTTTCATAACTTCTCTGTTTTTCTTTCAAACCAAAACAATAAAAAGACAATTTTCCTTTATCAATGCCATGAAAAAAGCAGTATGGCAGTGCATGTAGAAGGCTGATTTCAAAGTCAGGAAGACTAGGATTCCAATTTTGCTTCTGACACATACTAGTTATGTGATATTGGGTGTGATAGTAATGGCATTTAAAGATTCCCCCTGTATTGGCTTGGTTTTCAAATTGATTGTGTTAAAACCCAGAGCTTGTTAATCCCACCTGTGGGATGGACTTGTTGATGTGAAAAGAAAGTCCTGAACTGGGAGGAGCTGGTGACATAGATTTGGAGACACAAGAGAGAGGCGGAACTTTTTTTTTTTTGGAAGCAGCACCTCCTGGAGAGAGAGACTAAGAGAATTGCTGGTGGCCGCTTTGAATTGCCCTGGACTTTTGAGACCTGCCCCCTGAGCTGCCAAGGACTGAGGAGACATGGCTGTTTTGCTGGTACTTTGTCTGTCTGTTTTGATGTTGTTTTGCCAGATTTGTCCACTGGTGAAAGACAGTCCTTTTGTTGAAGAAGTCCTGGAACCTGGCTGTTCGCTAAGAAGCCCTGAGACCGTCCTGCAGACAGAGAGTTAATACTGTCCACTGGTGAAGGACAGTGCTGTTGTTGCAGGGGTCTGGAGACTGTCCTGCAGACAGAATGAATACTGTCCACTGGTGAAGGACAGTGCTGTTGTTGCAGGGGTCTGGGAACCTTTCTGTTGGTTCAGAAGCCCTGAAGAAGGATTTTCTTGTTGTATATTTACAGAAATCCTGGGAGAGGGCTTTGCTAATGTTTTCAGGGGTTCTAGGACTGTTCTACAGACAGAGGATGAATTAATGAAGGGACTGGCAATATATCTTGTGGCCTTGCTAAGCCTTGTCTCCCCAGGAACTAAGATTGTTGAGAACTTGCCTCCTGTCAAGATGAAGAAAAGACCTCCATTTGGGTATTAGGTGCTGTGCTTGAACTTGATGTAACTCTGGAGTAGATTCAATTGTGATCCAGGGGTGGGGAACTTTTGACCTTTTTGTGTTCTATGGTTGAGCAAATGAATGTATTTTACTTATGTTTGGAAACTAATCTCCATTTGAGAAGAGGGGCTTTGTGGTGGACTAAATGAAGGTATAGCCTAAGGGTGGAGAAGTATTTAGACCAGGGACTTTGTAATTGATTGAATGATTGGAAGGTCCTGGGGTGGGGTAGTCCTTGGAGATTATTTAATCACATTTAGTAAATGCTGTATTTGGAATGATGTCATGTTTTGATCTTCTCTGTTCTTGGTTGGTCACTGAATAAAATGGAGAGCACCTATGCTGGTATTTTGAACCTGGGAAGTTGTTTTTCCTTGGCATTATATTACATTGGGCCATACTTAACCTCTTAATTGCCTAAGCAAATCTCAAAGATAATAAGTTATCTAAGATGCAAAACAAGGTAAGTCATAAACATTTGTCAAGTAGTTATTTTTTCCTAGTCATTGAACTAAATTCTAGAAATCCAAATTACAGCAAAACAAACAAAGGAACAATAAAGAAAAAAAAGCAAATAAAAAATAAACAGTCTCTGCCCTCAAGGAGGTTGTATTTTAATGAGAGAAGATAACATTTTAAAAGAAATTTAAACACAGATGCAAAGTTGCTGTGGTCCTATCTAGACTGTCAGGGAAAGTGTGGCAGAGAAGAGGTATTAGACTGACTACCATACTGAACATCTACAGAGTATTTATCTTGATGTCATTATTGTATCCCTATGAAACCTGGAGAGTATACCTGTACCATGACAAGAAACTGAATTGCTTCCATTTGAATCTTTTTAGAAAGATTCTGAAGATTACCTGTTAGTCTAAGATACCAGACATTGAGGTCCCTTTTTGAAATAACCTGGCAAGCATTCAAACTCTACTTCAGAGAGTACAGCTCTGATAGACTGGCCATGTTGTTTGAATACAAAACATACTCTTGTTAAAAATACCATTTTATGGAGAGCTCATACAGGGCAAGTATTAACATGGTGGTCAGAAGAAGTGATACAAGGACATTCTCAAGGTCTCTCTTAAGAAATTTGGAATTGATTGTGTGGCATGGGAAACACTGCTACAGGACTACTTAGCATGGCATGCCCACATCAGAGAAGGTACTGTGCTCTATAAGCAAAGTAGAATTGAAGTACCTCAAAAGAAATATGAGATGCACAAATGTAGAGTCCACTCCAAAAGGACTATTTGTGCCTGATCTGTTGTAGAACATTCTGAGCTTGTATAGGTCTGATCAGCTATAGCTGGACACACTATAAATTTACTCTAGTATAGTGATATAATTTTGTTCCTCTTTGAGAATGAAAGACAACAACAAGCCAAGCAACCATAGGGAGTGAAAGAGAAAGAATGTCAGAGTTTCAAAAGCAGAGTCTGATGGCCAGAAATGAATGAAATTATGAACATGTATAGCAGGAGTAATTCCTTTGAAATGGAAATTCTAGGAAACACTTATCAATCTGAGGAAGGGGAGACAAGGATGGACATCTTCTAGGGTACAAAGGCTGCTGGAAATGGTGGAAATGAAGTTAAGAGAGTGATGAGCAGAGGCTAATGAAAAATAAAGGAATGGAGGAGTTGCTGATATGCATTTTTACACAGGCCTGAATTAATATATTATAGATAGATAGATAGATAGATAGATAGATAGATAGATAGATAGATAGACAGACAGACAGACAGACAGACAGACAGATAGATAGATAGATAGATAGAGATAAACATAGATATATCTATATACATATATGTATGTGTCTGATTTTCTCTCTCTGTACCTGTCTCTCTATACTAATATATTAAAGTTGTGTTTAAGTATAATGATTTTGTTAACACCACTTAGACTGAAAAGAGGATTACAAAATAAAAACTTAACCCAAACCAAAATGTGTTTTGCTCTACCCCACTCTCTTCTGTTCTTCCCATCCACTCATTCCTCCTCTCATTTTACTGAACTTTTCTTCACAATTTTTAATACCAAACAAAATCTATCATTCACAATCTTATAACTCTTCATCTTCTATTTGTTATTTTTCCTGTTTTTTTTCCAAATGTGCTTGAACTAAACTGAATGTTGATTCAATTAATCTACTATGAAGTAACTGACTTTAATATGAGCATAAAATATTTTTGAAAACTCAATTTAATTTTATGCTCTGCTGATATTTATCAAATATATTTTTAAAATAATTATAAGATAATACATTATAATCATATCATATATCCTAATATATTATAATTGTTATAAAATAAAATTATATATTATACTATTTTAAATATAAACTAAATCAAGAAAGTCATATGTGTTGTTATATATGTTCTTTACCTGGAATTCTTAAACTTGGAATTATGTTACAATATAATTGGTTCTTTTGTAATTATATTTATACATTTCAAAATATCTGTGGGAGGCCATAGGATTCAACAGATTGAAAAGGGGGTTCATGAAAGAAAACAGTTAAGAACTACTAAGTAAAATTGGATAAAGAAATACATTTTTAAGGTTATTCATTTTTTGGGTTATCTATTCAAATCAATATTTCAGTGAGTCAGTGATTTTCTCAAAGATTGTAATTACACTTTATTGAAATACAGTCAATTTTCTTTTTCTGCACTGTTCTTGATCATATAATCCACCATAGAGCATTTAACCAGCACACAGGAAGACTTGCTCTAGGACATTCCATGTTGTATATATATAAATACAATATACAGGATTATTTGTTCTCTCTCTTTCTGTCCCTCTGTCTCTCTTTCTTTCTATACACACACATATACCCACATCCATATGCATACATACATATTACATACACTCATACACACACAAACATAGAAAAGCCCAAGTGACACAGTTTCTGAGTAATTACTAATGTATTTATAAGTTAGGCTAACTAATCATTAAACTGATGGTCAGTGGTTTCTCTCAGTAACCAATGACTAACACACGAAGAGACAGGAAGATTTAATATGTTTTAGAAAACAGGATGCCACTAAGAGGTGAAAATTAATCCTGCCTGGTGTACAATAAATGGGGGTGGGAGTGGGGGTGGGGAGGGAGGGAGATACAATGCTTTAGCTCTTCTTGCTTAGAACATGCCTTGATTATGAGATTCAGCTGCCTCCAGAGAAAAGAAAAAACAAACAAAATGTCTCTACCTAGACCACTCCAGTTGTTTTTCTCCTTCCTTAGCTACATTACCCTAAAATACTAGGGAGGAGTACAAAGGCATGGGATTATTGTTTGGGGGCTGAATTCACCTAGATTAGATTTTGTTTCCACTTTAAACAGAAGTAAGATCTATTAGTTAGGTGGGGTCCTACTCAAGATCTAGGACCATGTAACCCAAACTTAGGGATATCTCCTTCCTCATTCATGTCCTTCAGAGACTGGCTGACTTACCCACAGAGACTGGTTCCGGAATGGGTAATTAAAAATCATAATCTAGATTATGATTAATAATGGATTATAATAATAATAGAAAATATTTTTTTCATATACATGTGAAGAAAATATCAGTACTTATTCACACTTGGGCAAATGCACTTGTATAATATATATGAGTATATATGTGTGTGAGCATATATATATGCATATATTATAAATATGTATACACACACATAAACATAAGCATGCATTGGGGCTGGTAGGTGGTACAGAGGATGGAACACTAGGTTTGAAATCAAGAAGACTTATTTCCATTAGTTCAAATATGATATCAGAAACTTATTAGCTATGTCATCCTAAGCACTTAAACCTGTTTGCCTCAGTTTCCTCTCATGTAAAATGAACTGGAGAAGGAATAGGAAAACCACTACAGTGTCTTTGCCAAGAAAATCCCAGATGGTTTCATGAAGAGTCTGACACTACTGATATTGATCTTCACTTCTGGGAGCCAAGTTGGCAAAGTAAGCAGCAAATCACAGAAACTGTCCCATATTCACCTCCAAATAAACATAAAACATCATCCCCAAATAAATTCTGGAAGAGCAGACCCAGAAAAAAGATGGAGTGAAACCATATTTTAGCCCAAGAAACTTGGATCAGGAAGGAAAGATAGTATTACTTGAGTAAAAGGGAATCTCCTTCCACTACAAGAAGCATCCTGTAAGCACCACCTCAGTAAAGAACAGGAAAGTCTCATCCCCAGTGTGGTAGAACAGACAAACACCAACATCAAGACCCTCCTTATTTTAGGATAGCCAGGGAAAATGGTAGACTACAGCTCTAAGAAACACCATGTGTTTCAGCAAAGGCCTGGGTGGACAAGTGTCCTTCAGAAGCCTGGTCTCCCTATACTTCCCTAGACAGGAAGGCATCCTCCAGTGTGCTTTAGCATGGCATGGGGCAGGCAGATATCCTCCAGTTACCAGGCTTCCACATACTTCAGTGTAGTCCCAGAAAATGCAGAAACACCCACTGGGCTTCAGCAGACACCAGACATCAGCACTAGGATTGCAGGTTAGTATGAGTTAAGCTGTCAGACCCCTACATCCTTTAGCAGCACAAGTTACCTCCCCACCCACCAACCCTACTCCCTCAGCACAACACCAAATATGAGGGTGCCCTGGGAGCCTCAGCAAAACAATAGTGCAACACCACGTAAACAGACAGGGCCTGCAATTTCTAACACAAGAAGACTGAGACAGTGTCCCTTCCATCCCAGGTGCAGAGCTCAAATTGAAAAGAAAGGCAAAAGTACAAAAAAAAGAGAGAAAAAGAACAAAAGGACTCTGACTGAAGAAAGTTATTTTGGTGATGGTGAGGACCAAGGTACAACCTTAAAAGAGGACAACAATGCCAAAACCCCAGTAAGCAAAACCCCAAGGAAAAATGGAAAGTGGTCTTAAGCCTGGAGAGAACTCATAGAAGAGCTTAAAAATATTTTAAAAATCAAATTTAAAAGGTAGGAGAAAAAATGGGAAAATAAATGAGAGTGATGCAAGAGAATAATGAGTAAAGACTCAATAGTTGGGTAAAGTGCTTAATAAGCGGAATTGGACAAATGAAAAGGAAATACAAAAATCCACTGAAGAAAACAACTCCTTTAATAGTACAATTGGCCAAATGGGGAAAAAAAAGTACAAAAGCTAATTGAGGAAAACACAACGTTAAAAGTTAGAATTGCACAAGGAAGGTAAGTGGCAAGATGGCAGAGTAGAAGCAGGACATTGTCTGACCTCCCCCCACAACCACCCTAAACACCTATAAAATATGACTAAAGAATTTTTAGAGCTACAGAACCCATAAAGTGACAGAGAGAAATAAATCTCCCACTGAAGGCAGGCTGGCAGGCTTTAAAGCCAAGCATGAGCAGCATTCCAGAAAACTGCTGCTGTGAACAGCTTTTAAGATTATGATTACACAGAATAATGAATACTCTGTTCCATAACAAATCAGAGCAAAACATTAACAGTTAATCAAGGTACAGCATTCACAATGTTACAACTTCACAACAACTTATAGAAAATGGCCACATAGTTTTCACCACAGTGGTTACAAAGTTTTGAACAACGAACAATCATTTAGTAACTCAGTCATTCAAACCTCTCAATCATTCAACCATTCTTAAGGAGTACAATAGTCAAAGTTCTCCACTTATGGGGGACACAAAGTTGTTTGTTTGTTTTTGCTTTTTGGAGGACAGTTGGGGGTTAAGTGACTTGCCAAGGTCGCATGGCTATTTTTGTGTTAAGTGTCTGAGGTCTGATTTGAACTCAGGTCCTCCTGACTCCAGGGCCAGTGCTGTATTCACTGTACCACCTAGCCACCTCCAGGGGCACACTAAGTTAACTCAGTTAGTTACTTATTCAGTCACCTATTCAATCATCAGAAAATACAACAGCCCTCAACTCCTAGGTCACTAGTAAATTACTATTTCTCTGTCAGTAGACAGTATGCAAGTAAAGTCTTCTTTCAGCTTGACTCAGGGTGTTCTCTCTGGTTCACTGCATTCCCTTCCATGGTCCCAGATCCTACCTGTATTCACCAAACTATCACCTGAGTACAAAAAGAGACAGCTCCCAGGTCCTTCTCCAGCTCTTCAGGCAGTCTCTCTTTCATGCTGAAGCTCGCAGCATCCAGTCCAATTCAAATCCTTCACAGTCTCTGTTCCTGGGAAATCAAGGCTTAACAAAGACACCAACAGTTTCATAAAAAATGCCAACATCAGAGGGACAGTTCCTCAGTCTTCAGCAGCTCTGTCTAGCCTGCAGAAATCCTCAACAACCTCAGCAGCTCTGGCTGTCCTTCGGATCTGACTGGCCCTTAGAAATCCTTAGCAGCACCAGCTGGCCCTCAGACTTAGCAAAAGTTTCAGATGGTTCCCAAAATCAAAATCACTTATCAAGATTTTCCAAATCAAAAATCATTCTCTTCAGCCTGGGAAGAGCTTTCTTCTTCAGCTTCCCCAGAAGCAGCAGCTCCTGTCCCCACAGAGATTGCTCCAAGAATATCTGTCTGACCCAGCAGGGGCTTCTGCTTACATTCACATAGCACTGGAATCTTTCTGTTTCAGCCAACCTCCTCCTGTTACCTCAGCAATAGGGATTCATACATTCTTTGTCTCTAACAGAGGCTTGATTAATTACTAAGTGCTAAGTACCTGTTACCTTTGCCAATACAAAGATATCTTCAAATTCAAATTACATAACCATTACACAAGCCAGCAGGAAGAGTTCATCACAGCATGCTGGGAGCCATGTGCAGTCCTGCATGAGCAGGAGGGTTTTGGCCCCAAGGAGGCAGTGGCAACCAGGAGATTCTAGGAGAGTGAATCACCAGTAGCTGTGGCAGTTAACATAATTTTTAACCCATAAATGCCAAAAAAGTAAAATATCAGTCAGGAATTCTGTTGGAAAGGAAGGGCAGGGTATATCTCCTGCTCCCAGGGTAAGAGGTAGCAGAGGTTATGGCAGCTATGGCTGCAGTATCATCCATATGGTTGCCCTAGCAGCTCCTGGCCTACAGATCATAGGGTGACAAAGAAACCATTCAGAGACTAAGCACTCTTGCATTGACCTGATTGGATCTGGATCATTTTCTTGGGCAGTGGTCCTGTGGTGAGGAATGATAGTTTGACAGTGTAGTATCTATAAAGAGGGCTCCCTCCTCACACCTCTGACAAAATTTACAAAAACCCCAGTGATTTGGGACAAACCTCACCTCTCTGGAAGTAGAGTTCTACCATGGCAAAGAGCTCAAAAGTCAAGTAATTAACTAGCAATATGATCAAGCAGATAAACCACAAAGAGACCACAGAATCCTTTTTGGGGGGTCAAAAAGGATCAAAGCATGGAATGGGAGGAAGACAATGAAGTAAGAACCCCTGCATCAAAAGCTTCCAAGAAAGACATGAACTGGTTACACACCATGGAGACCTCAAAAAGGATTTTGAAAATCAAGTAAGAGAAGGGGAAGAAAAAGTGGGAAGAAAAATGAGAGTGACACAAGAAAACCATGAAAAGAGAGGCAACAACCCCAGTGAAGAAAATAACTTAACAAATAGACTAACTCAACATAACAAAAGAGCCCCAAAAAGCCAATGAGGAGAAGAATGCCTTAAAAAAACCAAATTGTCCAGATGGAAAAGGAATTATAAAAAAAAAACTCACTGAAGAGAAAAATTCCTTCAAAATTAGATTGGAGTAAATGGAAGCTAATGACTTTATGAGAAATCAAGATACTATAAAACAGATAAAAACAAATGAAAACATAGAAGGAAATGTGAAAATTTTCATTGGAAAAACCACAGACCTGGAAAATAGATCCAGGAGAGATATTAAAAAAAAAAATACTGGGCTACCTGAAAGCCACGACCAAAAAAAGATCCTAAAAATTATCTTTCAAGAAATTCTTGGGGGGTGGAGTCAAGATGGCAGAATAGAAGCAGGACCTCTGAGAGGCTATGGCTTCCACCTTCCCCAAGGAATGTAAAAAGGAGACTCTGAACAGACTTTGGAGCCGCAAAACCTAAAAACTGAAAAAGAGAAGCTAACTTCCCACTGAGGAAACCTTGGCAGGCCAGCAGAAATTGGCCAGTGTAGTTCTCTGGGAGCTGAGCCCAGGCCTATGTGAGCCAAAGGTTTAGCCCCAGGGTGGGACTGACCAGCCACCGGTTGGAAGGACCCCAGATCAGAAGCAGCTGTGGCCATTTACAAGATTATCACTATAGATGCGAAGGATAAAGTGAGAGGTCAGTGCGGTCTGTATTTTGGCACCCATTAAGTGGGGGTATGTTGGCTTTTGCCCCTGGGGCGAGAAGCCACTGAGACACCAGGCACTGACAGCCAGCAGCACATGGCAGGTTCATCCCCTGGTCTGCAGAGTGTAGAGGGACCAAGCAACCAGTCTGAGGGTTAATGGCTCTTACTTTAACCTGCTTGGATCTGGATTGCAGTGTAGGGTGGAGGTCCTGGGGTGTATGTCCAGCTTGAAAGAGCATATGGAAGCCTCAGAGAGGGCACCCATCTAATACCTCCTGCAGCTGAGAAAAACCCAGCCTTTGGGACAAAAGCTCCCCTGTCTGGTGGCAGAGTCCTACTGTGGCAAAAAGCACAAAAGTCAAGTAATTAAGTGGCAAAATGAGCAGGTAAAGGAAACAAAGCAGACAGAAGATAACAACATTAGACTCATATTTTGGAGACAAAAAGGAGCAAAGCATAGAACAGCAGGAAAAGAGTGAAGTCAGAACTCCTGCATCAAAAGGAAAATACGAGCTGGCTACAGGCCATAGAGGACCTTAAGAAGAAGATAAGAGAGGTGGAGGAAAAATTGGGAAGAGAAATGAGAACAATGCAAGAAAATTATGAAATGAGAGTCAACAGCCTGACTGAAGAAAATAATACCTTAAAAAACAGACTGACTCAAATGGCAAAAGAGGCTAAAAAGGGCTATGAGGAGAAGAATGCCTTAAAAAGCCAAATTTGCCAGATGGAAAAAGAATCTCAAAAGCTCACTTAGGAAAATTATTTCTTCATAATTAGATTGGAGCAAATGGAAGCTAAAGACTTTATGGGAACTCCTCATGGAAAACTGCCCTGATGTTTTATAACCAAAAGGCAAAATAGAAGTTGAACGAGTCTACCGATCACCTCCTAAAATTGGTCCCAAAGAGAAAACTATTAGGAGTATGATAGCCAGGTTCTGTAATTCCCAGATTAAGGAGAAAATATTACAAGCAGCCAGGAAGAAACAATTTGAATATTGTGGAAACACAATCAGGATAACCCAGGATCTGGCAGCTTCTACACTGAGGGATCAAAGGACTTGCAATGTGATATACCGGAGGTCAAAATAGCTGGGATTAAAACCAAGAATCACCTAGCAAAAATGAGTATAATATTTCAGGGGAAAATATGGTCATTCAGTGTAATAGAGGACTTTCAAGCATTCTTGATTGAAAAACCAGTGTTGAATAGAAAATTTGAAATTCAGATACTAGAAGCAAGAGAAGCATGAGGTTAACAGGGAAATGAAATCATAAGCAACTTATCAAAGTTGAATTATTAAAAAGTATAATTGTAACTGATGAAACTTTTGTCAGTATGAAAATAGTTGAAGGGAAACTCCAGGGCCAACTGTTTACTCCCTGTGCCATCTAGCTTCATCCTATTTCAAGCATTCTTGATAGAAAAACAAGAGTTGAAATGAAAATTTGACATTCAGATACAAGAAGCCAGAGAAGCTTTAGAAGGAAAACAGGGAAAAGTAATCATAAAGGAACTTATCAAAGTTGAACTATTAACATTCCTACATGGAAAAACAATAATTGTAACTGATGAACCTTTTGTCAGTATGGAAATAGTTGAAGGGAATAGAAATATATATATATGTGTGTGTGTGTGTGTGTGTGTATGTGTGTGTATGTGTGTGTGTCTGTATATGAGGGTATATGGGCATATGAATACTTATGTGAACGTGTGTATATATGTTTACAGGTATACATTGATAGAGGGCACAGTACAAATTTAACAGGAAGGCATTATACTTAAAAGGTGAAATTAAGAGGTGAGAGAGGAATATAATGAAAGGAGATGGGGAGAGACAGAATGGGGTAAACTATCTCATAAAGAAGAGGCAAGGGAAAATGATTACAATGGAGGGGAAGAATAAGTAGGCAAAATTGAATGGGTCAAACTTATTCTCATTGAATTTGGATTGGGAAGGGAATGAAATTCAAACTAAATAGTGTATCTTGCCCTACAGGAGAGGAGGGGGGAATGGGATCAGAGGGGAGATGATGGAAGGGAAGGCAGACTCAGGGGGAGGGAAGTTGGATGCAACCACTTTTGAAAAGGAGCGGGATCAAAGTAGAGAATAGAGAAAGAGGGAAGTGGGTTAGGAGGGAGGGAAATATCATCAGTCTTTTACAATATATCTACTATGTTATTGTTTTGCATTAGCTACACAAGTCCAACCTGTACTGAACTGCTTATCTTCCCAGTAAGGGTGGGTGACAAGGAAGGAAAGAAATGAATCTGTAATTCAAGGTTTTAAAATCAAATGTTTATATATATATATAT
>NW_027187460.1:47261689-47307903 GCF_028583685.1 Petaurus breviceps papuanus
TATATATATATATATATATATATGTGTGTGTGTGTGTGTGTGTGTGTATGTATATGTATATATATATAGTTATTAATACTATTTTACATGTAATTGGGAAATAAGAGATGCAGGAACTGGGGCATAGAGATCCACCATGCCCTACTGGGAAAGTTGGAAGGGGTATGGGAGAAAATATGGGAGAGAGTAGATTGGAGGAGGGGATATCCTGTGGGACTTCTATTTTGGGGCGGTGGGTAGGGGAAAACTGGGATTAAATTTTTAACTTAAAATCTGGCAGCAATGAATGATGTAAATCAGAAGTTAATAAAGCATTTGAAAAATGAAAAAAATAATATTATTTGCCTAGATTTTAATATGGATTTGGATGGACACCTTGTAGCATCCACCATAGTGTCTACCACTTTTTATATCTGGGACACTATGATGCTGGAAAATAGTGAATGATGGGTGATGTCATGACTTGCCTATGAATTGAATTTAAATAAATTAGCATTGTGCAGTGTCATCAGCCTTACTCTCTCTTCTTGAATCATCAAAGTCCACGTGGGAGAACCAAAGACAAGGTGCCTGCCAGTGTCTCATGATTAAGTGGAGGACATTTGGTTGAGAAATCTGGAACTCACCACATCAGCCAGTGATTCTGTCCCCGTGTTCTGCTTTGGCCAGTCAGTACTACCAGTCTGTTCCAGCTGGGCCTATTCTGGTGCAATATACCATTCTTGTCAGCCTTCCCGGCTGCCTTCTGCTAGAGTTTTATTTCACTCTATCATTTTGTGTGTTCTTTAGCTCCAAAATTTGTTTACCATAATTTTATAGGTATTAGAGGTAATTGGAGAAAAATTCAAGTAAGTTGCTACTTTTACACTACCATCTTGGCTCCTGAATTTTTATTATTTAAATTCTTTTGACATTGCAGAATTATTCCAGAAAATCTCATATTTATTCAGAAGATTTACTTGTAACTTAACCATCCAGTCAGAAAGTTGACTTTTCTCTGGAGAAACTGTCTAAAAAAGGTAGCAATCCTGAGATAGAAATTGGTTTTTATTTTTAGATTTCTGAAACATTTATACTTTTCAACATAGAAATGTAATCCCTTTGTTTTATTCTTGTACATTCTAGAAAAACAACAACACCCCTGAATATTGGGAATTATGGATTGTAATTGACTTCATATACATTTAGTGCAGGCTTTGCTAAAAATGCCCATGTTACCTACAATGGAGGTACCAGCTTCTCTCAAAGAAGATTATACTTTCCACTACCATGTAGTTGGAAGAATACTCTTTCAATAGTTTGCATAGCCAAAACAGTCTTTAAAAGTTGCCAGACTGGGACATTCTATCTCTCTTTGGGTTCAGAGAGAGTGAAGACTAGGTTAAGCCACAGATGCCACAGATGGCACAGATGCCATTAACTGACTTGTTGCTTCTCCCTTTTTTCCCTTGTGCTGCCTGCAAAAAAATGGGCTTGGGTTTAAAGGTTTGTTTTGTTTTGTTCACTTTCATCTGTGCATTTCATTTATAGGTTTAGGCAATGGAATCACCAATTGAGGGGAAAACTGAGCCATCACAACCTTGGAGTCAGGATTTCAGACCACATTGCAGCCAGGAACCGCAGATAATCCCTAAAAACCCAAGGAGAACTTTGAGAATTAAAGTCGGTATTATAGTATACAGAAATTGAGCTAAATTTTAAACCTAAAGTCCTTTCCCTTTCCCTTTCCCTTCCCAGAGTAAAAGAAAATGGTAAAGGGGATAAAATGGTAATGGGTAATCTCCCCAGGTATGAGATTGTTTGCATGTTCTTACTGTATTTTCAAATAAATATTGCTTTCTAAAAACTAATATATTTTATTTTTAAATAGAACTGGAGTACTTCTAAATTGTGGAAACAGCATCAGTGGAGGTTGGAGATAATAGCAGAGAACTTAGACATGAAAAATCCATTTAATAGTATTGATGAACCCTCTCAGAGAAGAGTAAAATATAACATACCTAGCTTCTAGGCATTAGGGGTCTGAATAATCAATGTTAAATATGTAAAATTACATAATTTTAGTGGCAATCCATGGAAGTAGGTATTATTATTATTCCCATTTTACTTAAGAATCCTAAATTTACTAAGAATGAGATGTCCCTACATTCACATAGGTAGTAAGTGTTTGAGATTAGATTTGAAATCGGTTTGTGTGGCTGCCACATAACACTCTCCTCACTGTGACGTTTTGCTGCCTCTTATAGGATGAAAAATAATTTGAGTTTAACATCAAACCTAGTTTAAATAGCAAGCACAAAATTAGGAACAGGGGTGTCAACAACAGCCAAGTTGCTTCTTTTATTGCATCTTTCCTTTTATTAAAATTTCCACATTAGTCGTGGTGTGAAAGAAGAATCAGAACAAAAGGGTGAAACCATAACAAAGAAAGAAAAAAGAGAAAATATAATTCTTCGATCTTCATTCAGACTCCGTATTTCTTTCTCTGTATGTAGGCAACATTTTAAATCATGATTCCCTTAGAATTTAGTAAAATCAATAAACATTTCCATTTACAAAAGAGAAAAAGAAAGTGTATGAAACTGTGAATCTCTATTATGTATAACTTGGGATTTTTAAAAGTACATTTCAATTTAACATGATAGTCCCACATGAACTAGCTTGTCCATATTACATTCTAAACTTCCTTTACTCTTTTCTGTATATTATTTTTTGTATTTTTTACTTTACATCATTCATTTACACAAGATTTTGAGTTACAAATTTCTACCAATTTTCCCCCATCTACCACCCCAAAACAGAGATCCCTGTGAATATCCCCTCTCTCAATCTACCCTCTCCTATATCATCCCCCATCACCACTTCTACTTTACAGTAGGGCATGGTGTATCATTTCCTAATTACATGTAAAATAATAATAATAATAATAATAATAAATATTTTATAAACATTTGATTTTAAAACTTTAAATTCCAGAATCTTTCCCTACCTCCCTCATCACACACCATTACTGGGAAGATAAGCAATTCAATACAGGCTGTACATGTGTAGATATGCAAAACATTTCCATAGTGGATATATTGGGAAAGACTGACTATATTTCCTTCCATCCCATCCCAACACCCACTTGTTCTATTCTCTACTTTTATCCTGTCCCTTTTCAAAAGTATATGCTTCCAACTTCCCTCCCCCCCAGCCTGCCTTCCCTTGCATCATCCCCCCTCTCATCCCCTTACCCGTACTCTCCTGTAGGGTGAGATACCCTATTTAGTGTGTATGCCATTTCCTCCTGAAGCAAAATTCATTGAGAATTGACTTATTCCCTTTTGCCTTCCTGTTCCTCCCCTCCTTTTTAACAATTTTCCCTTGACTCTTTTACATGAGATAAATTACACCATTCTATCTCTCCCCATTTACTCTCATTATATTCCTCTCTCACTTCTTAATTTCATCTTTTAAGTATCATCCCTTCCTATTCAACTGGTCCTATATCCTCTGTCTATGTATACCTGTACACATATGTACACTTAGGTACACACACTCACATATGTATTCATATGCCCATATACCCTCTTATATAGACATATATATGTATACACACATAGACACACAGCTATAGATAGATAGATAGATAGATAAATTTATATTCCCTTCAATTATTCACATATTGAGAAAAGTTTTCTAAGTTATAATTATCATTTTTTCCATGTATGAATGTAAGTAGCTCAACTTTGATAAGTTACTTATAATTTCTTTTGCTTGATTGCATTTTCATACTTCTATCTGAATTTCAAATTTTCTATTCTCCTCCGGTTTTTTCATCAAGAATGCTTGAAAGTCCTCTATTCAATTTAATTACCATATTTTCCCCTGAAAAATGATACTATTTTTCTTTTTCTTTAATTTTTTTGGTTTTTATCAATTTGTTTACTATTAGTTTACAAGATTAATTTCCACAACTCCTTGAGTTTCAGATTTTCTCTTCCTCCCCTTCTCACCCCCATCCATGCAATCAAGTATAGCATTTGCAAATACTTTCACATTAGATTATTAGTCGGGTTATAAAGAAGGATTGTATCTGATGGAGTGAACAATGGGAAAGAGCAAACAAACCCAAACAAGAAAAAGAAACAGAGCGGGTAGTTGGCTTCAGTCTGGGTTCACACACAGTTCTTTCTCTGGATGTAGACAACTCTCTCAATCATGAATCTTTTGGGGTTGACTTATAACCCTCCATTGCTGAGAAGAATCCAGTCTTTCAAAGTGGGTCATCACAAATACGTTGTGTCTGTAATTGTGTACAAATTTTTCGTGTCTCTAGTCTTCTCAGCATCAGTTAATATAAGCCTCTCCAGGTAAATATGAAATCGATCTGCTCCTCATTTCTTATAGCACAAGAGTATTCTGTTATATGCATGTACCACAACTTGTTCAGGCATTTCCCAATTGCTGGGTATCCTCTTAATTTTCAATTCTTTGCCACCACATAAAGAGCTGCTATAAACATTTTTGTACATATGGGTCTTCCTCCCACTTCTATGACCTCTTTGGGATACAACCCTAGAAGTGGTATTGCTGGGTGAAAGGGTATGAAATTATTTATAGCTCTTTGAGCATAATTCCAGATTTCTCTCCAGAATGGTTGGATCAGTTAACAACTCCAGTAGCAATGCATTAGTGTTCCAATATGTCCACATCCTCTCCACCATTTATCATTTTTCTGTTTTGTCATTTTAGCCAATCTGACTGGAGGGAGGTGGTACTTCAGAGTTGTTTTGGTTTGCATTTCTCTAAACTATAGTGATTTAGAGCATTTTTAATATGCTTATAGACATCTTTAATTTCTTCCTCTGAAAACTGCCAGTTCATAACCTTTGATGATTTATCATTTGGGGAATGACTTATATTCTTATAGATTTGATTCAATTCTCTGAATATTTTAGAAATGAGTCCTTTATCAATGACATAGGATGTAAAAATTCTTTGCCAATTTTCCACTTCCCTCCTAATCCTGTTTACATTGGCTTTGTTTGTATAGAAGCTTTTCAATTTAATGTAATCAATATTTTCCATTTTCCATTTTATAATGCTCTCTAATTCTTGTTTGGTCATAAAGTCTTCCCCTCTCCACAAATCTGACAGGTAAAATATTCCTTGCATTCCCAGATTGTTTATACTATCAGACTTTATACCTATATCATGTACACATTTAGTCTTGATTATGATATACAGTGTTAGATAATGATCTATGACCAGTTTCTACCATACTATAATCCAGTTTCCCCAACGATTTTTGTCAAATAGTGAGTTCTTATGCCCAACCTGGGCTTTTGAGGTTTATCAAACAATAGATTACTATAGTCATTGACTACTATGTCTCGTGTAAGTAATTGATCCACAATTCTATTCCTCAGCCAGTAGCAAGTAGTTTTGAGGACTGCTGCTGTATAATACAGACAAAAATCTGATATAGCTACTCCACCATCCCCAGAATTTTTTTTCATTAATTCCCTTGATATTCTGGACTGTATGTTCTTCCAAATATATATTGTTACTATTTTTTCCAACTCTATGAAGTACTTTTTTGGTAAGTGTATTGGTATGGCACTGAATATATACTTTTAATTTAGGTAAAAATTTCATTTTTAGTATATTATCTCTACCAAGCCACAAGCAATTGATGTCTGTCCAATTAGTTAGACCTCACATTGTTTGTGTGGAAAGTGTTTTGTAGTTGTGTTCATATAGGTCTTGGGTTTGTTTTAACAGGTAGATCCTCAAATATTTTATAATATGTACCTTAACTTTTAATAGGATTTCTCTTTCTATCTCTTGCTGTTGAATTTCATTCCAAATATACATGAATGCTGAGGATTTATGTGGTTTATTTTATATCCTGCAAATTTGACAATTTTATTTATTGTCTCCAGGAGTTTTTTTTTTTTACTTGATTCTCTAGGATTCTCTAAGTATATCATCATATCATCTGCAAAGATTGATAGCTTGGTCTCTTCTTTGCCTAATTTGATTGCTTTGATTTCTTTTTCTTCTCCTAATTGCTGCTGCTAACATTTCTAGTAGCAGATTTTATAAGATGGGTGATAGTGAACGTCCTTGTTTCACCCCTCTTCTTATTGGAAATGCTTCTAACTTTTCCCCATTACATGTAATATGTGCTGGTGTCTTTAAATAGATGCTTCCTATAATTTTAAGGAAGAGTCCATTTATTCCTATATGTTATTGTTTTCTTTCAATAGAAATGGATGTTGTATTTTGTCAAAAGACTTTTCTGCATCTATTGAGATAATCATGTGGTTTCTGCTAGTTTTATTGTTGATATGATAAATTATATTGATGGTTTTCCTAATATTAAAACATCTTTGCATTCCTGGAATAAACCCTACCTGATCAAAGTGTATTATTCTTGTGATAAGTTGCTTTAGTCTTTTTGCTAATATTTTATTTAAAATTTTGGCATCTATATTCATGAGGAAAGTTGGTCTATAATTTTCTTTCTCTGTTTTATCTCCTCCTGATTTAGGTATCAGTACTACATTTGTGTCATAAAAATAATTTGGTAGGACTCCTTCTTCACTAATTTTCCTAAATAGTTTGTAGAGCATTGGAATAAATTTTTCTTTAAATGTTTAATAGCATTCACTAGTAAATCCATCTGGCCCTGGAGATTCTTTCCTAGGGAGTTCAATGATGACTTGTTTCACTTCTTTTTTTCTGAAATGGGGTTATTTAAGTAATTTACTTCCTCTTCAGTTAATCTGGACAACTTATATTTTTGTAAATATTCATCCATTTCACTAAGATTGTCAAATTAATGTGCATACAACTGGGAAAAATAATTCCTAATTGTTTTTATATCCTCTTCATTTGTGATAGATTCACCCTTTTCATTTTTGATACTCATAATTTGGTTTACTTCTTTCTTTTTCTATCATATTGACTGTGGGTCTAAAAATTTTATTTTTTTCATAAAACCAGCTCTTAGTTTTACTTATTAATTAGATTTCTTAATTTCAATTTTATTTATCTCTTCTTTGCTTTTCTTTATTTCTAATTTAGTATTTAATTGCAGATTTTCAATTTGTTCATTTCCTAGCTTTTTCAATTGCATGCCCAATTATTGGATATCCCTTTTCTCTAATTTATTCATGTATGCTCAGGGATATAAAATTTCCCCTAATAGCCACCTTTGCTGCATCCCACAGATTTTGGTATGGTGTCTCATTGTTCTCATTCTCTTGAGTTAAGTTACTGATTGTTTCTATGATTTCTTGTTTCAACCACTCATTCTTTAGGATTAAATTGGTTGGTTTCCAATTAGTTTTTAGTCTTGCTTTCCAATGCCCTTTATTTCATACGATTTTTATTGCATCATGATCTGAGAATGATGCATTTATTATTTCTCCCTTCCTGTACTGAATTGAGAAATTTTTATGTCATAGCACATGGTTGATTTTTTGTGTATTTGCCATGTACCACTGAGAGAAAGTTATATTCCTTTTTATCCCCATTCAGTTTTCTTCAGAGATCAATCATACCTATCCTCTCTAAAATTCTGTTCACCTTCTTAACTTCATTCTTGTTTATTTTGAGGTTGGATTTATCAAGTTCAGAGAGGGGGAGATTAATGTCCCCCACTAGTATAGTTTTGCTATCAATTTCTTCCTCTAATTCCCTTATATTCTCCCCTATGAATTTGGATGTTATACCACTTGGCGCATATATGTTAAGTATTGATATTGCTTCATTCTATGATGCCTTTTAGTACAATATAGTTTCCTTCCTTATCTCTTTTAATTAGATCAATTTTTACTTTTGCTTTATCTGAAGATAAGGATTTCTAACCTTACTTTTGTTACTTTAGCTGAAGAAAAATATATTTTATTCCAGCCTTTTACCTTTACTCTGTGTGTATCACTCTGTTTCAAATGGGTTTCTTGTAAACAGCATATTGTAGGATTATGGTTTTTAGTCCATTTTGCTTCCTGCCTCCATTTTATGGTAGAGTTAATTCCATTCACATTCACAGTTATGATTATTATCTGTTTCTTTCCCTCCATCCCATTCCTTCTCCCTTTATGCTTATATTTTTTCTCCCTTCCCCTCCTTAAAAGTTTTCCTTTTGCCTACCACCTCCCTCAGTATTCCCTTACAGCCCCCATCCTTTTTCCTCCCCTTACCCCTTATTTCTTCCCTCTCTTCTAAACTTGCCTCCTTTCATAGCCCTTTCCCCCTCCTACTGCCTGTATGATATTTTTATACTTAATGATGTATGTTATTTCTTCTTCACACCAAGAGTGACAGGAATAAATCTCATGCATAGCTCCTCTCCCTTCCCTCTTTCCCTCTATTATGATAGGTTTTGCATCTCTTCTCCATAGGGTCCTATGCTTAAGTGGTTGTGTTATTCTCTCCTTGCACCAGAACCAATGAGGGAAAAACTCATATGATACTCATCCCCCTCCCTTCTTTCCCTCTGCTATATTGTTTTTATGGCTCTTTTCGTGGAAAAATTTACCATTTTCCACTTCATCCATTCCTCTTCTTCCATTGTAGTCCCTTTGTAGCCCTTAATAAGGTTTTTTTAGTCATCATTTTGTATAGATTATACTCATACCCTCTACTTGTCTATAAAGAGATTTCTCTTATTAAATAATAGAGTGTGTGTTTGTGTATTTTTTTTTTTTACCATTCTATGTCTCTCTTGTGTCTCATAAAATAGGAGGTTGAATTTTCCATTGAGCTCTTGCTTTTTCATCAGGAAAGTCTGGAAATATGTTATATTGTTGAATGGTCATCTCTTTGCTTAGCAGTATATGTTCAGATTCACTGGGTAAGTGAGCCTTGGTTGTAAACAGAGTTATTTTGCCTTGCAGAAAAAAATTGTATTCCACTGTCTCTGATTTTTCAGTGTACAGGCTGCCAAATCCTGTGCAATCCTCACTGTGTTTCCATGATATTTGAATTGTTTCTTTCTGACTGCTTGAAGTATTTTCTCTTTTACCTGGTAGTCCTGGAGTTCGACCACCACATTTAGAGGACTTTTAGAGGATCTGTTTCAGGAGATATCCAGTGCATTTTCTTGATTTCTGTTTTACCCTCCAGTTCTGGTATCTCAGGGCAGTTTTCCTTGATGAGCTTTTGGAGGATGTTGTCCAGGGTCATTTTTTCATTCAGCTTTTCTGGTAGACCTATGATTCTCAGATTATCTCTCCTGTATCTGTTTTCCAGGTCAGTTATTCATCCATTGAGATATTTTTCCTCTTTTTCTAATTTTTCATTCTTGTCATTTTGTTTGACTAATTCTTGGTTTCTCATAGAGTTATTTGCTTCAATTTGCTTGATTCTTGTATTTAGTAAATTATTTTTCTCGGTTAGTTTTTGGAGCTCCTTTTCCATATTGCACGTTTTTCTTTTTAAGGAGCTGTTTTCTTCATTATAATGTTTTTTTTTTCTAATTTTGCAATTTTGATTTTAAAAGAATTATTCATTTTGTCTTCTATCTCTCATTTGGTTTTTAAATTTCCTTTTGAGCTCATCTAGGAAAGCTTTCTGGTTTTGGGACCTGTTCCCTGCTAATGCTTCAGCTGTGGGTGTGGAGTCAACATTGTCTCCCTCTGAATTTGTTTCCTTCCTCTGAGGATAGCAGGACTTCAGAGTTTTTGTCTTTGTGGTCTGCTTTCTGCCCTTTTGAAGGCAGGGAAATAGCCACGCCCTTTCTCTAGGATTCCCAAGCTTTTACTGTTTAGGGTTTTGCTCTGGGGAAATAATTACTATGTTTTCAGAGGAGGGGAGAGTAGGGGGGTGGGGTTTGGAGCGGCCAGGCTTTACTCTGCCATCCTTGTCCTTGATGGTCCTGATAGGAGCTTTTTAAATTTCTGGCCTATGGATTGGTAGTCCCAGGAGTATTTGCTGTCCCTGCCAAGGGCCCTGCATTTTATCTTAAATTTCTTTTTCCATTCCCAGTCCTTTGTTGATAGGCCTGGTAGTATCCTATGTGGTTGGTGGGAAGACTTGCCCCTCTTGTTGATCAAGCCTCATGCTGGCCTGCTTCTGCACTCTGTGCCATCCCAGCCTGCCTCTCTCAGCAGGCCACACCATCAGCATCCCGGCAAGCCTCTCTCAGCTTGCCATGCATTCAACGTCTTGGCCTAACTCTCTCAGATACGCAGTTTTGCTGGGTTGAAGATTCTTGGTCTTAATCCCAGATCCTTTGACCTCCTGGAATATCATATTACAAGCCCTTTGATCCCTCAGTGTACAAGGTTCCAGATCCTGTATTATCCTGATTTTGTTTCCACAGTTCTCAAATTGTTTTTCCTGGCTTCTTGTCATATTTTCTCCTTGATCTGGGAACTTCAGAACCTGGCTATATTAATGTTCCTAGGAGATTTCCTTTTGGAATCTTTTTCAGGAGGTGATTGGTGGAATCATTCAACCTCTATTTTGCCCTTTGGTTCTAAAACATTAGGGCAATTTTTCTCAAGAATTGCTGGGAGATTGATTTCTAGGTTCCTTTTTTTTTATCATGGCTTTCAGGTAGTGCAATAATTTTTAAATTATCTCTCCTATATCTATTTTCCATTTCAGTGTTTTTTTTTCCAATGAGATATTTCATATTGTCTTCTATTTTTTCATTTGTTTGGAACTGTTTAATAGTTTCTTGATTCCTTATAAAGTCACTAGCTTTCATTTGCTCCAATCTCATTCTGAAGGAACGATTCTCTTCAGTGACCTTTTGAGATTCTTTTTCAATCTCGCATATTTGTCTTTTTAAGACATTCTTCTTCTCATTATATTTTTGAGCCTCTTTTTCCATTTGAGTTAGTCTATTTTTAAGGTGTTATTTTCTTCAGTTAGGTTGCTGAATCTCATTTTATAATTTTCTTGCATCATTTTCATTTCTCTTCCCGATTTTACCTCCAATACTCTATTTGGTTTTCAATATCCTTCTTAATCTCCTCTATGGCCTGTAACCAGCTCGTATTTTTCTTGGAAACTTTTGGTGCAGGAGTTCTGACTTCATTGTCTTCCTTCTGTTCGATGCTTTGATCCTTTTTGTCAACAAAATTGGAGTGTAAAGTTCAATTGCTGTGTTTGGTTTGCCTCCTTTGCCTGCCCATGTTGCCAATCAATTACTTAACTTTTGGGCTTTTTGACACAGTAGGACTCTGCTACTAGACAGGGGAGCTTTATCCCAAATGCTTGGGTTTTCTCAGCTGATGAAGGTGTTAATTGGGAGCCCTCTCTGAAGCCTCCATGCACTCTGGCAAACTTCTCACACCCCCAAGACCTCCACCCTAGACTGCAATACTGATTTAAGGAGGTTAAAGCAAGAGCAATTACCCCTCAGTGTATTTGCTTGGTCCCCTACAATCTGCAGGCCAGGAGCTGGAGCTGCCATGCGGTGGCAGCTGCATGGTCATGGCACCTCCATGGCTTCTCCCTCCATGGAATAAAGGCTGCACTCCTCAACTACTGGATCCCAAAGTCAACACTGCAAAGAACTCTCACTTTGTCCTTAGCATCTATGGGTTGATGATTTTGTAAAACACCACAGCTGCTAGTGATCTGAAGCCTCTCCATCTGGTGGCTGGTCAGGCCCACCCTGGGGCTAAAACTTCGGGCTTGTACAGGGCTGGTGTTGGCTCCCAGAGCACTGTGCTGGCTGCTTACTGCTGGCCTGACGGGCTGTCCTCAGCAGAAAGTTAGCTTCTCTCTGTCATTTTGCGGGTTCTGTAGCTTGAAAGTTTGTTCAGAGACACGATTTACATGAATTGGGGGAGGTGGAAGCTGGAGCCCCATGTAAATCCTATTTCTCCTACACCATCATGACTACTCCCCTGTTTTGCTTTTTTTATAAATGGACTAATATCACTTGTGTAAAATGTAAGGGATACAGAACACATGAACAAATATATATTCATGTCACCAGTGCCACTTGTTGCTGTTAAAAATGCACCATGTTACATCAGGAACTTAACATGAGCTCATTAACATCCATTTCCAAATATCATTTTCTTCGAATTGTATAAATAACATTTAGCAAAAAGTAAGGATTTAATAACAAAGTAATCAGGCTGCTGCATTTTATTTGGAATAGAATGCAACTGGGGCAGAGTCAAAATGGTGGAATAGAAACAGGTAGTTTGGGAATGCGGTCCAGCCTTTATCTCCTGGAGGGAGAAGTTGGTGAAGTGTGTGGCCATGCGGCCACCACCACATGGCAGCATCAGCTCCTTGCTTGCAGAACATAGAGGGACCAAGCAACCCTGAGGGGTAATCACTCTAGCTTTAATCTGCTTGGATCTGGATTACTGTCTAAGGTGGATGTCCCGGGCTGTGCAACCAGCTTGCCAGAGCATGTGGAGGCTTCAGAGAGGGCACCCAACTAATACCTTCAGCAGGTGAGAACACTCCAGCATTTGGTATGAAGCTCCCCTGTCTGGTAGCAGAGTCCTACTATGGCAAAAAGCTCAAAAGTCAAGTAATTGAGTGGCAACATAAGCAAACAAGGGAAGCAAAGCACACAGAGCAACCCATCTTTACACTCTTATTTTGGGGAGAAAAGGGATCAAATCATGGAACAGGAGGAAGAGAGCTAAGTCAGAGCTCCTACATTAAAAGCTTCCAAGAAAAATATAAGCTAGTTACATGCCATAGAGGATCTTAAGAAGCATTTGGAAAATCAAATAAGAGAAGTGGAGGAAAATTGGAAAGATAACTGAGAACAATGGAAGAAAATTATAAAATGAGAATCAACAATCTGACTGAAGAAAATAATACCTTAAAAATATTCTAACTCAGGGGTGACCAGGTTACACAGCAAGGAAGAGAACCAGCCCCAGAGTCGGAATGACCTGGGATTGAATCTGGGCTCAGACACTTAGCACCCACCCAGAAACACCTGTGTAACCTTGAGCAAGTTACTTAACCCCAATTTCTTAGGGGTGGCCAGGTGGCACAGTGAGTAAGAGCACCACTCCCAGATTAGGGATCACCTAGGATCTAATCCTGGCTCTGATACTTAGTACCACACCCAGAAATAACTAGCCATATAACCTTGAGCAAGTTACTTAATCCCAATTGCTTAAAAAAATATGCTAACTCAAATGGCACAAGAGCCTCATAAAGGCAATGAGGGGAAGAATGCCTTAAAAAGCCAAATTTGCCAGATGGAAAAGAATCTCAATATGTCACTGAAGAGAATCATTTATTCATAATTAGATTGGAGGAAATGCAAGCTAGTGATTTATATGAAATCAAGATACTATTAAATTCATCCAAACAAAAAAAAATAGAAGACAATGTGAAATATATAATTGGGAAAACCACTGACCTGGAAAAAAAATATAGGATGGAAAATTTAAAAATTATTGTATTACCTGAAAGCCATGATAAAAAAGAACTAAGAAGTTATCCTTCATGAAATTCTCAAGGAAAATTGCCCTGATGTTTTAGAGCCAGAGGGAAAAATAAAGGTTGAAAGAATCAACAATGACCTCCTGCAAAATATCCCAAAAAGAAAATTCCTAGGAATATTATAGCCAGGTTCCAGGGTTACAAGATCAAAGAGAAAATATTATAATCAGCTAGGAAGAAACAATTTAAACATTGTGGAAAAGCAATCAGGATAACACAGGATTGGGCAGCTTCTACACTGAGGGATAGAAGGGCATGGTATATGATATTCTGGATGTCAAAGGACCTGGGATTGGAAACAAGAATCTCTTACCCAGCAAAACAGAGCATCATGTTTCAGGGGAAAACATGGTCATTCAGTGGAATAGAGGACTTTCAAGCATTCTTGATGAAAAAAAACAGAGTTGAATAGAAAATTTAACATTCAGATACAAGAAGCAAGAGAAGCATGAGAAGATAAACAGGGCAAAGAAATCATAAGGAACTTATCAAAGTTGTTCTATTAACATTCCTACATGGAAAAAAAAATAACTGTAACTGAAAAAACTTTTCTCAGTATGAGAATAGTTGAAGGTAACAGAAATGTGTATATACACACCCACAAACACACACACACAACACACACACACACACACACACACACATATATATATATATATATATATATGTCTATATAGGAGGGTATATTGGCGTATAAATACATATGTGAATGTGTGTATGTATGTGTACAGGTATACATAGAAAGAGGGCACAGGACCAATTTGATAGGAAGGGATGATACTTAAAAGGGAAATTAACAGGTGAGAGAATAATATAATGAGAGGAGATAGGGAGAGACAGAATGTGGTAAAATATCTCTTACAGAAGAGGAAAGGAAAATGGTTACAATGGAGGGGAAGAACAGGAAGCACAAGGAAATAAGACAATCTTATTCTCATTGAATTTTGGTTAGGGAGGGAATGACATTCACACTAAAGAGGGTATCTCACCATATAGGAGAGTAGGGGGAAGGGGATTGGAGGGAGAATAATGGAAAGAAGGGAAGACTGGGGGTGAGGGAAGTTGGAATCAAGCACTTTTGAATAGGGACAGGATCAATGTTGAGAATACAACATAAGGGAGGTGGGATAGAAGTGATGGAAATATAATCATTCTTTTACAATATATTGTATCAGCAATGCCATATTCACAATGTCTATGGAAATTACAGATATGCTGATGTAATTATCCATGACAAAATACATCAGGCTTGCTATATGGGGGAATAAGCTAGAAAATTTATTAAAATACCAAGACTGAGTCCCAAAACCAGAAAGTGAAAGCCATCAGAGTAGTTATGAAGTTGGCACAGGTAGATAAAGTAGAAAGTACCCATATTCTCAAGCCTTTAAAACAGAACAGGCTACCTCAGGCAAAGGTCCTCCTCTCCCCACTCACAGCAACCGCCCAGCGTCCAGGAAGCGTGCTCCCAGCAGCTCCGCCTCTGGCAGTCCTCAGCAGGAGTCCTCAGCAGAAATTCTGCCTGACTCAAAAAGGGCTTCGCGCTGCCGCTGCCTCTGCTGCTGCCGCCGCTGGTGCCACCACTGCTAGCCACCACAGGAACTCTAGCTTGGCTTCCGCTTCCTCTTGCTCCACCCCTTTCTCCTATGTCAGCAAGTCCAATGGGGCATGGAAGATCTTTAAATCCCATAACCCTTACATATATCCACTATGAACATTTTTTGCATAGCTACACATGTACAACCTATATTGAATTTCTTATCTTCCCAGTAAATGTGGATAACAAGGGAGGGAGGGAATGAATCTGGAATCCAAAGTTTTAAAATAAAATGTATATGTATATATATATATATACTATTATTATTAATATTATTTTACATGTAACTGGAAAATTAGTTATAGAGGAACGGAGGCATAGAGATCCACTGTGCCCTACTGGAAAGTCAGAGGGGGTATGGGAGAAGATATGGGAGAGAGCAGTTTGGAAGTGGAGATATCCAGTGGGGTCACTATTTGGGTGTGGTGGGTAGGGGAAAAACAGGAAGAAAATTGGTAACTCAAAGTCTTGAAGAAATGAATGATGTAAACTAGAAGTAAAAAAAAAAAGCAACCAAACAAAATACAACAACAAAACTTGTGAATATGCAGAGCAAATAGTGCTCCATCTAAGTAAAGGGAAGGATTTTGCAAATTAGCCTTACAGAGTGTAGTCAAGATGGCAGAGCAAAAGCAGGAACTTCTTTGAGTTGGGACTTGAACCCCCTCTATTACCTGTAAAGATTGACTCTATACAAATTTTGGTGCTACAGAAGCAACTAAGTGAAGGAGAGAAACAAATCTCCCACTGAAGGCAGTGTGGCACGGGAAAAGTCTGTCACACCTGCCTGGGAAGACATGGATGCAGAGCAGTAGCATAGATATACCAGAGCAGAATAGAGAGGACAATGAATCACTGGAAGCTATGGCAGTTTCCAGACTTTTCAACACATAAATGCCAAAAAGAAAATAAAAGTTCAGTGGGGAAGTCTGGTCCTGGGTGATAGAGCAACATGATGAAGTCCCTGCCCTTGGGCCATTGGACTTTGAGGCTATGGCTGCAGCTGCGACCATGTTGGCTATCTCCTGAATTTTAGGAATTTATATACTACAGATCATAGGGGGAACAAGTGACTATCCAGGGTAATTCCTCTTCCTTTCCTCTCCATGTATCTTGGTTGCAGTCTTGGATGGCACTTCTGGGGTGAGGAATGCTGGCATGGCAGAGCTTGTTGAGATCATGGAGAAACAGTCCTGCTGACAATTCTAAGTCAGGTGCCTAGAAGAAGCTCTGACAACAGCTGCACAAAACCCAAGGTATTTGGTGCACAACACTCCCCACTCTGGAAGCACAGTTCTACAATGGCAAAAATTTCAAAAGTCAAGTAATTGGCCAGTAGAGTGAGCAAACAGAGGAAGCAAAAGCAAAGTAGAGAATCATTTTTTGGAGTCAAAGATGATCAAAACAGAATCTGGAGAAGACAGTAACTTCAAAACTCCTGCATCAAAAGCCTCCAAGAAAAATATGAACTGTTCACAGGCTATGGATGAACTCAAGAAGGATTTTGAAAATCAAGTAAGAGAAGTAGAGGAAAAATTGGGAAGATAAATGAGAATTGTTGGAAGAAAATCATGAAAATCGAGTCAACAATCTGCTAGAGACCCCCAAAGCACAAAGAAAGTACATCTTAAAAATAAACAAAATCAAATGGCAGAAGCCCAAAAAAACAAATGGAGATAAGAATGCCTTAAAAAAGCAGATTTAGTCAGATGGAAAAAGAATTTCAAAAACTCACTGAAGAAAATAATTCCTTCAAAATTAGATTGGAGCAAATGGAAGGTGTTGACTTTATGAGAAATCAAGATACTAGAAAACAGGAGCAAAAAAAAAAACTGGAAAAATAGAAGGCAATGTGAAATATCTCATGGGAAAGACCATTGATCAGGAAAATAAATCCAGGAGAGATAATTTAAAAAAAATTATTGGACTACCTGAAAGACATGATCAAAAAAGAGCTTAGACATCATCCTTCAAGAACTTAATAAGGAAAAACTGGCCTGATATTCCAGGACCAGAGGGCAAGATAGAAATTGAAATAATTTACCTATCACCTCTTGAAAAAGATCACAAAAAGAAAAATCCTAGGAATACTATAGCAAAATTCCAGAGTTCCCAGGTTAAGGAGAAAATATTACAAGAAGTCAGGAAGAAACAATTTTAGTATTGTTGAAACACCATCACAATAACACAAGATCTAGCAGCTTCTACATTAAGGGATCAAAATCTTGGAATATGATATTTTGGAGGTGAAAGGGGCTAGGATTAAAACTAATAATCACCAACACAGCAAAGCTCTTTATAATACTTTAGGGGAAAATATAAACATTCTATGGAGTATAGGACTTGAGAGCATTCTTGATGAAAAGACCTGAGCTGAACAGAAAATTTGACTCAAATATAAGAAAGAAGAGAAGCATGAAAAGGCCAAAAGGAAAATGAAACAAAAGAAATTTATTAACGTTGAACTGTTTGCATTCCTAAATGGAAAGAAGAAATTTGTAACTCCTGAGACTTTCCTCAGTATGAGGATGCTAAATGGAGGGGAAGAACAGGAAGGTAAAAGGGAATGAATCAACCTCACTCTCATTGGATTTGGCTTAAGGAGGGAATAACATACACACTCAATTGTATACCTTATGTTACAGAAAAGTAAGGGGGAAGGTAATAAGAGGGTGGTGATTGAAGGAAGGGCAGATTGGGGAGAAAGTAGTTTGAAGGAAACACTTTTGAAAAGCAACAGGGTCAAAGGAGAAAATAGAATAGATGTGGGGCTGGATAGGATGGAGGGAAAAATAATTTGTTTTTCAAAACATGAGTACTACAGAAATGTTTTGCCTATCTACACGTGTATTACCTATATTGAATTAGTTATCTTCCAAGTGGGGGTGAGTGAAAAGGTAAGAAGGGAGAGAATCGGGAACTCAAAGTTTTAAAGAGAAATGTGAAATATTATTTTTATAAGTCACTGGAAAATACTATATGCAGGCACTGGGGTATAGAAATCCATCTTTCCCTTTAAGAAAATAAGGGGGATATAAAAGAGGACAAATTCAGGGAAGAGGTATTCAGTATGCTTGCCATGTTGGGGTGGGGTTAGGGGAGAAAGGGGGAGATAATTTGCAATTCAAAGTCTTGTGGAAATGACTTTCTAAAACCAATAAATAAATTGAAAGGATTTAAAAAAGAGGAAAATTAGTCTCACTAGACCAGTATGTCTGTACAACAAAATTGGTTTACAATTATCTGTTCAGTATGAGCTGTGCTGATTGTCAAGCTAGATTATTTGGATTTATACTAATGCAGTTACCACTGATGCTTATTCAGTTTGTACTCTACCTGATCTTCATTTATATCTAAACATTTCTTGTCCCTTTTATTTTTACAGCTCTAGGTCCTAGGTCCTCACCCCTTGACCTCTCCTCATTTCTATTGGTGAGTTCTTTCAAGGCTAGTTTTTGGCCCCTGTCCTCTTGTTATTACTCTTTGTCCTACCCTGAAGCATAAAATGATCTCTCTTTCTCTGTGTATGTGTGTGTCTCTCTCTGTCTCTGTCTCTGTCTCTCTGTCTTTCTCTGTCTCTGTCTCTGTCTCTCTCTGTCTTTTTCTCTCTGTCTGTCTCTGCCCCTGTCTCTGTCTCTCTGTCTCTCTCTCTCTCTCTGTCTCTCTGTCTCTCTCTCTCTCTCTTTCATTCATTTCCACAAAACTCTATATTTTTTCCCTTGTTTTTATCACATTATAATTTATACAGAGGTAGAAATGTTGAAAGTGTCTAACAGCGACTGGTTTTTTTAAATTATGATATCATTTAAACTCTGGTCAAGATGATATCTTTTCATACCAAAGAAGATTGTAAAACTTGTGTCTATACTCCTCGAATTGCTAAAAGAATTTATATTTGTTTCAAATTTTTCTAAACTTCCTTTCATCACATGAATAACTTACTAGCAAATATTTACTTTATAGTTTTATAATCATCTTCCTAGATCATCAAACTATATCTGAGTTACAATGAGAAAGTTATTGTTTTTTAATCACAGGAACCAAATGTAGACAATTCAATGAAATTATACTTAAAATGTTTCCCATTAAGGAAGGCAAATGACATTGAGGAAAATGTTACATTTTCCTAATGTTCTCCTAGCAAACATATCTTCTTGTCTACACCATCATATTCTCTGTTTATTTCTTTTATGATTATATTCTCTTACATTGTTTTATCATAGTTTATTTTTACATCTCTATAATTTGCCATGTCAATAAAAATTTAGAAAAAAGGGTTAGGATTTTAAATAACACAATTTCATAAACCTGTAAGCTATTCATTGAGAAATAATCTTCTTAAGGGATACTTATTTATTTTTTTTGGAGGGTGGGGATTCTTATTTTCTATGATTGTTTATTCTGTGATTTTCTGAATAGCTTCAAGAACTTATAAATAATATATGAAATTGATATAGGAATTTTATTCCTGTGCCAAGTTGTGTTCAATATTATACTGTTCACAGAGGCATAAATTTAGAAGATGATTGTGATGGTGAAGTACTCTGAGATCATATTTTGTGAGTGTTTTGGAGATACTGTAAATGCTTAAGCTTAGAAAGAGGAAGGTCAAAATAACTCTCTTCAAGTATTTTAGTTTGAAGAGGAATTACATGTTTGTTTTTTTTTCTGATTGACCCAAGAGACAGTATCATAGAGCACTGTTACAAAGATATTCAAGAGGCACATTTAGGCATTGTGTATGGGGAAAAATAGTGATTAGAGTACAGCTATCTGGAAGAGGAAAGAATTCCTCCTCATTATCGGTCTTTAATCAAAAATTGTATTAGTACCTGTTAGGAATGCTATAGAGTAGATTCTTATTTTGATATTAGTCAAAATGTATAGTCTTAAAGGTCCCTTCAAATTCCAGAATTTGTAGAATATATAAAATATTTATAATTATAGGTATAGAATTTATATTTAACACATATGCACAATGAATAGTTCAATAATGTATCACACATAGATAAAAGATGATATATATGATATCCAGCAATAGCAAATCAATAATACAACAGCTAATTGTAAAGCCAAGCAAAGACAACTTCCAAGGTTCAGAATATCAGCAAAGTAACTCTCCATTTTATTCATTGATAAATGAAGGCAAAACATTCACAGAAAAAAAGAAAATCAAAATACAGCATTCACCAAGTGTAATTCAATAATTTCCAAGTACTACTCCACCACTGGACAGTACATTTCTTTAGTCAATCACAAAGTCTCTCTTCTCAAATGGAGATTAAGATTAGTTTCCGATCATAAAAAAAGTGTATTCATTTGGTCAATCACAGAGCACAAAAACATCAAGTTTCCCACCCCTGGATCACAAATGAATTGCAATTATCATCAGTTCATGCCAAGCACCTTCTCAAAAGGGGCAGTGGAGAGCACAAAGGCCATCTACTACTGAGCTAAAGCAAGGTTAAGGTATCATCTCAGCATTTAATACCTAAAGAGAGGTCTTTTCTTCATCTTGACTCCAGGCAAGTTTGCAGTAATCTCTGTTCCTATGGAGACAAAACTTAACAAAGCCAAGATATACATTGCCAGTGTCCTTATCAATTCACTCTCTGCCTGCAGAACAGTCTCAGGACCCCTGAAAATATCAGCCACTCTTCCAGGATTTCTGTAAACATACAACAAGAAAATCCTTCTTCAGGGCTTCTGAAACATAAGCAGGATTCCAGGACCTCTACAACAACAGCACTGTCCTTCACCAGCAGAGGAATCTGGGAAAACAACATCAAAACAGATAAACAAAATACTGGCATCACAGCCATATCTCTTCAGTCCTTGGCAGCTGTGGGTGGCAACTCTCAAGAGTCCTGGGCAGATCCAACTAGCCCTTAGCAATCATCCATGATGTTGCTCCCAAAAGTTCTTCTGCCTCTCTCTCTGTTTGGGCCTTCTCTAAATACATGGCAACAGCTCCTTCCCAGTTCAGCCCTCTCTTTTCACATCAACAAGTCCATCCCACAAGTAGGATTCACAAGCTCTGGATTTCAACACTCAACCTGAAAACCAAGCCAATACAGAAAGATCTTTAAATTCTATTTCTCTTACACTAATAAAAAAAAACATATGATGAAACATGCCCCAAGTGGTATTTTTGAAAATCATCACAAATATGTCAATACCAGTATTTTATGAAAACCATCTTATATAATAAATGAAAATAGTCCTAAAGCAAAATAGACAAAATTAAAAAGTGAATGTTTTCAAAAAGAAAATGGATCTTTGAGACATTGTGATGAATGATTTCATTCCCAGTGAAGAAAACTCTTCCCTCCTCTTAGCAAAAGGAAGAAGAGACTATAATTGCAAAAATTAAGTTGAATATACTGTCTACTATCAGTGTCAGAATATTTTATTTTAAATATTTATAAAACTTTTGGTGTATATTTGGAAATGGTGTCTGGACAAAAGTTTTCAATCTTATTTATTTTTAATTTTTAATTTTATTTTTAGTTTTCAAGATTCATTTCCACAAAATTTTGAGTTACAAATATTCTCCCTGTCTTTGCCCTGCCACCCACTCCAAGATAGGAATCCTACTGAATATCCATTCCCCCAATCTGCTCTCTCTTATATCCTTCCCCATACACTTTCTAACTTTCTAGTAGGGCAAGGCAGATTTCTATACCACAAAGCCTGTATTTTTTATTTCCCATTTGCATATAAAAATTTCTTTAATTTGTTTTTAAATCTTTGAATTCCAGATTCTTTCCGTTCTTCCCTCCTAACCCACCCCCATAGGGAATATAAGCAATTCAATATGGGTTATACATGTACAGTTACACAAAATATTTCCATAGCAGTTATATTGTGAAAGACTAACTATATTTTCCTTCATCCTATCCCACCCCACTTATTGTATTTACTATTTTGCCTCTGTAACTTTTCAAATATATGTGCTTCTAACTACCTTCTCCCCTTAGCTGTCCTCCCTTCTATCATCTCCTCTCTTATCCCCTTCCCCCCTACTTTACTGTAGGGTAAGACATCCAAAAGAGTGTGTGTGTTATTCTCTCCTTAAGCCAAATTCAATAAAAGTAGGGTTGACCCATTCCCTTTCACCTTCCTGGTCTTCCCCTCTATTGTAACAGTTTTGTGTTGCCTCTTTTGTATGAGATAATTTGCCCTGTTCTTTCTCTCCTTTTCTCCTTCTCTGATTATATTCCTCTTAATTTTATTTTTCAGGTATTATCACTTCCTATTAAACTAATCCTGTGCCCTCTATGTATACATGTAAAACGTATACATATACTCACATATATACTTATACACACACACCCTCCTATACATACATATATTATGTATATATGTTTATATGTGTATTTAAATACATACACATATATATTCCCTTCAACTATCCTCATACTGAGAAAAGTCCCACGAGTTGCAATAATTAGTTTTCCATATACAAATTGATATAGTTCAACATTAATAAGTTCCTTATAATTCTCTTTTCCTATTTATTTTCTCATGCTTCTCTTGCTTGTAATTGAAAGTCAATTTTTTTGTTTGGCTCAGTTTTCTTTTTCCATCCAGAATACTTAAAAGTCCTCTATTTCATTGAATCACCATATTATCTCCTGAAACATTATACTGAGTTTTGCTGGCTAGGTGATACTTGGTTTCAATCCTAGTTCCTTTGACCTCGGGAATATCATATTTCAAGCCCTTTAATCCCTTAGTGTAGAAGCTGCAAAATCTTGTGTTATCCTCATTTTGTTTCTACAATACTCAAGCTATTATTTTCCTGGCTGCTCATAATATTTTCTCCATGACCTGGGAACTCTGGAATTCCTAGGAGATTTCTTTTTGGAAATGTTTTAAAGAGGTGATCAGTGAATTCCATCAATTTCTATTTTGCCTTTTGGTTTTAGACTATCAGGGCAATTTTCCTTGAGAATTTCTTGAAGGATGCTTTCTAGGCTATGTTTTTTATCATGGCTTTCAATAATTTTAAAATTCTCTCTCCTGGATCTATTTTCTAGGTCAGTGGTTTTTCCAAAGAGATAGTTCACATTTTCTTCTATTTTTCATTTGTTTGATCTGTTTTTATAGTATCTTGATTTCTCATGAAGTCATTAACTTCCATTTAGCTCCAATCTGATTTTGAAGGAATTATTCTCTTCATTGAGTTTTTGAAATTTCTTTTCCATTTGGGCAATTCAACTTTTTAAGGCATTCTTCTCCTCGTTGATTTTTTGGTCCTCTTTTTCCATTTGAGTTAGTTTATTTTTATTATTTTCTTCAGTATTTTGGGGGGGTCTCCTTTTGCAGGCCGTTGAAACACTTTTCATGATTTTCTTGCATCGTTCTCATTTCTCTTTCCAATTTATCCTCCACTTCTCTTATTTGAGTTTCAAAATCATTCTTGAGCTCCTCCATGGTCTGAAACCACTCATATTTTTCTTGGAAGCTTCTGATGCAGGAGATTTTCTTCATTGACTTCTTCTGGTTCCACATTTTAATCCTTTCTGACCACAAAAAAAGAATTCTATGCTCTGCTTGTACTTTCTCTGCTCTCTTATCTTGCCATCCAATTACTTGACTTTTGAGCTCTTTGCCAGGTTGAGCTCTGCTTTCAGATTGCAGAGACCTATGTTCCAAATTGCTGGGGTTTTTGTAGATGTTGTCAGAGCTATGAGAAATGTGTCCTCTCTATAGATACCCCATGCTCTGCCACACTGCTCATACACCCTAGGTCACTGGTCACACACCACCTACGACCACAATCCAGATCCAAGCAGGTCAAAGGAAGAGTGATTCCTCTCTGAATGGTTGCTTTATACCAATATGATCTGTAGGCCTGGAGCTCTGAAGGCAACCACATGGCAACAGCTGCAACTGCCACACCTAATCCACCTTTCATCCCAGGTGCAGGGGCCAGACCATGCTCTTTTCTGTCACCCAGTTCCAATAGAGTTCCTCACTGATCTTTTACTTTCTCTTTGGCATTTATGGGTTGAGAAGTCTGGAATCCACCACAACTTCTGGTGGTTCACTCTCCTGAAATCTACTGTGGTTTGTGTGTGCTGTGGGTTGGGTCCCCCTCTCTCCAGGTCTGGTTCACATGGAACTGCCCTAAGCTCCCCGTTTGGTCAGATAGACTTTTCCCATCTTCCTGCCAGGCCGCCTTTAGTTGGAGATTTCTTTCTCTCTGTCACTTTGTGGATTGTGTAGCTCTAGAATTTGTTTAGAAGTGTATTTTACAGATATTGGAGGTGTTTGAAATTGTAGCCACACAGAGTTCCTGTTTTTACTCTGCCATCTTTCCTCTGCCCCCTTCAATATTTGTAAAAAGTAAAAATATAATCCTTGCATTGTTAATCATTAACAAAAATAAATAAAAATCAAATTGTCTCCATATAACCCAATAAAGCTTTCCTCACCCAAACTAATTCCCATTGCTAAATCAATCATACATAACCTATACAAATAGGTCTGTACAAATGATTTGTAGAAATAAATCGGTTGCCTGATGCACTTCCCTTTTACTTTAGATACTATTTCAACTGCACCATATTTTTGAGTCTGATTTCATTTTTTTCTACTCTGCCTAAATGAATTTCATTAGGGTTACCTATGAACTCTTAATTATCCAATCCAAAGATCTTTTCTTTCCTTCTTGGCCTCACTGCAGTATTCCTCTATTTGCAAAATATTGGGCATTTTATGCATCTAGATATATTCTCTTTCCTTTATTTTGGTGTCACTACTGTCTCCTGGTTCTCTCCCTATCTTTGTCATCAGCTCTTTCTGTTATCCATTGGTTCTAATTCATCACACCCTCCCCTCTGCATATGTATAAAGGCAATGGGAATTTGAAGATCTCACCTGTCCCTTGTATTTTGCAATCAAACAGGTACTTAGCACCTCATTCCAAATTAACAATTGTGCCAAGTATTAAGACACAGAATTTGCGAATCCAACATTGGGATAGATATTTTGACATAACAGGAAGGGGCATAATATGGAGAAGCCAATAATGTATATAAGGAAAAGTCCAAGATGAGAGAGGCCAGAACTTCTGGGAGCAAGCATCTGGAGGTTGGGCTGCTACTGCCAGAGAGATAAAAGAGAACTGAGAATTTAACTGAGAACTGGGAAGAACTGAGGAGAGAAATGAAAACCAAGGACTGAACTGTGATTTAAAAAATAACTGAGAAATTGGAAGAGAGGAGAACTAGAAGGAGTCATGGCTGTTGTTACAGAAGCCCTGGGATGTTGCTACTGGTTCAGAAATGCTGAAAAATGATTTTTTTGTTGGTTTCAGATATCCTGGAGGAGGGTTTTGCTAACATTTTCAGAAGTCCTGGGACTACACTAATGATTTGTGATGTTTCCTTAGACCTTGTTGTTGGGTCTATGTTGATTTCACAGTCAGAAAGTGAATTGATGAGGGTGCCGGCAATTTGAATGAATGTTATTGTGCTTTTGTTAAGCTTTATCTTCCAAGGAACATCAACTGTGAAGGATTTGAGGTGGACTAGACACATGAGTTTCTGTATGGTACAGGAATTGGACGAGGAGTTGGACAACAAACAGGGAGCTGGGAGAAGCTAGGACCATGGGAGGCCAACTGTGAAAATGAAGAACCAGCTTTGATTTAAGTTGAAAAGACCTCTCCTTGGGTATTTAATGCAAATTGAGAAGATCATGATTTACTAGGGGTGGAGAACTTTGACATTTACAATTAGGTGATTGAGTTAAGGACTTACTAAAACAAAATTTTAGTAGGTTCCTATTTCTTCCAAGCTAAATACAACCATCTTAGTCTAGTAGTCATGTCTCTACCTCCAAATTACATTTTCCATACACATTTTACAGTATTCCTCTTCAAATACTCAATACTCTACTCCAGCTGAACAATCTTAATGTAGAAGAAATAGCTGTTGAATTGACTGAATCCCAAGCCTCCTTGTTCTATTTAAAACGCAAGATAGATTTCCTAACCCAAATAAATTCTCATTGCTAAATCAATCATACAATGACCTATATAAATTAAAGCCAGTTGCATGGTGCTTCTTGTTTTTACTTTAGATACAATCTAAATTTATTCAACGATTTGGTCCAGTCTGGTTTTACTTCTTTGCACTCTACCTAAAACAAGCACTTATCATACATTCTCATTGTATGAGGCATGCTGAGAGCCTCTGCGAATCAAAAGACAAAAATGAGGGGCGGCCAGGTGGCTAAGTGAGTAAGAGCACAGGCCCCAGAGTCGAGATGACCTGGGATCAAATCCAGGCTCTGATACTTAGCACCACATCCAGAAATAACTGGCCGTGTAACCTTAAACAAGTTACTTAGCCCCAATTGCTTTAAAAAAAAAGACAAAAATGAAATATTCTTTACCCTCAAAAATGTGAATTTGATTGTGGTATATACCATATACATACATTGCACTGAGGATCTCTTTACATGTGAACCCTAGAAATGTGACCCAATTTTGAGGCATTATGTGTGTTTGCACTTAGATAAACTGCAGCTCAACCAGTAGGTTAACTAGCATTCATTAAGCACCTTTATGTGCCAGGCTATGCTAAGTTCTGGGGATTTAAAAAAAGGCAAAATTCAGTCCCTATTATAAAATAATTCACAGTGTAAAAGGATAGATGACATGCATATAACCATGATATTTTTTTTTTCAAACAGCTATGTAAATAAGATCTATACAGTATAAATTAAAGGGAGATAATCTCAGAGGGAAGGTACCAGCATTAAGAAGAACAAGTAAAACCTTGTAGTATGTCAGCCTTTAACTGAGACTTGAAGGAAGTCTAGGAAACTAGGAGGCAGAGAAAAGAAGGAAAAGAATTTCAGGCATGGGAGGAAAATGATCAGTTAGTAAAAAAAGTTATGAAGGATTTAGTAAACTAGACAGATGATTTTTTATTTGATCCTGGAGGTAACATGGAATCACTGGAGCTTATTAAATAAGATGACAATTTTGTCCTTTCTATTCTTTAGGAAGATTAATTTGATACTAATTATAGGATATATAGGAAAGGAGAGAGACTTAAGTCATGAAGATCAACCAGTAGGATACTTTAATTATCTAAGTGTGAGGTGATGAAGGCCTGTACTAGTGTGGTAGCAGTGTGAGAGAAGAGACCATAAATGAGAGATGATATGAAGTAGAAGTGACAGGATTTAACCACTGATTTAATAGAGGGATGAGAGAGTGTGTAGGGTTAAGAATGAAACTTAGGTTGTAAGCCTGGGTAATGGTCAGACTGCTGACATTCTCAAAAATAATAAGAATATTTGGAAGAGAGTTTAGAGGAACAGATTACATGTTCAATATTATATATGTTGAGTTTAAAAGATCTATGGGGTATATAGTTCAAGAGCTCTAAAAAGTATTTGGAGGTTTGAGGTAATAATTGAAGTTAAGGTTGGACAAATAGGTCTGAGAGTCATCTGTATAGATATGAAAATTCAACCTCTGTGGAATTTATGAGATCAACAAGTGAAATAGTAGAAAATTAGAAGAAAAGAGGACTCAAGGCTGAGCTTTTTCTTGGGAGAAGGATAGAGAGAACATATGTTGAGTAGGCATGGGCAAATTCAAGATCCAGCAAAGGAGGTAGAGATGGGGTAGTCAGAAACATAGAAAGAAATCTAAGAGAAAGCAGTAGCATTAAAAAAAAAGTCTTATAGAAGACAGTATCAAAAGGCTAAGAGTATTGTCAACAATGTAAAAAAAATGTAGCAAGTTCAAGAATGATGAGGTTTACTTTATTTTTGTAATCATTTTTGCTGAACTAACCAGAAAGTACATATTAGTTCCAAAAGACATTAAAATAATGGAAGCAATTACAGAAAAATGAAAGATCTCCCTTCCATACCCACAGAGGAATACTTTCCAGCATAGTGGAGAGGCAGTAGTGAACACAAAGAGAATCTAAGTAATCCATGAACATACAGAAAGAGCATATTTGAAGGTAATATGCATGACCAGAGCATATACATAGCTAGAGTCATTATATCTCTGACATTGCAGTATTACTGATGTCCTCGGTATTTGTCCAGTAACATACATTACTGATGTAATCCTGGTGCTCCTTCTTCTCTTTACTATATATAATGGCTTTGTTTCTTGCTAACCTTTACCACTCTGTCTCTCATTGCTATTGTATCTTCTTTCTATTGGGTCTTATACACTCTCTTTTGGTAGTTTCCCTCCTTCTCTACAATTGAAGTATTTTCTGAGCTACCTTTTGCTTTCATAAGTTCATCTTCAACTTCATTGGATGATCTATGACTTTTTGCTACTGTATGCAGGGATGCAAGTACCACTAAGTTTGTTACATACTAGGTGAAATGGAAGGTTCAAAACTGTGTAATTCATAGAACTGCACCTATTTCAAAAGAGCTAACAAAATCCAACAGAAGCCCTCAGTTCTAAACATCTTTGTCCTTTTTTTTTAATTTTTATTTTTTATAAAGCAATCGGGGTTAAGTAACTTGCTCAAGGTTACACGGCCAGTTATTTCTGGGTGTGGTGCAAAGTATCTGAGCCCAGATTTGATCCCCAGGTCATCCTGACACTGGAGCCCATGCTCTTACTTGCTGAGCCCCCTGGCCGCCCCTCATCTTTGTCCTTTTGATATATTTTTTTTCCAGCTGTTGTTAACCACCTCTTGGATTTAGGATTAGAAAATTATTTTTAAATTTTGGCAAATTTCTCATTTTTAGTTTGAGAGATCCACTCATCATTAATACAAAACAGCTTGATGAGTTTAGATCACCAAGTCTCCCCTCTTCCCCCATAATGTCTTTGGTAGCCTTGCAAATCAATGTGACGTCAAAAAAACATCATAGAGCCAGGAAAAGTCAGGAAAGATACTGAATTCAACCTTATATATCTTATTCTATTTTTTTTATTTTTATGATTTACATCTAAGAGTAACCAGATCTATATTAAACAATCATGCCAGGAGCAAACCAAATGGCCTACTTACAATATTTATCAATAGCTAATATTTTCCTGACAATTTAAGATCACATACAAAGCAGTTTGAATGTAATACCTCATTTTATTTTCATGAAACTATGAGGTTGGGGTTAACATTATCCCTGTTTTACATAAGAAGAAACTTAGGCTGAGAAAGGCTAAGATGCTTTACACAGGGTCATTCAGATAGAATATTTTTTTGTGTCACTGATGTATTCTTGACTCCAAATCCACTGCTCTATTCACTGTACCACCCAGCTTCATACGCCAGACACCTATCAAATATCAGTCACTGTGCTGGGGGTACTGGGGATGAAAAGACAAGCATGAGTCAACCTTTTTTCGTCAATGACCTCTTCACATTCTGACAGGGAAGATTCTCTCTCTCTCTCTCTCTCTCTCTCTCTCTCTCTCTCTCTCTCTCTATCTCTCTATCTATCTATCTATGTCTGTCTGTCTGTCTGTCTGTCTGTTTGTCTGTCTGTCTGTCTGTCTGTCTGTCTCTCTGTCTGTCTGTCTCTCTGTCTGTCTCTCTGTCTATCCTGTAAGAAGCAGACTACAAAAAGGAGCTCAGTAGAAATATTAACTGTGGTTTTATCTCTAGAGTTTATTTGCCTGGAGAGTATAATCAAGAACAAGGGCATTAATGTAGTATCCTAGAAAAAAAAGTGTTGAAAGAGGATAGAAGAAGCCTTAATATAAGACTTCAACAGTAAAATCTCAGTTGGGGGCACATTGTGAATGATAAATAAACAAAGGAAATGGAGATTAAATGATTGATTTGGGATTACAAAATAATGTGTGTGAGTTAAGATTTGAACCAAGCAACCTGACTCTAAGTCTAGTGCCTGATTTATTACACTATACTGTCTCTTGAAATACTACAAGCAATGATTTTTTTTTGTTAAATTATCAAAGACTGTTCTCCAGCAGATTGGCCAATAAATGATGGTCATTTTGTCCATAGAAACAGATGAAATCAATACAGAAAAAAGATGCATTTCAGTTCCAAATGCTTTAATTCTTTTTTGGCTGAGGGAATGTCAGAGTAGTACAAAAAGAGAATAAAAAGTCTAAGATATAAAGCAATTATTAGATAGTCCACATAATTCAATTATTGTACTATATACTTTTTGTACAATTTAATTATTTTACAATCATCAGGAAGTTGAGAAATTGAATAAGAATATTTTTCTACCAAAAATATTATTTTTAATTAATGCAAATCACAAAAATAATATTCAAATAAATAGAAAGATATTTTATATATTCTTCAGAGAGAGATGAATCAAGTTGGGTTCATTATACACCTAAAGGAAACAAAAAAAAAATTTATTGCATGGGACACTGGTGTATTGTGCTTTTCCATGCTCATAATGAGCATTTGGACTATTACTCTAACTGTTTTTGGAGCATAGGTACAATATTTTTACAGAAATAAAAAAAAAATTAATGATATTTATAAATAAAATTAATTAGCACTTATATAGCACTTTAAGATTTGCTAAATACTTTTTACAAATATTATCTCACTTTACCTTCTCAACAATCCTGTGATATGGGAATTATTATTCATTAATGCAAATTTTACAGATGAAGAAACTCAAGAAGACAAAATTTTAATTCACTTGTCCAGGATTAATCGTAAAGCCAGAAAGTATCTGACCAAGGCTGGATTTGAACTGAGGTCTTTCTGACTCTAGGTCCATAACTTTACTTCCAGTATTCCCTTGCAGAAAGTATGATATGATACAATACAATACAATGTAATGCAATGCTATTTATCATAGCATGACACAACAGGAAACAATATGATACAGCATGATATGGTATGGTATAGTATGATATGTTTTATGTGATATATGGTATGATATAGTAGGGTACAGTATAGTACGGTACAGTATGGTATGATACGATACAATATATGACATGATATGATGATATTATACCACATGATACAATATTATATGACACAATAAGATACGGTATGGTATGGTGTGGTGTGATATAGTATAACTTGACAAAGGTTCCAACATATCAAGGATATGATGCAATACCACATGAGATGATATGCTATGAAAATTTGACAAAAATTTCCAACATGTGAAAGTATGTGTCAACACAAAACTTGGTGATCAACCTAAGTGCAAGGAATACAAGAAAGTTAATTTAAAATATTTTGAAAAATATGGATAGTATTAAAGAATGAGGAAAAAAACCAAACTAACTCTAAAGACTCACAACTATGTATTATAAACTCTTTCTTAATAAATCCAGAAAATACTGTACACAGTAAATGTTAAGAAACTTCAAAAATAGAAACATTAAAATCATTTGGACCTTCATTGAAAGGAAACCACAGCTTCCAGATTATAGTCTTTTCAGAATCAATTTACTGTATATAGAGAAATCATTAGGTAGCAAGTTGTAAATTAACCCCAATTAGAAGAAAAGACACAAATGAGAAGAGAATGTGCCATCAAATTATAATAGCAACAACCCAATCTATCTAAACAAAATTTGGAGTCTGAAAAATGGATAGAAGTAGAATTCTTATTTTGATTATTAACCTTCCCTAGAGAAATTTAGTTAATATAAAACCATTAGGAAAATGAGACCAACATGATACACAAATTTTTCCAGCTACCAAATACTTCTTTCTCTTAGTCAAATGGAGAGATATGGGAGCCAAATTAAATGTTATCTTTTCCTAACACATATGCTTATTTTCAAAATAGCATATAAGAGAAGAGTAGAAGATAACACAAAATTAACACCAAAACAGAGAAAGGCAAAAAAAAACTTGGCCTGAGCAGTCATTAAGTCAGATGAGATTATATTTATCTGATTCAAATGTAAACCATGAAGAAGGACAGCAAAGAAATTTAAATGATTAACACATACCCCCATTTTCATATAATTCTGTACTCATATTTTTAAACAAAGAATGACCACATTTATATTCTGACACCTCATGTATCTTGGATGAAATTAAAATATCTTCTTGGGGTGGCCAGGTGGTGCAAGGAATAGAGCACCAGCCCTGGAATCAGGAGAACCCGAGTTCAAATCTGGCCTCAGATACTTAACACCTACTAGCTGTTTAACCTTGGGCAAGTCACTTAATCCCAATTGCCCTGCCTTTTCCCCTCTGAAAAAAAATCTTCTTATGAAAATGAAGTCATGAAATTCAACTAGAGCAGAACAAAGCCATAAAACATACATCCATGCTGAAGATACAATAATTTTGAAGACACTCAAGAACCATTTTTATGTCCCACTGAATTTTTAATACTTTATTTTTCCCAAATGTATTAAACATCATTTTTACATTCATTTCTAAAAGTTTTGATTTCCAAATTCCTTTCTTTCCTTCTTATCTCTTCTCCCTCATCTTGGAGAAGGCAAGCAATTTGACACAGGTTAAACATGTGCAGTGATGTGAAACATATGTCTGTATTAATCATGTTCTAAAATATAACAAAGATGCCCAAGAAATTACCCAAGAAAAATACAGAAAGAAAAATAAAAGCAGTATGATTTAACTAGCATTCAGACTCTATAAGTTCTTTTTTTATAGATAGATGACATTTTTCCTAACAAATCTCTAGTAATTTTCTTGGATTACTGTATAGCTGAAAATAAGTAAGTCATTTGCAGGTTATCATTGGACGGGGCAGCTAGGTGGCACAGTGAATAGAGCACTGGCCCTGGAGTCAGGAGGACCTGAGTTCAAATCCAGCTTCAGACACTTAACACAAAAACTAGCTGTGGGACATTGGGCAAGTCACTTAACCCCAAGTGCCCTCCAAAAAAAAAAAAAAAGAAAAAAAGAAAAAAGAAAGGTTATTATTGGACAATATTGCTATTACTTTGCACACTTTTCTCTTGGTTCTCATCACTTCACTTTGCATTGTTCATCTAAGTTTTTACAGGTTTATTTTTTCCCTGAAGAGCATCCTAAAAATAATTAAATCATGAATTTTTAGTTTTCAATATTCCTTTTAATAAGATTTTAACTTCCTTAATGCTTACAAAAATGTCCATTGTTTCCCCAATTCTACAAAAAAGGCCTCATTGGAGGCTTCCATTCCTGCTATTATCCTATTTCTCTTCTATTCTTTGAAGTGAAATTCTTTTTTTTTTTTCACATCTGTCATGTCATACAAAGAATTAAAACCAATTGGGCCCAAATTTATTTGGGGCAGGGGCGACGGTCTCATTTTCTTGAACTGCTTCCATCTGGGAAGGGACGTAGAGCTGTCCCTGCCTCTTAGGGTCCCATTGTTCAAGGGGTGGGGTTGGTGGCCAATGTCCAGAATTTGACTGATGCCAGATCCAAGGGGTGAGGGGTAGCAGCTTCAGGTAATGGTGGTTATCCAGCCTGTGCAATCAACTACAAATGGAAAGCACTGAGCCTAGAAGAGAAAAACTTAGCAGGGAGGTTAAGCAGACAAGAGCTATGATTAAGAGTGGGACCAGGAAAGGGGCCAGTATAGGTAAAAGCCAGAACCACCATGAGGAAGAAGAGGAACCTGGTGCACTAAGGGCTTCATGAATTTCTTCCATCCAATTGGCCTTTTCCAGTATATTTTTGGTGCGGAGTTCTATCTGTCAAGAATTATTGACATACATGACGTGTTAGCTAGGGCACAAACACCCCCACTAGAGGCCAGCAGATAATCTAAGGTTATACTATTGTCCAGGACCACATTGCCCAGGGAATCCAGAGACTGCTGGATTTCCTGAAGGCTAAATGCAGTCTCAGTTGCCAAGGCATGAGATATTTTGATCCCTTTTGAAGATACCAAAGAACATTGTCCCAAAAAACCCATTTAACTAGTTTTAAAGGAGAAGTGCTGGGTTTAATGATGTTATAAATAGTCAGAGGGTGTGCGATAAATCCCAGGGAGCACATACCTTGTCTCCAGAATTCACACCCTCTGACCCACCCATCCCACAAAGAAAAGAATATCCTTGGGGAACACAAATGAGGACTTTTCGTAGTTGGCCTTGAACATGGAGGCTCCACGGGCCAGTTAGATTGCATGACAATGTTCCTGGCAGACGAGTCACCTGCAAGTGAAAGGTGCTGAGCCTAAAAGACACAAATCTAGCAAAAAGATTAAACAAGCAAGGGCCAAAAAGGAGTTAGAGAAAACTGACCAGAAGTGGGTTGAGTATGGGCTAGTATAACCCATTACTCAGACTATTTCACTGTCCTTTATATTTTCCCATAGACAAGATATCAAAAGAGCAATGTCTCTTCTGCTTTATAACTCATTACATTAATTTAGTAATAAATTATCTTGCACATTAAAGTTTTAGTAGGCCTTTTAAAATCACGCCAGCAATTTAAAATTTCTTCTAAAAGTGTTTTCCCTTCTTTTAAAACAGTTCAAGATTCATAAATGATCACTAAACTCTTATGAGGAAAGTTGACAAGTTTTATTAAGAAAGTTGAAAACTTCTAAAATGATCTTAAGCTGTTTGCATAACTTTCAGCACATGCTCTAATCCTAGATGAAAATAATATTATATTTTCCAGTAATCTAACACTAAAGAGCTCACATCTTTTACTGACTCCTTGCTCTGATCATAGAAACCTGCTATAGAAGGAAAAAAAAAAATCAGGGACCTGTGACATTCCAAATATGACAGGATAAAACATCCTTGATTCTGTTTAAATTCAGGTTAGTTGCAGATATCCAATCAGGCAGTATCCATTTCACCTCAATGCTAGACTCAGGAATAGGTGGGGAGCATTCCTTTTCAAAGGAACCCCATGGGTAAACTGAGCCAGGAAGGATTCCATCCCAGACGGAGGCTAAGATTGTTCCTCCGGCTTTTACCAAATGCAGACTTCCACCTATGCGCAGTAAAGGATCACATTTCCTCTGAGTAGCTTGTGGCATTTTCTCTCTGATACTGATTTAATGCAGATAATTATACCCAAATTCAAACTCAAAATAAAATTTAGTTATGGTCCCAAATGCCTTTTATCTTAAAGAACAAGCCTCACAATCACAGCTTACAGCCATTTATAATTATTTCTATTCTCTTGTAGCTGCAATAAGCAATAAAGGTTTATCAGGTCTCACAAATGTAAGGAATTCCATTTACCATCATTCCTTCTGAAATCTAAAAGCCAATTTATAGAAATGGTTTTTTAATCCTTGCAACTTCTTAGCAAGTTAGGTTCATTTAAAACTACATGACTAAAACTGTTCTTTTCCCAATGACTTTGCTTAACAGAGATAGTTTCCAGGGGACTTGGCAGGTTTACAACATAGGACTGTTCTGAATGGGCAGAACTAGTCAGACTAAAGTTGTCACAATTTTAGGTTTTAGCATTAAAATAGTAGCCCAATAACTTAGTTAACAGTCTTACAATTTTAAACAATCTTGACTGAAACTTCCTTTTAAACAAAGACAGACTTGGAAGCTTAAGATTTTTCCCTAATTACAATACTCCAAAACTCAGAGAAAATGCTTCTCATACAGCACAGATATTACAGCTGTTTGCCAGTAACAATATAAATAAAAACAAATGAATTACCAATCTGATGACCTTAAAACTCCACATGAAATTACACTTAACTAAAATCTTTTTTGATGCCATACAACCAATCAACTTATAATCACTGCATATTTCCAGAATAGCCAAAAAGTTAAATGAACAATCCACTATCACATAAATGTCAGCAGTATAATTACTTCTTATTTGCATCCCAAATATAAGAGCTTTAAACCATCAGATATTATAACATAAAAAATCCAATTCACACGAAATAAACATTATAACATAGGGTTAGGAGGACTAATAAAGTAACATAGCTAGTTATACACAACTTTTTCTCCATCTTTTAGTTTCAACAAAATTCAGATTGGAAACTGCTTTTTGTCACTCAATTTTTACAATATAAGAGGATTTTACAATTTAGATTTTACAATTTAGTGATACCATAATAAAACAATGACATTATGAAATTAATTGCATTTCTTATTCATCACATACCTAAATTATTGATAGAAAATTAGGCTTACCAAGTGCAGAGGCTTTTCTCCTCTCCCCACAGTTGCAAAGCTTGGTTGTAGACCCAGGGGTTTGAAAGGAGAGAGGGTCATCTGCATGCCTAGAGTTGTGGATTTCAGGGTACCCAGGGGCCCTTCCTTATCTGATCTGGTGAGAGATGTTTTTACAAAATCTGATCAAATATTTTTAGCTTTTCTAACTTTTACTCCAATAAATTGTATGTGTTCACTCCTTAGAAACTTCTTTGAACGTGATAGCTTTGACTTCCCTAGCAAGGGGAGGGGGAGTGGCGCCTACTCCCTTATCCCAGTTCTAGAGAACCCCAAAACCTCACCTTTCATATCAAATCTTATAAAATATTCCAATTTGCCTAAATGCCAAATAGTAAAATGAATTCTGACTTTCCCTTAGCATCAAATGAGGAGTGACACTTTTCAAAAATAACCAGAATGCATTCAGTTGCCTTTTAGTTGCATTCTGTTACACAAAACTTTCCTCTTTTAGATGAGGCAGGAAATAGTTAAATGTTACTCTGCCTGCCTCTTTGTTCAGAGGAAGAAGAATCCCTCCCTTTCTTATAGCTTTCTCCTCATTCCACTTAGCCAGAGTGAAATGAAGAGGAGGAGATTTTCAAACTTTTAAAGATCTAAAGACTTCTGTTCACAAACAAGACAATATTTTGCTCTCTTTCTCTCCCTCTCCATCCTGCATTCAGCAGCAGGGGAAAGGAGGAGGAGGGAAAGAGATATCAGCATTTCAAAGTAATGTCCTGCATTCTGGCTGCAGTTTAAAGCTTAGAGATGTCAGATTACTCACACACACTCATTCACACAGAGACATAAACTCTGTTACCTCCTTGTGTCTTTGGCTCTATATGAAATGGTTCTATAATAAACAGACTGTTGACTAAACCCTGTCTCATTATTCTCACTGCTTGTAACCCACTGGCTGCGCTAGCTGCAGTACCTCATATCTTGTTGTTCATTCCATTAGTTTTAATCCTTCTTTACAATTTAACTAATGTTTAATGTCAAGATATTTGTAGAACCTATATTGCATTGCATGCCACCATAGGGATTAAGGGGGAATGATATGGAAGGGTGGGAATTTGGAATTAAAAAGCTTGTGAAACTGAATGTTGTAAACTAAAAGTAAATTAATTATTATTATTTTTTTTAATGGTGAGCAGAGAAACCTGGAAAGACTTACATGAAGTCATGCTAAGTGAGGGGAACAGAATCAGGAGAACATTGTACACAGTAACAGCCACAGATTTTGATAGACTGAGACCTTCTCAGTAATGCAAGGACCTAAAACAATTCCAAAAGACTCATGATGGAAAACGACATCCACATCCAGAAAAAAGAACTGTGGAGTCTGAATGTAGATTGAAGCAGACTATTTTATTTTTTGTTTTGTTTTTTTCTTGTCGTGGTTTCTACCATTTGTTATAATTCTTCTACTCAACATGACTAATGTGAAAATGTGTTTAATAAGAATGTATATGTAAAAGCCTATATTAGATTGTATATCATAATAGGGAGAGAGGGGGATAAAATTTTAAATTTATGCAAATGAAGCTGAAAACCAAAAATAAATAAAATAACTAATAAAAAATCTTAAGGGTCTTCTCATTGCCTACTAAATAGACTATGTACTGATTTTTTTTTGAGGAGGTAAGGCAGGGCAATTGAGGTTAAGTTGAACTGATTTTTTTTAACTTTTTAACTTTAATATATCTCTTAATCCACCTCCCTTCATATGCCATTTAAACTGAAATATACTTTTCTCACTATTCTAATATTTCACTTTCATATATCCATGTTTATGTTCACATCATCTCCCTGCATAAAATGAGAGTTGCTTTCTCCAGTCTTGTCTAATAAAGTATCTTCTATCTTATAAGATGCAATTCAAGACCTTTTAAGAAGTCTCTGACCTGACTCCACCTCTTCTCAGGTAAAAGCATTTTTTCCCCTGTCTGCCTGAAATTTCTTATAGAACTTTTGTTTCCCTTTTGCACTTACCTTGCTTTTTAAAAATTTTGTATACATCTATGGTCATGTTATTTTTCTACTTCATTTGATCATAAAATTCTTGAAAGAAAAGTATATATTGCATATATCTTTGCATCTCCAGCACAAAATATGACACTTTATACATGGCAGAATTGAAGGAGGAAAGAAAGGAAGGAAGGAAGGAAGGAAGGAAGGAAGGAAGGAAGGAAGGAAGGAAGGAAGGAAGGAAGGAAGGAAGGAAGGAAGGAAGGAAGGAAAGGAGGGAGGGAGGGAGGGAGGGAGGGAGGGAAGAAAAGGAAAGGACAAATGTTAATTCAAGTCAATATTTATGAAACATTTGATTATGTGGAGCACTATGTCAGCAAAATTAAGTTTCAAATGATATATGAATATAAAGGAATTCAGATATCTTGATGGGTTCTCCAAGAGAAATGTTGAGTAGATATTAACTGCCAAGTGAAGAACTGAGTAAGGTCAGGCAAGAAGAGAGATTTGTCTTTAGGGGATAAATGAAATCAGTAAGAAATTTATTATATTCTGCATTCATTTAAACATCGTAAAATGCCAAGACGTAGTTTTCTTTGACCCCTGCTCTACTCAAAGCAGTGGAAAATGTTATTAAAATGTATATGGCTGTAATTTCTTTCCTCCATTCTCAGAAAGCAGATTTCAGGATAGAGTGAAGGAAATCTCTATTTTCTAGCTGCATTGATGGACTGACCTTGGATTAGTGAAGATGCTTCAGTTTTGTCTAGTGGTACAGATGGAATAGCTATTTGGAAGTTTTAGGCTGCAACTTCAAGCTTTTCCCTTTAATATATATCTCATAAAATCAATATCTACCTTTACATATAGTACATGAGTCGACCTCCTAAATAGTCAAGAATTATGAATTAATTCTAACCTTTCATTAATTTTTTATACATAACTCTGGGGAAAATGAATTGGAAGGAAATAGAATGTATGTGTTTTTAAGAGAAAATCTTTTTTATTATTTGTAATGTGTATCAAGTAAATTTAGGGCTTTATTGAAGATGTGAGAAATGTTAATATTATACTAATTTAGTTTAATTTTGCACATAAATTAACTGAGATTTTTCTCATATATATGCAGTACCATTAACTATTTCAGTACTGCCTGAAATGAATCTGTTATTTCATTTTCCTATTTCATGTGAGAGGGTTATATTTCTTTCTTTTTTATTGCTTTATTAAATTCTGGTTTACATCATTCATTTCCACCAGATTTTGAGTTACAATTTTTTCCCCCATTTTTCCCCTATCCACTGCCCTAAAAAAGTGGTCCCACAGGATATCCCCTCCTCCAATCTGCTCTCTTCCATATCTTCTCCCATGCCCCCTTTGACTTTTACAGTAGGTCATGGTGGATCTCTGTGCCCCAATGCCTGTATATCTTATTTCCCAATTATATGTAAAATAGTATTAATAATTGTATTTATATATTTTTAAACATTTGGTTTTAAAACTTTGAATTCTAGATTCATTCCCTTCCTACCTTATCACCCACCCTTAATGGGAAGATAAGCAATTCAGTATAGGTCGTAAATGTGTAGCTATGCAAAACATTACCATAGTAGATATATTTTAAAAGACTGACTATATTTCCCTCCCCACTATCCCACCTCCCACTTGTTCTTCTCTCCACTTTGATCCTGTCCCTTTTCAAAAGTGGGTGCTTCCAATTTCCCTCCCACCCCAGCCTGCCCTCACTCCCTTCCATCATACCCTCCCTCATCCCCTTCCCCCCTACTCTCCTGTAGGGTGAGATATCCTATTTAGTGTGTATGTCATTACCTCCCTGAGCCAAATTCAATGAGAAAAACATTTTGCCTTTTTGCCTTCCTGTTTTTCCCTTCCAATGTAACCATATTCCATTGACTCTTCTATATGAAATAGTTTACCCCATTCTCTCACCCCATCTCCTCTTCTTATATTCCTCTCCCACCTCTTAATTTCACCTTTTAAGTATCATCCCTTTCTGTTAAATTGGTCCTAGGCCCTCTATCTATGCATACCTGTAAACATATATACACACATTCACATATGTATTTATATGCCTATATACCCTCCTATATAGATATATGTGTGTGTGTATTCCCTTCAACTATTTTCATACTGAGAAAAGTTTCATAAGTTAAAATTATCAGTTTTTCATGTAGGAATGTAAATAGTTCAACTTTGATAAGTTCCTTATGATTTATTTTCCCTGTTCACCTTCTCAATCTTCTCTTGCTTCTTGTATCTGAATGGCAAATTTTCTATTCACCTCTGGTTTTTTCATCAAGAATGCTTGAAAGTCCTCTATTCCAGTGAATGACCATATTTTCCCTGAGACATGATACTCAGTTTTGCTGGGTAGGTCATTCTTGGTTTTAATCACACTTGCTTTGCCCTCCATAATATCATATTACATGCCCTCTGATCCCTCAGTGTAGAAGCTGCCAGATCCTGTGTTGTCCTGATTGTAGAGAGGTTTATATTTTTAAAATAATAAAAATAATGCCAATTGACATTTATGTAATATTTTCAATTATACAAAGTGTTTTGCAGGTGCTATTTCATTTAAGCTTTACAATAACCCCATGAGGCAAGTCTTTATTTGTCACACAAAGAAAATGAGGCTCAAGGAGTTTTATCTCAATAGAGCAAGGAAAGGACAGAGAAATCAAGATATCAAATTGGTAGTTTAATTTTCTAGTTAATGTTCATGTTTATACAATACATTTTATCTAATGTGAAATACAAACCTCTCTCTCCATTCCTATCTATTGAAGTATCTATTTCTTTTTTTAAGACCTAATTCAGGTCCTTGTATGAAGTTCTTGACCTGAGTCCTCTTCTTCCCAGGATAAAATATTTTTTTTTTCTTTCTTCTTTAAATTTCTCATGGCACTTTGCCTGCTCTTTTGCATATAGGTCACTCTTTCCTATGACATGTTTTCTCCTTATTTGATGTAGCTAAATAGATCTATTACCTTCTTTCCAGAAACTGTAATAATTTAGCCAATATTTCTTAAGCACCAAATATGATGTCTAAAAGATATAGTGTTTGGATTGGTGAAGAAGAGGCTAGGCTGGGAACCACTACAGGGTCACAAGTTGTAGAAGTTGAAACAGAATCTTAGAAATAACCTGTTCCAAGACCACCATTTTAAAGATGATGAAGCCCAGGTTGTTCAGGGAAAATTATCAGAATCACATAACTGATAAATAAAAGAGCCAAGATTCAAACTCAATGACCATTAGACTCAAATTCAAATCAAAGACTCAATTAATTGCTATTCTTATTACAGAATCTTTTTTTTTTTTGCTTTTTGGAGGGCAATTGGTGTTAAGTGACTTGCCCACAGTAACACAGCTGTGTATGTGTGTGTGTTTGTGTGTGTGTGTGTGTGTGTGTGTGTGTGTGTGTGTGTTAAATGTCTGAGGCTGGATCTGAACTCAGGTTCTCCTGATTCAAGGGCCGGTGCTCTATTTATTCACTGTGCTACTTAGCTGCCCCCCCCCTTTTTTTTCTTATTTCTTATTATTTATTTTCTTATTATATTTTTCTTGTTTTATTTCTTTTATGTAATAATTTCTTTTTATTAATATTTATTTCTTATTTTCTTATTCCTGTTAAATTTTGGTTATTATTCTTATTTATTCTTATTCTTATATTTCTTATTATATTTCTTATTTTTTTTCTTATTATTATTAATCCTGATGCAATCACAATAAAGTGAGGAAAAAATATAGTATTTTTTGGAAAATCAAGCTTTAACTAAAGATTCTGAGTTGAAGAATTACAGCAGTCTAATTTGGATTAAGTAAATCAGAACTAAATTTTAGAGGGCCTTAAGTACTAGAATGAGAAATTTGAATTTGAATTTATAAAGGGAAAACAATATCAATTTTAATGTAAGGAAATAATTATATGAAGTTGATCTTGGATTCTTGATGTCTATGCCAGGAACACAGGTGTTTTTATTTATCCTATCACTAATATGAAAAGGATTTGAGTATTGAGTATATGTAAAAACATGTGTCCTTTTGACAGTTCTGTTCCTTTGTTGTCCAGAGATACCTATCACCACAAAGCCTGTTCGCAGGAAATTTTTGTTGTTATTGTTGCTGTTGTTTGCATAGGCTTTTTTTTTTAGAAAAAATAAAAATATCTTTGACTATAGTTTGGAGAGTTGAAGTCAATATCACTACATATATCAACTTCTCCCAAGAAATCATGAAAACTTTAGTCACTGAAAGAAATAAATTGTCAGTCTGAGTCTCTTCACAATGATTTGGCAGTTAGGAAACTTCTCTGTTTGTATTCTGAAATAATATTGTCACCTTAAACTTTAGACTAAATCGGAAAACTTCTTTAACAAATGTACATTTACCTGAAGGTTATTTGATGAACTGGAGTGATATTTAATCAATCACTTGATATTTATTAGACATCTACTTTTTGACAGACATTGTGCTAAGTGCTGAGAATATAAATAGACACCCCCTACCATCAAGGAGGTTACAATCAAAAAGAGGGGAAATATGAATACAGATATAGAGAGAAATGGAGAGATATTGACATATAAGTAATATAGATATCAAATGATATATAAGATAAAAAGAAAATATTTTTTTAAAGAAAGGCAGGGTGGAGCCAAGATTGCATAGTGAAAGCAGGGACTAACCTGAGTTCTCCCACAATTTCTTTCAGATACCTCTCAAAAGTGAATCTGAAGAAATTTTAAAGTGGAAGAATCTATTAGAAGACATAGTGTGGCATATTTGTATCCAAGGAAACAAGATAATTCAAAGGGAAAGATTAGTTGTGTTGGGTGGGGAGAGGATAGTACAGAACACCTGGGCTACACCAATACAGACCCAAGCATAGCAAAGCAGCAGTGAGTCCTGGTAAACTGAGTTACCCATGGCAGTGGCAATTCCAAAAACTTCAGCACAGGACAGGGATCTGTAGGATCTGGATGAAAGACAAGCCCAGGACCTGTGGCAGCAGTAGAAACTACTTTTGGGTCTATCAGCTCACAAATGTTTGAATGTTACCTGCTTGAACTTTAGGGAGCCAAGATGGTGGATTAAACTGTAAGTACCCTCATTCCCCTCTTGTTGACTTTGAAAACCCCAAAGATTATTGCCCCAGAAAACATCCTGGGATAGTGGAACCAGTGGAAGGGGCACAGCTCTCTTTTAACTCAGGATGCTAGGGAGAGAGACAGTAAGGGTACCTCTTACTGTGACTGAAGGAAACTAGTGCAGGATGGGAGGCATTCCAGCATGCCCCACCTCAGCAGATTAGTGAGAGATGCTGAACGGGGGGGGGGGGGGGGGGGGGGGGCTGGAACCAGCAAGCACCAACACCAGGACCCCCGGCATGCCTTCATGTGGGCACAGGTGGGCATCCACCAGGAACTGAGTTCTAGCCCAGAAGGGTAGGGGAGGTGGAGACCAGAAGTGTGCAGACCACCCCTCCCCCACACCTCATTCTGTGAGTTTCAGAGTAATCCCAGGGAAACACAGAAAGACCTGGCCTCAGACTCAGCATAGGCACATACCAGCCACCTTCATCTCAGTACCAAGTGAATTGCAACATTATATAGCTTCTAACTAAAAGAATCAGAGGTGGGGGGCAGAGCCAAGATGGCAGAGTAGAAGCACAAACTTCCCGCAGCTCCGGCTTCCACCCTCCCCAATCCATGTAAAAAGGGGACTCTAAAGAAACTTTGGAGCTGCAGAACCCACAAAATGACACAGAGAAGCTAACCTCCCACTGAGGACAGCTCGGCAAGCCAGCAGGAATCGGCCAGCACAGCGCTCTGGGAGCCCAGCCCAGCCCCACACCTAGGCTTCAGCCCCGGGGCGGGCCTGACCAGCCACCGGCCAGAGGGACTTCAGATCAGCAGCGGCTGTGGCTGTTTCCAGATTTATCAATGCATAGATGCGAAGGACAAGGTGAGAGGCCAGTGCAGTCTGGACTTTGGGACCCAGGAAGTGGGAGTGCGTGGCTTTTACCCCCGGAGCAAGAAACCACTGAGACGCCAGCACAGCCTGCCAGTGCCACATGGTGGCTTCAGCTCCTGGCCTGCAGAGTGTAGGGGGACCAAGCACCAGTCTGAGGGGTAATCGCTCTTGCTTTAACCTGCTTGGATCTGGATTGCAGTCTAGGGTGGAGGTCCTGGGGTGTGTGTCCAGCTTGCCAGAGCGTGTGGAGACCTCAGAGAGGGCACCCATCTAATACCTCCGGCAGCTGAGAAAACCCCAGCTTTTGGGACGAAAACTCCCCTGTCTGGTAGCAGAGTCCTACTGTGGCAAAAAGCCCAAAAGTCAAATCATTGAGTGGCAAAATGAGCAGGCAAAGGAAACAAAGCAGACAGAAGATTCCAACATTACACTCCTATTTTGGGGATAAGAAGGAGCAAGGCATGGAACAGGAGGAAAACAGTGAAGTCAGAACTCCTGTACCAAAAGCTTCAAAGGAAAATACAAGCTGGTTACAGGCCATAGAGGACCTTAAGAAGCAGATAAGAGAAGTGAAGGAAAAATTGGGAAGAGAAATGAGAACAATGCAAGAAAATTATGAAATGAGAGTCAACAGCCTGACTGAAGAAAATAATACCTTAAGAAACAGACTGACTCAAATGGCAAAGGAGGCTCAAAAAGGCAATGAGGAGAAGAATGCCTTAAAAAGTCGAATTTGCCAGATGGAAAAAGAATCTCAAAAGCTCACTGAGGAGAATCATTGCTTCAGAATTAGATTGGAGCAAATGGAAGCTAATGACTTTATGAGAAATCAAGATGCTGTTAAACAGATCCAAACAAATGAAAGAATAGAAGGCAATGTGAAATACCTCATGGGAAAAACCACTGACCTGGAAAATAGATCCAGGAGAGATAATTTAAAAATTATTGGACTGCCTGAGAGCCATGACCAAAGTTAGAGCCTGGAAAGCATCCTCCAGGAAGTTCTCAAAGAAAACTGCAGTGATATTTTAGAACCAGAGGGCAAAAGAGAGGTTGAAAGAATCACCTCTTAATTTTAATCTTAACCAATCACCTCCTGAAAAAGATCCCAAAAAGAAAACTCCTAGGAATATTATATCCAGGTTCCAGAATTCCCAGATTAAGGAGAGAATATTACAAGCAGCCAGGAAGAAATAATTTGAATATTGTGGAAACACAATCAGGATAACCCAGGATCTGGCAGCTTCTACACTGAGGGATCGTTAGGGCCTGGAATGTGATATTCCAGAGGTCAAGGGAGCTGGGATTAAAACCAAGAGTCACCTACCCAGCAAAACTGAGTATGATGTTTCAGGGAAAAATATGGTCATTCAGTGGAATACAGGACTTTCAAGCATTCTTTCTGAAAAAAAAAACAGAGTTGAATAGAAAATTTGACATTCAGATATAAGAAGCAAGAGTAGCATGAAAAGGTAAACAGGGAAAAGAAATCATAAGGAACTCATCAAAGTTGAACTATTTTTTTGGGGTGGGCAATTGGGGTTGAGTGTCTTGTTCGGGGTTGCATGGCCGGTTCTTGTTTCTGGGTGTGGTGCTGGGTGTCTGGGCCTGGATTTGATCCGGGTCATCCCGGCACTGGAGCCGGTGCTCTTGCTCGCTGAGCCACCTGGCCAAAGTTGAACTATTAACATTCCTACATGGAAAAATAATTGTAACCTATGAAACTTTTCTCAGTAGTTGAAGGGATTAGAAATATATATATATATATGCATATATATATATGTATATATATATATGTCTTTATATGAGGGTATTCGGGCATATGAATACATATGTGAATGTGTGTATATACGTTTACAGGTATACATGGATAGAGGGCACAGGACCAATTTAACAGGAAGGGATGATACTTAAGAGGTGAGAGGGATATAATGAGAGGAGATGGGGAGAGACAGAGTGGGGCAAACTATCTCATACAGAAAAGGCAAGGGAAATTGGTTACAATGGAGGGGAAGAATAGGAAGGCAAAAGGGAATAGGTCAACCTTATTCCTATTGAATCTGGCTTGAGAAGGGAGGGAAATACATACTAAATAGGGGATTTCACCCTCCAGGAGGATAGGGGGGG
>NW_027187460.1:47308003-47311475 GCF_028583685.1 Petaurus breviceps papuanus
TATATATATATATATATATATATACTATTATTAATACCATCTTACATGTAATTAAGAAAAAATATATACAGGCACTGAGGCATAGAGATCCACTGGAAAAGTTGAAATGGGTATGGGAGAAAATATGCAAGAGAGCAGATTGGAGGTGGGGATATCCTGTGGGACTGCTGTTTTAGGGGGATGGGTGGGGGGAAAACGGGGAGAAAATTTGTAACTCAAAATCTGGCGGAAACAAATGATGTAAATCAGCAGTTAATAAAGCATTTAAATTAAAAAAAAAGAAGAATCAGAGGCCTCAACACAAAAAAGCAATAAACAGGCTCCCAGCAGAAGAAGCAAGCGTCAAAGCCCCCACTCCCTACCCCCTCCCATACCTGAGAAGTAAAGATGCACTTTAAAAGCTGGGAAATAGGCAATAACAATATGCAAAAAGCAAATTGGAAATGCAAAGACTGTAGAAACCTAATATGGAGACAGAGAATGTTAAAATACACTTTAAGAAGAGGACAGCATTGACAATATACCCACATCTGAAACCTCAATAGAGAATATGAACTGGTCTCAAACCCAAAAAGCATTCTTGGCAGAGCTCAAGAAGGATTTTAAAGCCAAATTTGAGAGGTAGAAGAAAAAAATGACTATTTAAAAATACAATTGGGAAAATGAAAATAAAAAACACTGAAGAGAACAAATCATTAAAAAAGGAAAATTGACCAATGTATATGGAGGTACAATATCTAACTGGAGAAAATAAATCCTTTAAAGTAAAAAAAAAAATTGTCAAATGGAAAAAGGTGATACAAAAATTAACTGAAGAAAACAATTAGAATTGGACGTGTAGAAGCTCATCATTATATGAGGCATCAAAAAAAAGTCACACAAAATCTAGATAATGAAAAAAATAGAAGAAAATGGAAAATATCTCTCTGGAAAAGCAACTGATGTGGAGAACAGATCAAGGAGAGATAATCTATTAATAAATGGTCTACTAGAAATCATGATGACCAAAAAAAAGAGCCTAAAGAGTTTCTTCCAAGAAGTCATCAAGAAAAATTGCCCTGAGGTCCAAGAACCAGAGAATAAAATAGTTATTGAAAGTATCTGTGGTTCACCTCCTGATAGAGATTCCATATTAAAAATAGCAAAGAATATTTTAGCCAAATTGCAGAAATATAAGGTCAAGGAGAAAATACTGAAAGCTGTCAGAAAGAACAATTCAAATATTGCAGAATTACATTAAGGATCACTTGCAGCTTCTATTTTAAAAGAGAGGAAGGATTGGAATATGATATTCCATAAGCCAAAAGGAGCTTACACTACAACCAAGGAACAATTACACAGTAAAATTCAGCATAATATTTCTGGCCAAGAGTTGGTCTTTCCATGGAATTAGGGGCTTTCAGACATTTCTGATGAAAAAGTCAGAGCTCATTGGAAAATTTGATTTTTAATTACTAGACTCAAGAGAGATAAAAAGGTAAGCAAGAAAACAACAACAACAAGAACATGTTATTCAATAAGAACAAACCATTTTTGGCCTTGTATGGGAGGATGATACTTTTTAATCTCGAGTATTGTATATTTATTACAACATTTAAAATGAATGTACATTGCTGTAGGGTGTGGGTATAAATTTACTGGTGTGATGATACATAGCCTCATCAAGGGGTGCAAAGGGATCATATTGGAAGAAAAGGAATGGAGGAGGCAAAAAAGGGTAAATACCATCACTTGAAGAGGCACAAAAACATATCATAGTAGAGGGAAAGAAGGGAGGGAGATGAGCATTGTTTAAGCTATACCCTGATGGGTTTTGGTTCAAGGAGTAAATAACATACTCAGTTAAGTATAGGAATCTAACTTGACCTACAGGCAGTAACAGAGGAAAAGGGAAAGAAAGGGGAGAGGGGCTTATAGAAAGGAGGGAAAATTGAGGGAGGCGTTGGTCAAAAGCAAAACTTTTTTGAGGAGGTATTGGAGAAGGGAGAAATAAGAGAATAAATGGGGGGATAGGATGGAGAGAAAGATACAGATCATGATCATAACTGTAAATGTGAATGGAATGAATTCTCCCTTAAAATGGAGGTGGATAGCAGCATGGATTAAAAACAACTTAATCTTACAATATGTGATTTAATAGAAGCATATGTGAAACAGGGGAATACACACAGGGCAAAGGTAAAAGGCTTGAGTAGAATACATTCTGCTTCAACTGCGATAAAAAAAGCAGGGGTAACAATCTTAATCTCAGACAATGCAAAAGCAAAAAGAGATCTAATAAAAAGATATAAGGGAGGAAATAATATCCTGTTAAAAGGCACAATAGTCAATGAAGTAATATTAATACTAAATATGTATGCACAAAGTGGTATAACATCCAGATTTGTAGGGGATAAGTTAAGGGACTTACAGGAGGAAACAGATAGTAAAACTACACTAGTGGGGGAACTTAACCTCCCCATCACTGAACTTGATAAATCTAATTTCAGAATAAACAAGAAAGAAATTAAGGAGGTGAATAGAATTTTTAGAAAGGTAGATATGGTAGACCTGTGCAGAAAATTGATTGTATATTCTCAACAGTACGTGACACATAAAAAAAAAAAAATTGAACATGCTAAAGTATAAAATCCTTGCAATCCAATGCAGGAAAGCAAAGATATTAAATGTATCCTTTTTTAGATAATGATGCAATAAAAAGCAATACATAATAAAGGACCTTAAAAAGATACACTAAAATTTATTGGAAACCAAATAATCTAATCTTAAAGAATGAATGTGTCAAACAACAAATCATTAAAACAATCAATAACTTCATTCAAGAGAATGAAAATAATGAGACAGCACACCAAACCTTATAGGATGCAGAGAAAGCAGTTCTTTGGGAAAATTTTATATCTCTGAATGCTTACATAAATAAAACAGAGAAACAGGAGATCAATGAATTGAACATGAAGCTGAAAAAAATACCTAGGAAAAGATCAAATTGAAAATCCTCAATCCCCAATACATAATTAGAAATATTGAAAAATAAAAGAGATATTAATAAAATTGAAATTAAGAAATCTATTGACCTAATTAAAAAAAACTAAGTGCTTTTTTATGGAAAAAAAACAATGAAATGGGTAAAACTGTCGTCAATTGGATTAAAAAAAGAAGAAAATCAAATTACCAGTAGAAAAAAATAAAAGGATAAATTCACTTTCAATGAAGAGGAAATTAAAACAATAATTAGGAATTATTTTTCCCCAATTGTATGCCCATAAATTTGACAATCTTGCAGAAATAAAGATATAAATTTCCGAGATTAAGATAAGAGGAAATAGGGGTGGCTAGGTGGCGCAGTGAGTAAAGCACTGGCCCTGGAGTCAAGAGCACCCAAGATCGGTTCTGGCCTCAGACACTTAACACTCCCATACAGACACACACACACACACACACACACACACACACACACACACACACACACACA
>NW_027187460.1:47311485-47355305 GCF_028583685.1 Petaurus breviceps papuanus
ACACACACACACACACACACACACACACACACACACACACACACACAAAACTAACCATGTAACCTTGGGCAAGTTACTTAACCCCAATTGCCCTCCCAAAGGGGGGAAAAGCTAAGAGGAAATGAAATACTTAAATATGCCCATCTCAGAAAAAGAAATTGAACAAGCCATCAATGAACTCCCTAGGAATATATTTCGAGGGCCAAGTGGATTTACAATTGAATTTAGAAGGAAACATTTAAAGAAGAATCAATTCCAATCCTATATAGAACACTTGGGAAAATTGGCAAAGAAAAGGGCTACCTAATTATTTTTATGATACAAATATGTCATTGATATCTAAAATGGAAAGAGCCAGAACTGAGAAAGAAACTCATAGACCAATTTCCCTCATGATGATAGATGCAAAAATTTTAAATAAAATATTAGCAAAAAGATTACAGCAACTTATAATGAAAATACTACACTTTAATCAGGTAGTATTTATACTAGAAATTCAAGGCTGTTCAGTATTAAGATAACTATCAGCATAATTGATCATATTGACAAGAAAACTAACAGAAATGTTATTATCATCTAAATAGATAAAGAAAAAGCATTTGACAACATTTTGACATTTCTATTGAAAACACTTGAGAGCATTAAAATAAATGTAGCCCTCAATAAAATGATAAGCAACATTTGCCTAAAACCTTCAGCAAGCATTCTATGTAATGGGAATAAGCTAGATTCATTTCTTTTTTTTTTTTTTAAGCAATCGGGGTTAAGTAACTTGCTCAAGGTTACACGGCCAGTTAATTCTGGGTGTGGTGCTGAGTGTCTGAGCCCAGGATTCGATCTCCAAGTCGTCCCAACACTGGAGCCGGTACTCTTACTCGCTGAGCCACCTGGCCGCCCCTAAGCAATTGGGGTTAAGTAACTTGCTCAAGGTTACATGGCCAGGTGTTTCTGGGTGGGTGCTAAGTGTCTGAGCCTGGGATTCGATCTCCAGGTCTTCTCAACACTGGAGCCGGTGAGCTGACTTGCTGTGCTACCTGGCCGCCCCAAGATTCATTTCTAGTAAAACCCAAGGTGAAACAAGGATGTCCATTATCACTACTGTTTTTCAATATGGTGCTAGAATTGTTAGATTTAGCAATAAGAGATCAAGGAATTGAAGGAATTAGAATACACAAAGAACAAAGCTATAACTCTTTGCAGATAATATGATGATATATTTAGATAACTCTAGAGAATGAAGTAAAAAAAATCTGCTTGAAATAATAAACCACTCTTGCAATATTGCAGGATATAAAATAAAACCACATAAATGACCTGCATTCTTGTATATTATACGTACAAAATCCAACAGCAAGAAATAGAAAGAAAAAATTCATTTAAAGAAACTGTAGACATTATAAAGTATTTGGTAATCTATCACCAAAAGAAACCCAGGAACTATATGAACACAATTAAAAAACACTATTTACACAAATAAAATCAGATCCAAATAATTGGTAAAACATCAACTAATTGTGGGCAGACTGAGCTAATATAATAAAAATGTCAATTGTGCTTTAATTTACTTATTCACTGGCAGACAAAAAAAAAACAACTAAAATGATTTTTAGTGTTCAAAAATATGAAAACTCATCTAAAATACCAAAAGGTACAGAATATCAAGGGAATTAATGAAAAGAAATGCTAGGGAATGTGGCCTAGCCATGCCAGATCTTAAATTATATCATAAAGCAGAAATCATCAAAACCACTTTGTACTGACTAAGAAATGGAAGGGCACATCCATGGAATAGGTTAGGTACACAACACATAGTACTAAATGATTATAGCAATCTACTATTTGATAAACCCAAAGACCACAGCTCCTGGGAAAAGAATTCACTCTTTGCCAAAAACTGCTTGGAAAACTGGAAAACTGTATGGCAGAAACTGGGAATAGAGTAATATCTGACACCATATACCAGAATAAAGTCCAAATAGGTACACAAAATATAAAGAATGATACTGCAAACACATTAGGGGATCAAGTAATAGTGTATCTTTAAGATTTATAGGGAATGGAGGAATTTAATATCAAACAAGAGATAGAGATCATTATGAAATTCAAAATGGATAATTTTATTACATTAAATTGAAATATTTTTGCACAAAGAAACCCAGTGCAACCAAGATTAGGAGGGAAACAGAAAACTGGGAAAGAGTTTTTACAACCAATGTCTCTGACAAAGGCCTCATTTTTAAAATATATAGAGAACTGAATCAAATTTCATAGAATACAAGTCATTCACAATTGATCAATGGTAAAAGGATATGAACAGGGGCAGCTAGGCAGAAAAGCGGCCCTGGAGTCAGGAAGACCCAAGTTCAAATCTAGCCTCATACACTTAACACAAAAACTAGTGGTGTGACCTTGGGCAAGTCACTTAACTCCAACTGCCTTCCAAAAAAAATTAAAAAAAAAAAAAGATCTGAACACAGTTTTCAGAGGAAGAAAGTAAAGTTTTCTATACTCATATAAACATGCTCTAATCACTCTTGTTTAAAGAGATATAAAATCAAAACAACCCTGAGGTACTACATCACACCTATATAATTGGCTAGCATGGCAAAATATAAAAATGATAAATGTTAGAGAAGATGTGGGGATATTAGAACACTAATTCATTGAGGGTGAAGTTGTGAGCTGATCCAACCATTCTGGACAATAATTTGAACTATGCCCAAAGGACTATAAATATGTGCCTACCCTTTGACCCTGTGTAAACCTCCTAACACTTTATCCCAAAGATATCATAAAAATGGGAAAATGACCCATATTTACAAAAATATTTATAGCAGCTCTTTTTGTGGTGACCAAGAACAGAAAATCAAGGGGATGCCCATCAATTTGGGAATGGTTAAACAAGTTGTCGTATATGAATTAATGGAGTACTTCTGTGCTATAAGAAATGATGAACAGCTGGACTTCAGAAAAACATGGAAAGACTTATATGAAGTGATACTGAATGAGGGGAGCTGAACCAGGAGAGTATTGTATACAGTAATAGCCACAGTGTATGAGGACTGATTTTGATAGACTTATCCCTTTTCATCAATGCAAGGACTTAAAATAATTTCAAAGAACACATAATGGAAAATGTCAGTCACATCCAGAGAAAGAACTATGGAGTCAGAATGCAGAATCAAACAAAGTATTTCCTCATTTTTGTTTTATTCTATGCTTCTTTTTTCTTTCTTGCATCCCAAAAAATCTTGAGTCCATGAAATATCCAATCCAGATGAACAAACTATGGATGATTGTTGAGGAGCACAGAAGATAGAAGGAGAAAGGGTTTTCACAAGAAAGGGTAATTACACTTTTTAAAGCTTGGCTACAGATATCAATGGAAAGAAGTTACAGCGAGTGAAACAAATTGGAAAAAAAAAACAAAACAAAGCTTCCTGGCAATTGCATTATTAAACTATAGAATATGACTAAAGAAAAGTTGAAAAAGATTACTTCAATTTGTACTTAGATTTCATCAGTTGTCTCTCTGGACATGGATAAAATTTTTCATCATGTGTTATGTCATATTTTCTTGGATTGTTCTGATCAGAGTAACTAAGCTTTTCACAGTTGATCACCCTTCCAATATTGCTGTTACCATGTACCAGCTTCTGATCACTTCATTTTGAACAAGTTCATACAAATCTTCCCAGAATTTTCTAAAACTATCCTGATTGTCACTTCTTATCATCAATAGTATTCCATCCCAATAATATACCATAACTTGTTTGACCATTCCCCAATTGATGAATATGCCTTTGATTTCCAATTCTTTGCCACCATAGAGATGCTATAAATATTTTTTTTTGCACAAATGGGTCATTTTCCCTTTTCTTTGATCTCTTTTGGATACAGAACTGGTAGCATTATTCCTGGCTTAAAGAGTTTGAGTAATTTTATAGCTCTTGAATATAATTCCAATTTATTTTCCACTACTGTTGTTCTATTTCACAACTCCAACAACAATGCATTAGCATCCTAATTTTTGTACACCTTCTCTAGCATATATCTTCAATTTATCTCTTGTTAACCAATCTGATAGGTATGTTGTGGTATGTCAGTTATTTTAATAGTCATTTCTATTAGTACTAGTGATTTGTAGTGTTTTTATGTGATTCTTGGTAGCTTTGACTTTTTTTGAAAACTGTTTTTATTATTTGATGATTTATCAACTACGGAATGGCTTTTATTTAAAAATTTGAATCAATTCCTTATATATTTGAGAAATGATACCTTGATTAGAGACACTTACTATTATCGAACTCTTTCCCCAGTTTCCTGTTTTTCTTGTCATTTTGGCTGTGTTGGTTTTTCTTGCAAATGCCTTTTAATTTCATGCAAAAAATAATCTATTTTTACTTCCTATGATTTACTCCATCTTTGTTTTGTCATAATCTCTTTCCTATCAATAGATTAAACAGGTATATTTTTCCAAGCGTCCCTAATTTACTTATGATATTAATCCTTTATATTTAAATCAATAATCAATTTTGACCTTATCTTGTTATACAATATGTAGTTCTGGTTCACACCTAATTTCTACCTAATTGTTTTCCACTTTTCCCAGCAATTTTTATCAAAGGTGGAGTTCTTACTTCAGAAGCTTGAATGTTTGGATTTATCAAACACTAGATTATCATGGTCATTTGCTACTATGTTGTTATGTACCTAATGCTTTATACTGATCCACCCCTATATATCTTAACTAGCAATATATCATAACTTTATATTTGAATTTAATACCTTTTCTAACATTCTTTTCTTTTAAAGTTTTTATTTCTGAATTTTCCCTTCTCCCCACCCACCCCTACAGCCACTAATAATGCAAACATGATATTAATTATACATGTGAAGTCACGTAAGACATATATTCAGATAACCCAGCAATCGGGGGAGGAGAAACAACAAAAATAAGGTGAGAAAACTATACATCAATCTGCTCATAGTATGTCAGTTCTGTCCCTAGACATGGATAGCATTTTTTCCTCATGAGTGTTTTGAATTGCCTTGGATCATTGCATTCTTTGTTGTAATCCCAACTTTCTTTCCTCTTTGAAATGTCATATCCCTAGTCATATACACCTTCAAGTTGGAAGCTGGTAAATATTATGTGATGCTGACTGAGGCTCTAGAATATTTGAATTGTTTCTTTCTAGCTACTTTAATTCTTTTCTCTTTGACCTATAAACTCTGGAATTTAGTTATATTTTTCTTGAGATTTTTTTTTTCCTTCTGGGATCTCCTTTAGTTGGTGATTGGTGAATTCTTTCAATTTCTATTTCACCATCTGGTGCTAGAATATTCCTTGATCATTTCTTGAAGATATCTAGGCTTTTTAATATCTAGGCTCTTTTTGGGCAAGTGCAATAATTCTCAAATTACTTCTCCTTAATCTCCGTGCATGACCACACCTGATGTTTCTGTGAGAAATATGAATAATGGGTCTGAGAGCAAGTGGCTAGCTAGAGGCATTACCTTGGATCCCATTAAATGGTCATGACTCCTGTTCTGTGAGAAATGTGAGTTCATGGACACACATATTGTTCTAGTAGCAGTGAAGCATACATGAAGAAGTAAGAATATGGAAGGGGTCTGTGTCAGTGGCTAGGTACAAGCAGCAGATTGCCTTTTCAGTGGGGCCTATAGGGAATTTAAATATTGGGCTTAGGATCATCTTTAGAAGGATTCCATCTATTTGTGATGTTATTTTCAGTTGTTTGTAAGAGAATGTTAGAACTTAACTGAGTGCTTTCTCTACTCTGCCATATTGGCTCTATCCCTTGAAGTCTTCATCAGTAATCTTTAAGCAGAGGCTAGATGACTGGTGGGTATATTGTAGTAGGAATATTTTTCTGCCATAAATTAGGCTTCGTTGCTGAGGTTCCATCCAAAAAAAATTCTAGGTTTAACCCCAGAGTATGGACATCTTGTATTCATTCAGATAGATACCCTCTGTGAGTTTTTTTGACAATAGATGCTGCTTTGAATATAGGTGTACGTCTATAAATTTTAGTAGGGATATATGGGAAGAACTAAAGAGAAAGGGTAAGCTTGACATCATCTTCAAGATTAAAAGAAAACAAAAGTCCTTAGATACTCATTGGAATTGCAACTAGAGAAAGTTTTCTGATTGTGTGTCTATTGCTTCTATAGATGATTACATTGTTCTTCAGTCCTAGGCTGTGATGCTACCCTGTACACCTACATAATACTCCCTCGGGCCATTACTATAATGCCTCTTTGAACTTGCTCTTTTAAACTGGATTTTTCTAGATTCAGCTTGTTCTTTTTGTTAGTGTTTAACCCTTTATGACTCAGTCTATTGACATTGAGCCCAGAAGTTGGCACTACTGCCTTATTCCCCAAAGTCAGGACTAAAATTTTGTGGGAACAATAACACATTTAGGAAATGCCAGCCTTTTGTCCAGTTGATCTCATTTGTTTCTCAGATCAGCACCAGTCATCCAGAAGAGCTATTATGGAATAGGCAGAGGAATAGACAAGTTTTGATGGTATGAGGGAGGGAAATGGAATACATAATTTCCATATTCTATCTAACAGTGGTAAAAAAAAAAAGGCCATGTCAAAGAGAGAAATTCAGGGAATGAGTCCAAAGTGTTTTTTTGTTGCCCCTAAGTCCATGAGGACACAATGTAAAATCATTGACTTGCCAAAGGGAAATGGAATGAGAAGTAACATGCAAATTGGCTATTGGGATTCTTGCATATCCAAGTATTTTCAATCCAGGTATAAACTATCATCATGAATCAACAAGAAGCTCTTCTTCCCACTAGAAGAATAAAGTGACAATGGTAACTCTTATGGACAGTTTGTGTCTAATTTTTTTTTTTTCTGTGTACTATGAATTAAATTATCACATTCATTTGAAATAGAATTGTATATGCTGTTAAAAATTACAGGTCATTCTTCTTGGGCAAATGTCTTCTATGTCATGTCAATAAGAAAATATTCTCATTTGAAACCATAGAAAATGAAACATTGGGGGATGGAGCCAAGATGGAGGAGTAGAAGCACAACATTCCTGCGGCTCCGCCTTCCACCTTTCCCAATCCATGTAAAAGGGGACTCTAAACAAACTTTGGAGCTGCAGAACCCACAAAATGACACAGAGAAGCTAACCTCCCACTGAGGACAAGCTGGCAGGTTGGCAGGAATCCAGCACAGTGCTCGAGCAGATGAAGACAGCCCCACACCGAGGCTTTAGCTCCAGGGTGGGCCTGACCAGGTTCCGGGCAGCTGGAAGGACTCCAGATCAGCAGCAACTATGGCTGTTTCCAGATTTATTAACACATAGATGAGAAAGACAAAGTGAGAGGTCAGTGCAGTCTGGACTTTGGGAACAGTAAGTGGGAGTGTGGGGCTTTTACCCCCAGGGCGAGAAGCCTCTGAGACACCAGCAGAGCAAGCCAGTGCCACATGACAGCTTCAGCTATTGGCCTACTGAGTGTAGGGGGACCAAGCACCAGTCTGAGGGGTAATCACTCTTTCTTTAACCTGCTTGGATCTGGATTGCAGTCTAGGGTGGAGGTACTCGGGTGTGCATGCAGCTTGTCAGAGCGTGTGGAGACCTCAGAGACGGCACCCATCTAATGACTCTGGCAGCTGAGAAAACCCCAGCATTTGGGATGAAAGTTTGTCTGTCTGGTGGCAGAGTCCTACTGTGGCAAAAATCCCAAAAGTCAAGTAATTGACTGGCAAAATGAGTAGTCAAAGGAAACAAAGTGGCCAGAAGATTCCAACATTAAATTCCTATTTTGGGGACAAAAAGGAGCAATGCATGGAACAGGAGGAAAACAGTGAAGTCAGAACTCCTGCACCAAAAGCTTCAAAGGAAAATACAAGCTGGTTACAGGCCATAGAGAACATTAAGAAGCAGATAAGAGAAGTGAAGGAAAAATTGGGAAGAGAAATGAGAACAATGCAAGAAAATTATGAAATGAGAGTCAACAGCCTGACTGAGGAAAATAAGACCTTGAAAAACAGACGGACTCAAATGGCAAAGGAGGCTCAAAAAGCCAATGAGGAGAAGAATGACTTAAAAAGCCAAATTTGTCAGATGGAAAAAGAATCTCAAAAGCTCACTGAGGAGAATTATTGCTTCAGAACTAGATTGGAGGAAATGGAACTAATGATTCTATGAATATTCAAGATGCTGTTAAACAGATCCAAACAAATGAAAGAATAGAAGGCAATGTGAAATATCTCATGGGAAAAACCACTGACATGGAAAATACATGCAGGAGAGATAATTTAAAAATTATTGGACTACCTGAAAGCCATGACCAAAGTAAGAACCTAGAAATCATCTTCCAGGAATTTCTCAAAGAAAACTGCCCTGATGTTTTAGTACCAGAGGGCAAAAGAGAGGTTGAAAGAATTGACTGATCACCTCCTGAAAAAGATACCAAAAAGAAAACTCCTAGGAATATTATAGGCAGGTTCCAGAATTCCCAGATTAAGGAGAGAATATTACAAGCATCCAGGAAGAAACAATTTGAATATTATGGAAACAAAATCAGGATAATCCAGGATCTGTCAGCTTCTACACTGAGGTATCGAAGGGCTTGGAATATAATATTCCAGAGGTCAAAGGAGCTGGAATTAAAACCCAAAGTCACCTACCCAGCAAAACTGAGTATCATGTTTCAGGGGAAAATATGGTCATTCAGTGGAATAGTCCTGAAAAAACCAGAGTTGAATAGAAAATTTTACATTGAGATACAAGAAGCAAGAAAAGCATGAGAAGATAAACAGGGAAAAGAAATCATGAGGAACTTATCAAAGTTGAACTATTAGCATTCCTCCATGGAAAAACAATAATTGTAACTTATGAAACTTTTCTCAGTAGTTGAAGGCATTAGACATATATACATATGTCTATATATGAGGGTATATGGGCATATGAATACATATATGAATATGTGTATATATGTATACAGGTATATATAGTTAGAGGGCACAGGACCAATAGGAAGGGATGATACTTAAAAGGTAAAATTGAGAGGTGAGAGAGGAATATAATGAGAGATGAGGAGAGACAGAATGGGGTAAACTATTTCATATAGAAGAGGCAAGGGAAAATGGTCATAATGGAGGGGAGGAACAGGAAGGCAAAGAGGAAGGGGTCAAGCTTATTCTCATGGAATTTGGCTTAGGGAGGGAATGACGTGCACACGAGATAGGGTATCTCACCCTCCAGGAGAGTAGGGGGGAAGGGGATGAGAGGGAGGATGATAGAAGGGAGGGCAGGCTCGGTGGGAGAGTAAGTGGAAGCACCCACTTTTGAAAGGGGATGAGATCAAGGTGGAGAGTAAAGTGGGTGGGGGTGGCATGGGGGGGGAGGGAAATGTAGTCTGTCTTTTACAATATATCTAATATGTTATTGTTTTGCATTAGCCACACATGTACAGCCTATACTGGACTGCTTGTCTTCCCAGTGGGGGTGGGTGACAAGGAAGGAATGGAGTGGTTCTGGAATTGAAAGTTTTAAAATCAAATATTCAAATAAAACCAAACATTATTAAAAGATGAAAAAAAATGAAAATGAAACATTGCTTGTTCAATTTTCTACTACAAGAACATAAATAATATACAAGTTAATTTGGAAAATAGGTTGGAAATGTATTTAAGAATGATATAAATATTTTTCTGTGGTGTATATTCTAAAGGAAAGTGTTTGAAGAAAAATTTTACTCTCTCTTGTCTACAAATTACATTCATTTAGATAACTGTGATTTCCATAACTGAAAATGTTTCCAGGTTGTAACAGTTATTTTTTTTTCTGGAAGTCTCATGCTTCCAGGAAAATGCATGATTATTCAAACAGATATCAGTAAGCATCCTTATTAAGAATAAAATTTATCAAATTGAGTGATTCTTTCCTGAAGGATGTATAATGAAGATTGGTGACATTATGTCTTCAAGAATAATTTTCTTTAATTAATTTTCTCAGTAACTGTGTAATAGCCAAGCTCCTAGCAATCATATTCCTGTGTCACTGGACTGATAAAATTTCATATGCCCTTATATTTGCCTTGAAATTCAATGTAATCTATTGCTGTGTCTCTGAATACTAAATTGTGGTAGAATTTGTACTTCCAAAACCTATATATTGCCTGAAAATTCCAAGAAAATGATATTTTAGAAAAGAAAAGTTTCTCTTTAAAATATCACAACCCCAACAAAGTTGGAAAACATTTTTTTTTAAGTTTTACTACTCTGACAAATATTGTATACTTGCTTTAAAATTTGGCTCTCATAGATGTCATGATATTACTGCAATATCTTAGATTATCACATAATTTAAGAGATTTTGGAACAAATGTTCATTTTTATTGGCCTAATTTTGGTGAAAACATTCACTACTTCCTCTCGTTATTTTATTGTTTTGTTGTCTTATACTTCAAGTAGATTCAGAGCTCATTTTGGAATGGAGAGAACATATTTGGGGAAGACAATTCTTTTTTCTTTATTTTACTATGCTGATTTTATAGATTTATGCCTTTATTTACTTCTTTTCTCTCTCCTGCTGCTTTCTCCTGATTCATGAACAATAAAAACAAAAGTGAACTCTCAACAATAAACAGGTGTAGTTTAGAAAAACAAATTTCCACACTAGAAGTGTGAAAAAATGCATGTCACATTCTGCAATTGACTCCATTACCTCTGTGGTAGGATGTGTGTATTATGACTCATCTCTTTTGATTCAGATTTGAAGTTTATTGTTGAATTCATAAAGGTATAATTTCTTTCACTGTCAGTAATTTATGTAGTTTTATTTCACTGTTTATTTTATTCTTTACCATAAAGGTCTCCCTCTTTTCTTGGGAAATTGCCCACTTTATCTTTTTTTTTTTTCTGCTGCAAATGACAATTATTTGAGGCAGCTTGATCATTCAGTGGACAGTGCTGTACTTTGAGTCAGGGATAACTGAATTTAAAAGTGATCACAGATACTTGTTAGATGTGTGAGTCTTGGCAAGTAGCAAAATCTATTTACCTTAATCCACTAGAGAAGGAAATGGCACCCACCCTGGAAACTTTGCCCAGGGAAACTCCATAAACAGTATAATCCACGGGGTCATGAAAAGTCAGATATGAATGAATGACTGAACAATAGAAATAATTTGTTACCCACTGTTACCACAATATGTAGAACCATTTTTCAATAGGTAGGCACCACTCAAAGTTTACAGTTTGAGGTGCTATGAAGAGTTCCTCTAAATATTTTTATGTTCTAGTCCTTTTCCTATTTTGTTGCTTTTTAGAGGCATAGACCGTCCAGTGGTGTAACTGGGTCAAAGATAATGAAGTTTACCAACATTGGGAGCAGAGTTCTAAAATTGTTTTCCCATATGGCTCTACTATCTCACAACTCCATTATGGATGGTTTTATTTGCCAATTTTTCCATGACCCTTCCAAACATTATCATTTCCTTCTTTTTCCATGTTTGTCAATTTGATGGGTTAGAGGTAGAACCTCAGTTTCTAAAGTTTCTTTCTTTTTGATTTGCTCTAATTATGAGTGATGAGGAGCAACATTTCATGTGATTATTGACAGTTATTTTAAATTTTTAATTTTTGTTATGAAGTTTAAAAATAACAACAAATGCATTAATATATGCAAAGAACAAAAAAGAGATTATAGGTAAACCCACAAAAAATGTGTGTACACTTTTAAAAGCATACCTTAAATCAACATAAAAGTAACAACTACATCATGCTTTTCTCTATGTCATATGCTTAAATTATTTTTGTTCTCTTTTTAAATGTGTTAATAGTGCACCACTGGGACAAGGAGTATACATTGTTAGAAATAATTCTAAAATATTTTAAAATAGTGGAACCAAATCACAGGTGGAAGAGTAGTGCACTATTTTTTATATAGATGTAGGTTTTTTTTCATGGAAGACTAACACCTCTCTTGCAAAGTCTATTGAGACTTTTTCAGAGCTGATTTCCAAACTTGGTGACCACCTGAGTCACCTAACTCTTACCTGTGGCTCCCAAAAGCTGCAGCATTCACAGAGGACAGACAACATTAACTTACAAAAAACAAACAAAAACTATGAAGTCTGAATGCAGAGTGAAGCTATTTTCTTTTTCTTTTTTGCTTTGTTTTGTTTTCTTCTTTCTCATTGTTCTTCCCATTCATTTTAATTCTTCTATACAACATGATTAATGTGAAAATTTGTTTAATAGGAATGTGTGTGTGGAGACTATTATATCAAATTGCATGTCGTCTTGGGGAGGGGGGCTGAGAGGGAGGGGGAGAAAATGTAAAATTTATGGAAGTTAATGCTGAAAATGAAAAAAGAAATGAATTAACCTTATTAAAAGAAAGCATTTTCTATAGCAAATTACATAATTCTTAGTCACAAAAGCAACATTAAAGTTTGGGTTTGAACCTAGGTGCTCTGACTACAGAGTCCTACTTGCCCCTTGTGGTTTCAACACAATCCTTTACTTAATCTCTATATTATTTTCCACAGTAGGCATTCTAATCCATTTCCTTTCACCTGATTCCTCTAATTTTACTCCAACCCACACTATCAGCTTATCATCTTGCCTCTTACTTAAATTGAGATACTCAGCCTTTCTGTAGCAAATTTTTTATCTTCTTTTTAAAGACCCTCTACTTACCTTCTCCTCCTTAGAAGCAGCTTGAATATAAAAAGTTGATTTTTTCCCCTAAGCCCTCAACTAATATTCTGTCCACTCATATATTTAAATGGGTAGAGTAATGAGAGAAAACTGCAGAGGAAAATGTACAGCTGAATATAAGAAAATGCTCTCAATAAGTTGGAGCTACTCCTAAGTAGAATAGGTTGTCTGAGGTACTGGCTATTTCCCTGTCTGGGTGTGTTACAAGCAGGGCCTAGATGATCTCTCCTCAGATAAATTTTGAAAGGGAACCTTTATAAAAGCGTATTGAATTCAATGACCTCTGGACTGTGATTTTTCATATTAAATCATTCCTTTAGATATCTCATTGAAGAAAAGAAAATATAATATTCACTCTGTAAAATAAGTACGGTATTAATCCTTCCCTGACATAAATTTTATTTGTCATTGAATTAATTAAGTTGTGTGTGGAAGGGGTAGAAAGTTCATATAAGACATGCCTGACATTAGTTTGGTCTAGTGAACATTCCTTGTTGTACTTGGAGTCAGAACCATTGTGTACTAACCCAAGCTTCATAACTTAGAGAACATGTGGTTTGAAGTAAATTTATGCAACAACTTGAGGCCTCAGTACTTTTATATGAAGAACCAGCATAATAACACTAGTCTTTTTCACCTCAAAGGTAGCTGTGATAATACAAAGAAATATGGATCTGAAAGAACATTGACATTGAAAATGTTCTATCCAAATATTATCATTGTAGTATGGGACATAAAACATTTACATACATATCCAATGGGCCATCATGCATGAGTATTACCAATAGACTGATACAAAGAGATAAGAAAGTATAATTAAAATGAGAAAATTAAAGTCTCTCTTATATGTGAGTCCCTTATAGTTCCTTTCCTTCAGATATCTTCAACTGCAAAGTTTTCAGGAATAAAAATAAAATTGAAATTTCATTCTATTCAACTTGTGTTGATTATTCACTCTTTGTCTATAAGTGACTGTGACAAGCACTTCATAGACAAAGCCCAAACCAAACATGTTCCCAGGCTATGTGAAATGACTGATGGAAAAACAAATGAACAAAAAAAAAATCCAAAATCCATGAATTTAGTAATGAAACTAAATACTATGCCCCGCAAAGAACTTTTGGTTCCTTCTCAATGTGTGAAGACTCCATGAGTAAGATAAAGAAGTTGTGTGATCTGCCAGTAATATATATGATGACCCAGACCTTTACTGTGAGACTTTAGAACAAAAAGGTAGAGCACCTTCCTGAATAGGTCCTTCCAATGGACAGTATCAGGGGTATTTGGAACTCTCCTTTTTGAAGGGAAAATCTTGAAGAACACTCATTATGGTATAGGGTATGCAAGAATGAAAATTAAAAAAAAAAACTACTAATGCCCTTATGGTGGAAGGAGATGGATTCCTGTTTTAGCCATGCCTCTTCCACACAGTTACTTTGGACACTTTAGATACATAACCTCATCTTTCTCTGCTTCAATTTCCACATCTGCTGAAACTTTTTTTTTAAATTAATTAACTAATTTATTTACTTCTAGTTTACAACATTTAGTTCCACAAGCTTTTGAGATTCAAATTTTCTCCCCTTCTCTCTCCCCCCTCACCCTTCTTCTATGGTGGCATGCAATCCAATGTAAGTTCTACAAATAACTTCTTGTTAAACACCAGTCAAATTGTAAAGGAGGATTATAAGCAATGTAATGATTGAGAAAGAAGGAAGAAAATAAACCAAAAAGACAGAGAGAAAGTAGTTTACTCCAGTCTGCATTCAGACTCCATAATTCTTTTTCTGGATATGGATAGGGCTTTCCATCACGAGTTTTTTGGAGTTGTCTTATAAACTTGAATTGCTTAGCGGAACCCAGTCTATCAAAGCCAATCATCAAAGGTACAATATTTTGCAGGTTATGCTCCTCTCACTCAGCATCAGACTCCATAATTCTTTTTCTGGATATGGATAGGGCTTTCCATCACGAGTTTTTTGGAGTTGTCTTATAAACTTGAATTGCTTAGCGGAACCCAGTCTATCAAAGCCAATCATCAAAGGTACAACATTTTGCTGGTTCTGCTCCTCTCACTCAGCATCGATTTATATAAGTCTCCTGAGGTTATTATGAAGTCTGCTTGCTCCTCAATTCTTATCACAATAGTATTTGATTACATTCATATACCACAACTTGTTAAGTCATCCACCAATTGATGGGCATCCCCTTGATTCCCAGTTCTTTGACAACACAAAAAAGCTGCTATAAATATTTTTTACACATAGGTCCTCCTCCCATTTCTATGATCTCTTTGGGATACAACCCTAGAAGTGGTATTGCTGGGTCAAAGGGTATATACATTTTTTATAGCCCTTTGTACAGAATTCCAAATTCCTCTCCAAATTGGTTGGATAAGTTCACAACTCCACCAACAATGCATAGTGCTCCAATTTTCCCACATCTTCTCCAGCATTTATCATTTTCCTGTTTTGTCATGTTGACCAATCTGAACAGTGAGATGTGATAAATCAGAGTTGTTTTGATTTGCATTTCTCTAATCAATAGTGATTTAGAGCATTTTTACATATGCTTATAGATATGTTTAATCTCTTCCTCTGAAAACTGCCTGTTCATATCCTTTGATAATTTACCAATTGGGGAATGACTTGTATTCTCGTATACTTAACTCAGTTCTCTGCATATTTTAGAAATGAATCTTCTATCAGACACTAGTTGTAAATTTCTTCCCTAATTTTCTGCTTCTTTCCTAATATTGGTTACATTGGCTTTGTTTGCACAAAATCTTTTCAATTTAATTAAATCAAAATTATCCATTTTACATTTTGTGATGTTCTCTTTCACTTGTTTGATCATAAATTCTTCCCTTCTCCATAAATCTGATAGCTAAACTATTCCTTGCTCTCCATGATTGCTTAAAGTATCAGTGTTTATGTCTATATCATGAACCCATTTCAACTTTATTTTGGCATAAAGTGTAAAATATTGGTCTATGGCCAATTTTGTCCATACTATTTTCCAGTTTTCCCAGAATTTTTGTTAAATGCTGATTTCTTATTGCAGAAGCTACAGTCTTTGGGTTTATCAAACAGGAGTTTACTATAGTCATTGATTACTGTGTCTTGAGTACATATTCCATTGATTCACTACTTTATTCCTCAGCCAGTACTAAGTCATTTTGATGATTGCTGTTTGTGATACAGTTTAAAATGTAGTATGGCTAGGCCACATTCCCTAGCATTTCTTTTCATTAATTCCCTTCATATTCTATATCTTTTGTTCTTCCAGATGAATTTTATTACTATTTTTCGGCTCTATAAATAAGTTTTTGTTAGATTGATTGTTATACCACTAAAAATATATTTATTATATAATAATATATTAGCTCAATCTAACCATGAGCAATTGATGTTTTTCCAGTTATTTAGATCTGACTTTATTTGTGTTAAAAGTGCTTTGTAGGTGCCTAGGTGGCACCATGAATAGAACACCGGCCCTGGAGTCAGAAGGACCTAAGTTCAAATCTGGCTTCAGACTCTTAACAAAAAACTAGCCATGTGACTTTGGGCAAGTGACTTAACCCCAATTGCCCTGCCTTCCCCCCTCCAAAGAAAAGCAAAAAAAAAAAATTTGCTTTGTAATTTTGTTCATAAAGTTCCTTAGATTCCCACATATTTTATAATGTCTATGTAACTTTAAATGGAATTTCTCTATTTCTTGAATTTTTTTAAATCAAATCATTGATTTTTGTGGTTTTTAATACTAGAGAAGTTTCTGTTGCTATTTCAAATATTTGAAGTGATATGAAATCAGAGTTATGTAGCTTTTTAAAACCAATTTGTGCTTTTATCAGTAAAAGGGAAGGAAATTTAGAAAATTGCAATTCATCCATAATTCTAAAACTGCCATAGTTACCTAGGCCATTAAGAAGCTGTAGCTTGCATGTGTGAGAGGCTCAGGTCTTTCTAACTTGAAGGCAAACCATTTATCTCTCAATCAGATGCAAAAAAGGCTAGATTCAAATGCAAGTCTTTTGGCTCCAGACCCAGCACTCATTCCACATCACTGCACTAGGTTAATAAGAATTGATTAAGCTCCTACTATGTATTCAGCATTATTATTTTTAAAATGAAGGAAAGGAATAGTCAAAGGACAGTCCCTGTACTCAAGTAGCTCACAATCTAAAGGGGAGATAACAATCAAGTGCATGTGTAAAAACAGACTATATATAGGATAAATAGGAAATAATTAATAAAAGGAAAAGGCTAGAATTAAGAGGAGTTGGTAAAGGCTTCCTTCAGTATGTTAGACTTTAGATGCGACTTAAAGGAAGACGAAGAAGTCAGAAAACAGTGAAGAGATGAGGTAGCATTCTAGGAATAGAGGAAATTAAAAAAAATAGAAAATTAAAAATAGTTTTCTTTATTTTTCTTGGAGTTGTTTTTGTGTGTGTGTGGGTGTGAGTGTTTTCTTTCACAGAATGACTTACACAGAAATGTGTTTTACATGACTACACATGGACAACCTAAATTAAATTGCCTGTCTTCTCAATGGCAGGGAGGGAAATAATGTGGAAATCCAAATTTGGGAAAAAAACCCTTTAAAATTGTTTTTACATGTAATTTGGGAGCATATTAAATAAGATTTAAAAATAGCTCAAGCTGAGAGATCAAGTATTTTTTTTTTTCCTGGAGCAGTATGGATGCCAATATCATTGGATCAAAGAGTTACATTGTCATCAAGTTAGAATAAAAAGACGTTAAATTCAAAGGCAGTTAGATTATGAAGGGGCTTTGAATGCCAAACAGAGGATTTCATATTTGATCTTTGAGATAATAGGGACCTTCTATATTTTATCACATAGGGGAAGTAACAGAGTTCAACCAGTACTTTAGGAAACTCATTTTGATGACTGAGTGTAGAATGAGTTGGAGTGAAGAGAAACTTATGGCAGCTCGACCTATCCACAGGCTATTTCAATAATCCTAGCATGACAAGATAAGGATTAAATAAATGGCACAACAATGCCTAAATTGTCCAACTTATTTGTTTTGTTCTTTTGTTGGGAAGGTGCTTCCCTTTTTGTTGTTGCTGTTGTTCAGTTGTTTTAGTTGCATTTGACTTTTCATGACCCCATTTTAGGTTACCTTGGTAAAGATATTCCAGTGTATTGTCATTTCCTTCTCCAGCTCATTTTACAGATGAGTAAACTGAGGTAAAGAGTTTTAAGTGACTTTTCCAGTATCACACAGCTAGGAAGTGTCTGGAAACAAATAAGTCATGTGCTTTGTAAGAACAGCATATAGATAACCTATGACAACTCACACAAGACATTATTCAAAAATTTGAACATTAAAAACCCATATGCTTTTAACATAGTTATGAAAAATAGGTAATTATAGACTTGAATGTAGAGAGGTTTTTTCTTTTTTTATTTTGTGTTTGTAGTTAAAATCAGTAAATGTTTTGAAAATTAAATTTTAATTGATATTTTGAAAAGTGTTAATGATATATTTTAAAATATACATAAAGTGGCCAATTTGATTTTCCCTATTCACTTAGAGAGACATTAATTCTACTGACAAAACTATTTTGATTAGAGACAATTGAATGCTATCACTCTCAAGGTGCGCCATCCCAAAATTAACCTCATTTATCCTTTTCCAAAAAATATAAAAAAAACAAAAACAAAAACCTACCTGCTCAAAAAAGGCCTTTTCTAATTGAAATGCTTTTCATGTAGAAATGTATGATAAATCGCACATTTTCCTGATTGTAAAACAAACAAAGACTTATGGGAAGTATAGGCTTGAAAATTGATATAGGCTCAGGTGAGAGTGAGAAAGAGGAATGCATTCTAAATGTCTAAAACAGGGACTTTTAATCTTTTTTTGTGCATTATGGACATTTTAACAATCTAGTGAAGCCTGTGTAAATATTCTCAGAATAAAGTTTTAAAATTAATAAAATAAAATATCATTGATTAAAAAGGAAATTGATTACATTGAAATACAGCTATGATATGTGCATATATAAACACATATGCATACATTTTTATTCATATGATATGTAAACATATGTATATGGTTGATAAAACTTTAATGCAGTTTAAACACACACACAATAGGTTACAAACCTTTGATCTAAAACAGAATTGTCTAACACAGCCAATAAAACCTGAAACACTCTGAAATCTTTCTTATCCAGATTCAATTGGTGAAGTCTTCAAAATTCTTGCTCCAAAAAGCCTGCTCCAATTTAAACTGGGAAATATTTAATAGAATAAATAAAAAATAACAAGAGTATAAGTTGGGCATTTTATATGTGTCTGTACATATGTATAAATGTATTAAGTGCATATTTGTGTATGTATGTGGTTTTTAAGTCAGTCTGGATCCACAAAGTACATCGTGGGCAATTTAGTGACTCCTGTTTCTGTCTTGAGCTTGACATCACGGGTCTAAAAATTAGTTTTTCTGTAGGTAGAGTATACCGTAATTTTTATAGCATGATTTGAGGAATCTGGGAATATAGTGCTATCTTCTATGATTTTACATGTATGTAAAATAATATATATGTGTGTGTATATACAGACACACATGTTACTTTTTGTTATTGATTTTTGAATGGAAAAAAAGGCAGATATAACTTCTTTATCAAAGATATCTACATTCTCCAAGGGAAGGGCGATATTCAGTGAGTCCACGAACTTGAGAGAAATAACTGGTTTTCCTTAAAATCATTTGTATTTTATTTTATGCTTTTAAAATATTCTTCTGAGAAGTGGTATGTAGCTGCCGTTAATTACCAAAGGAATTTATGACACTAAATGGTTAATGTACAGGAATAAGAAAGAACAGTATGCAACATAATTTCCAAAGGAGAGAGACTATTACCTGAAAGCTTCAGGAAAGTCCTCTAGTAAGAGATGACAACTGAGTAGTTATTTCAAGGAAATCTACTTTTTCATAGTGATTTACTAAATGGATATCCTTTGTCAGGTAAACGTCTTATTTGTTCCAGAAAATGTGGTTATATATGACTATATCATACCCATGGTATGTAGGGCAAAACTCATGATGATGGATTAAGCATCAAGACACTAACTAGAAAGTTTTAATGACATTTATATATGTTTAAGCTTGGCTTTGGTATGTATGAATAATATAAAGTTTCCAAGATGGCAGTCAGTCTGAAGTCATTTTTTTTTTTCTTTTGCTTATGGCATTCTAAAGAGCTTAATGCATATACTGGCATTGTGCATAATGAATATGAAAACCAGAAATGCAAAGGGGCAAATAAGAAGAATTCCCCATTGCATTATATATATATAGTGATTGAATTAAAAGATATTTTCCTAAACATTATACCATCTGGGTAAGCTAAAACCTAATTTATAGTTTCAAATCAAATCTCTTGTTTAACAAGAGCTTAGGAAAAATAAGTTTCTATAGCTCTTTAAAATTCTTTTCAATTTTACTTCTTCCTCTATTCAAACTCTCCTTCTACTCAAAATCTAGATTTCTGATATCTACTCCTCCACACCCATCTTTCCAGAGGAATCAAATTGTTGTGACCTTAAAAGCACTTTGATTATAAGAGCTCTTTTCATATCTGAAGACTATATTATAGCACCTTTGAATCATTGATTAGAATTATTAAAAAAAACTACATTTAAAATTAATCTTCATCTGACAGAGAAAGAAAATTACTTTGAACTAGTGCTCTTCAAGGAAAACCCGAATTATTATTTTATGTTTGAAAAGAAGACTATTAATATTTCCATTAGGCTCTCTTTTTCCCTTTAGATCTGTACATAAAAAACCAACTTCTTTTCCTGGTTCTAGGGCAAATCCAATTTCCAGACTTGATATATTTTCATAAAGTAATGGATTAGAAAAAGTGTCATTGTAAGCAAGGTCTATTCTTGCCAAAGAAAACCTTCAAATACATTAACATTTGTTCTTCATGTTTAAAATATCTTAGGTTAGTAACAAATATTTTTTTTAGAATCAAATAAATTATATTGCCAAAAGCATACTGGATGGAATTGACAAAATAATTTATAATGTAGGTATAATTCATGAAGTGATGATGAACAATCTTCTAATTTAGATCATAGGTCATTCATCTATTCAGGATTCTTCAGTCAATTCCTATTGAACCCAGGACAAAGTACAAAAATTTCTGTCCATCATTTAAAACCCTTCAACATTCAATTTCAAACTATCTTTCTAGTCTTATTTTTCCATTACTATGTTTCACCTGAATTAGCCCATTTTTTCATTCCTTTTTTTTCACCTTTGTGCTTTTGCATGAGTTATTCCCCACACCTGGCATATTTTTCTTCCTTGATTCTGCCTATTGGAATTCCTGGCTAAATATAGCTCAAGGGCTATCTCCTACTAGAAGCAAAGGGCTAAGTTACTCTCTTTCCTTACTCTTTCCAAAGTACATATGACATTAAGTTGTTAAGTTGCACATTTCTCTGAATAAGTAAGTGGGTTAGAAAGTAAGGTTTCTAATGGAATTGCATGTCACTAGAGAGTCATTTTCTTTTTTACAAAGTTTATTATAATGAAAATCTAAAGAGAAACTTTCATAACAATATTTTATTTTAAAATAAGTGAAAGAGGGGTGGCCAGGTAGCACAGCGACTAAGAGCACCAGCTCCAATGTTGGGATGACCTGGGGATCAAATCCGGGCTCAGAGACTTAGCACCCACCCAGAAACATCTGGCCATATAACCTTGAGCAGGTTACTTAACCCCAATTGCTTAGGGGCAGCCAGGTGGATCAGCAAGTAAAGGGCACCAGCTCCAGTGTTGGGATGACCTGGGGATCAAATCCAGGCTCAGATACTTAGCACCACTCCCAGAAATCACTGGTCATGTAACCTTGAGCAAGTTACTTAACTCTGATTGTTTTAAAAAAAATAAATAAAATAAGTGAAATATATGAAGTATCACAGAACCATTAGACTCTCTCCTTTTAATGCAAATATTGAAATAATTCAATGTTACTTTTATAATTTTCATTAAATATTACTTCATTACATGTAAAACATATTTACATTTATTTAGAAAATTAAATTTCAAATTCAATTTATTCGTCCCTTTTATATGCCTTGAGAAGATAAGTCAAATTATACTGGTTATATGTGTGAAAGAATGGGAAAAAAATTCCTATTAGACATGTTGCAAAAGAAAAACATTTCCAAAATTGAGAAAAACAATTTAAAAAAAATATTTTTGTTTTTATGAATGTTTTTTTTTTAATTTCAGTTTAAAAGATTCACTTCCACAATTCCTTGAGTTTCAAATTTTCTCCTCCTCCCTCCCTTACCCCCAGGTGGAATATGATCAAGTATAGCATCTGCAAAGAGTTTTACATTACACATTAGTCAGGTTATAAAGGAGGATTTTATTGCATGGAATGAACAAGGAGAAAAGGGAAACAAAAACAAACAAGAAAACGACAGAAAGCAGGTCGTTTGCACCAATCTGCATTCAAACTCTGTTCTTTCTAGTTCTTTCTCTGAATGTACAAATCTTTATACATCGTGAATCTTTTGGAGGTGGCTTATAACCCTGCATTGCGGGGAAGAATCCAGCCTATCAAAGATGGTCATCACACACATGTTGTGTCTGTAATTGCATACAAGTTTTTCCTAGTTCTGCTCTTCTCACTCAGCATCAGTTTATATAAGCTTCTCCAGGTAAATATGAAGTTCTTGTGCTCCTTATTTCTTATAGCACTATAGTATTGCAATACATTCATATACCACAACTTGTTTAGCCATTCCCCAATTGATGGGCATCCTCTTAATTTCCAATTCTTTGCCAGCACAAAAAGAGCTGCTATAAATATTTTTGTACATATGGGTCTTCCTCCCACTCCTATGATATCTTTGGGATAAAGTACTAGAAGTGGTATTGTTGGATCAAAGGGCATTAAATTACTTATAACCCTTTGGGCATAGATCCAGATTGATCTCCAGAACGATTGAATCAGTTCACAACTTCACCAACAATGCATCAGTGTTTCAATTTTCCTACATCCTCTCCAGCATTTGTCAATTTGCTGTTTTGTCATCTTAGTCAATCTGACCAGTGAGATGTGGTAACTCAGAGTTGTTTTGATTTGCATTTCTCTAATCAGTAATGATTTAGAACATTTTTCATATATATATATATATGTATATATATATATATATAATGTATATCTTTAATTTCTTCCTCTGAAAACTGCCTATTTATATCCTTTGACCATTTATCAATTGTGGAATTACTTGTGTTCTTATATATTTGATTCAATTCTCTGTATGTTTTAGAAATGTGGCTTTTATCAGAGATATTGGTTATAAAAATTCTTTCCTGATTTGCCACTGCACCCTTAATTTTGGTTACATTAACTTTATTTGTACAGAAGCTTTTCAATTTCTTGTAATCAAAATTATCCATTTTGCATTTTATAATGATTTCTAATTCTTGTTTGGTCATAAAGTCTGTCCCTCTCCATAAATCTGATGGATAAAATATTCCGTGTTTTCCTAGATTCCCTACAGTATCAGCCTTTATACCTATTTAGACTTGGCCGTTGGTATATGTTATTAGATAATAGTCTATATCCAGTTTCTGCCATACTATATTCCAATTTTCCCAGTAGTTTTTTTTCTCAAATAGAGAGTTCTTATCCCCAAATTGGAGTCTTTGGATTTATCAATGAGTAGATTATTATAATCATTGACTGCTGAATATCGTGTTCCCAGTCTATTCCATTGATCCACTACACTATTCCTCAACCAGTACCAAGTAATTTTGATGACTGCTGCTTTATAATACAGATTAATATCTGGTATAGCTAGGCCACTTTCACTAGCTATGTTTTCATTAATTCCCTTGATATTCCAGACCTTTTATTATTCCAGATGAATTTTGTACTATTCTTTTTTTCTAGTTCTATAAAGCAATTTTCTTGGTAAATTGATTGGTATGGAATGAAATATGTAATTTTATTTAGATAAAATTGCCATTTGCATTATATTAGCTCTACCCAGCCACAAGCAATTGATGTTTGTCCAATTAGTTAGATCTGATTTTATTTGAGGAAAAATGTTTTGTAATTGTGTTCATATAGTTGCTGGCATTGTTTTGGCAGGTAGATTCCAAAATATTTTATTATTTCTACAGTAACATTAATTGGGATTTCTCTTTCTGTCTCTTGCTGTTGGATATCACTATAAATATATAGGAATGCAGAGGATTTAAGTGGCTTTATTCTATATCCTACAACTTTTCTCAGTACATTTATTATATCAAGTAGTTTTTTTACCTGATTCTCTAGGATTACCTAAGTATATGATCTTATTATCTACAAAGAATGATAGCTTGGTCTCTTCCTTTCCTGATTTAATTCCATTGATTTCTTTTTTTTTTTGCTCTAATTGCTACTGCTAACATTTCTACTACCAGATTGAATAAGAGGAGTGATAGTGGACACCCTTGTTTCACCCCTGATCTTATTGGAAATGCTTTTACCATATCCCCATTACATATAATACTTGCTGATTGCTTTAAATAGATGCTACTTATTATTTTAAGGAAGGTTCCATTTATTCCTATACTTTCTATTGTTTTTAATAGGAATGGATGTTGTATTTTGTCAAAAGCCTTTTCTGCATCTGTTGAGAAAATCATGTGGTTTCTGCTTCTTTTCTTATTGATACAATCAATTATACTTATTGTTTTTCTAATATTCAACCATTCTTTCATTCCTGAAATAAATCCTACCTGATCAGAAGGTATTATTCTTGTGATAATTTGCTGTAGTCTTTTTGCTAATATTGAATTTTAAAATGTTGCATTTATATTCATGAGGGAAATTGGCCTATAATATTCTTTCTCCATTTTATCTCTTCCTGATTTTTGTATCAGTACCATATTTGTGTCACAAAAAGAATTTGGAAGGACAAATTCTTCACTAATTTTCCCAAATAGTTTGTAGAGTATTGGTATCAATTTTTCTTTAAATATTTGATAGACTTCTCTAGTAAATCCATCTGGCCCTGGAGATTTTTTTCCTAGGGACAAGCCCTGATGACTTGTTCAATTTTTTTTTCTGTAATGGGGTTATTTAAATAATTTATTTCCTCTTCATTTAATCTGGGCAACATATTTTTGTATATATTAATGCATTTCACTAAGATTGTCAAATTTATGTGCATACAATTTGGTAAAATAATTGCTAATTATAGTTTTAAATTTTTCTTCATTGTAGATAGATTCACCCTTTTCATTTTTGATGTACATAATTTGTTTTTTTACTTTCTTTTTTTATCATATTGACTATGGGTCTATCAATTTTATTGATTTTTTCATAAATACAGCACTCCGTTTTATTTATTAATTGAATAGTTTTCTAAATTTCAATTTTATTAATCTGTCCTTTGGTGTACATTATTTCTCATTTGTTATTTAAGTGGGAATTATAATTTTTTTTCTTTTCCTAGCTTTTTCAATTGCATGCCCAATTTATTGAGCTCCCTTTTCTCTAACTTATTCATTTATGTTATCAGGGATATTAAACTTCCCTTAAGAACTGCCTTTGTTGCATCCAACAAGTTTTGGTATGTTTTCTCATTATTGTCATTCTCTTTAATGAAGTTACTATTTTTTTGTATAATTTCTTGTTTGATCCACTCATTCCTTAGGATTGAATTGTTTAGTTAACAATTAGTTTTTATCCTATCTTTTCATGGCCTTTTATTGCATTTGATTTTTATTAAATAATGTTCTCAGAATGATACATTTAATATTTCTGCCTTTCTGCACTGAATTGTGAGGTTTTTATGCTCTAGTACATGGTCAAATTTTGTGTATGTGCCATGTACCACTGAGATAAAGGTATATTCCTTTTTAACCCTAATCAGTTTTCTCCAGAAATTTATCATATCTTGTGTCTCTAAAGTTCTACTCATCTTCTTTCTTGTTTATTTTGAGGTGAGATTTATCAAGTTTGTAGAGGGGGAGATTAAGATCCCCAACTAGTATAGTTTTGATCCCTATTTATTCCTCAATTCCTCTTAACTTCTCCTATAGGAATCTGCATGCCTTACCACTTGGTGCATATATGTTAAGTAATGATGTTGCTTCATTCTCAATGGTGCCTTTTAGTAGGATATAGTTTTTTTTTCTTATCTCTTTTAATTAGATCTATTTTAGCTTTTGCTTTATCTGAGGTAAAAGTTGCTACACCTGCTTTTTTTTTTTTACTTTAGTTGAAGCATAATATGTTCTCCTCCAGATTTTACCTTTATACTGTTTGTATCCCCTTGTTTCAAATGTATTTCTTGTAGACAGCATATTGTAGGATTATGGCTTTTAATGCATTCTGCTATCCACCTCTGTTTTATGGGAGAGTTCATCCAATTCACATTCACAGTAATGATTAGTATCTGTCTCTTTACCTCCATCCTATTCCTTCCCCTGTTTGTTTTTGTTTCTTCCTTCTCCATTCCCCTCCTTAAGGGTTTTACTTTTAACACCACCTCCCTCAGTATTCCCTCCCTGTGAGCCCCTCTTCTTTACATATCATTTCCTCTAACTACTATTTCCCTCCCTTCTAACCCCCCCCCCTTCTCATCCCCCACTTACCTGTCCTACTGCCTATGGGGCACAATGAATTTTTATACTCATCAGAGTATGTTATTCCCTCTTTGACCCCAAACCAATGATAGTAAATTTCAAAAAGTGCTGCTTTCCCTGTACTATAATGTTTTTTTTTTATCTTTTCACATTAGAATCTTAAACTATGTTGATCCATCTTTGAACGAGAGCAAATGAGAAAAATGTTCAAACGATGTTCATCTACCTTCCTCCTTCCCATTTACTATAGTATTTTTATGCCTCTTTGTTTGGCATAATTTACCTTTTTCTCCCTCATCCTTTCATTTTCTCATTCTACAATCCCTTTGAATCCCTTAATAAGGTATTTTTAATCATTAGATCAGTTCATTCATTCATTCCTTCATTCATTCATTGCCTTTTGGAGGGCAATTGGGATTAAGAAACTTGCCCAAGGTTCCACAGCTAGTTTGTGTGTGTGTGTGTGTGTGTGTGTGTGTGTGTGTGTGTGTGGTGCGGGGGGGGGGGAGTGCTGTGTTTGTGTGGGTCTGTGTGTGGGTGTTAAGTGTCTGACGCCAGAACCAAACTCGGGTCCTCCTGACTCTGTGGCCAGCACTTTACTCACTGCACTAACAAGCCACCCCAGATTAGTTCATTTGTACACACACCCTCTCTCTATGTATATCCTTTTTAAAGGTCTTGATAATTATATAAATTTCAAAATTGACAGATATCTGCTTCTCATATGGGGATGTAAATGTTTGTTCTTATTGCATTCCAAGTTATGTGCATGTGTGCATGAGTGTGCATGTGTGTGTGAGAGTGTGTGTTTCTCTTATTTACCTTTCTTATGTCTTTCTTGAATCTTGTAATTGGAGATCAAATTTTCCATTGAGCTCTGGCTTTATCATCAGGAAATCTGGAAGTCTCTTATTTCATTAAATGACCACCTCCTTGCCTGAAAGATTATGGACAGTTTTGCCAGGTAGTTGATTGTTGTTTGCAGTCCTAGCTCTTTTGCCTTAAGAAATATCAAGTTCCAATCCCTCCGATCCTTTAATTTAGAAGCTGCTAGGTCATGTGTCATCCTGACTGTAGTTCCACAACATGTGAATTGTTTGTTTTTGGCCACTTGCAGTAATTTCTCCTTTACCTTGTAATTCTGGAATCAGGCTACTATATTTCTTGGACTCTGTCAGGAGGCATTTGGTGAATTCTTTCGATAACTCTTTAACTTCTGATTCTAGGACTGCAGGACAGTTTTCTTTGACAATCCCTTGGAAGATTTTATGCAGGCTGCTTTTTTCAACATGGCTTTCTCATAGAATAATAATTATTAGGTTATCTCTCCTGGATCTCTTCTCTAGGTTAGTTGTATTTCCAGTGATATATTTTACATTTTCTTCTAATTTTTCAATCTTCATGTTTTGCTTATTTGACCCTTGGTGCATCATAGAGTCCTGAGCTTCAATTTGACTGATTCTAGTGTTTAGTGAATTATTTTATTCAGTTAATTTTTGAAAGTCCTTTTTTAGGGAGGCATTTTCTGCAGTTAGGTCACAAATTTTACTTATTAAGAATTTGTTTTCTCGGTGAGATTTTTTCCAATTTGGTCACCATAGATTTAAATTCATCTTTTACCTCTCTAATTTGGATTTTAAAACCTTTCTTGAGCTCCACCAGGTATGATTTTTGGGCTTGAGACAAGTTCATATTTCATACTGTGGTCTCAGGTGTGACTATAGAGTCCATGTTGTCCTCTGTATTTCGTTGTTTTTGCTCACTATAATAAGTTCTGATCTATTTTCCTCACTTCCCCTTCTGCTTCTCAGCTTCTTTCCTTCCAACTGTAATTTCCTATTTCCTCATTTCTCAGGCTGAGACCCAAGGGCCTGGCTGTTGAATTTGTGTGCTGTACCCTCTGCCTGTCTAGAATGCGGCCAAGGCTAGTTTTCTCAGTGTTTCCCCTGAGTTACCTTGAGCCTCCAAGAGTAACCTGTGAGGGAGGGTAGGTCTGGCTGCTTCAGATTTCTGACTCTATGTCCCTGGGCTACAGCTCAGACAGGCTCAGCATGTGGCATGTGGCAACACTGGTGTCTTCAAATTCCCCTGGTAGTGTTGAGGTCCACCTGGGCTTCTGTTGTTAAGTGCTTGCTGGGTCCAACCCCTGGGCTTTGGGAGCTCTTGCTGGTCAGGTGAGGTGGGGCTATGATTTTCCTTCTTTAATTTTCCTCTTCTTGGTTTGCATATTAAAAATATTTCTATTAAAATGGAATTATTTAGATTTTTTTTTCATTTTCTGAAATAGTGTAGACAATATTAAGATTGACCGTTACTTAAATATTTGACCAAATTAAATTGTAAATCCATCTGTCCTGGGAATTTTAAATTATCTGTCCAACTTGATTAATATGAGATTTTTTAAAGACATTTGAATTTTCTCCCTCTTTCCTTTAATAAAAGTTAGGTCTAGCACTTATCAAATGATTATTAAAAATTTGTTCTTTATTTGGAAAAAAATAATTTTTCTCAGAGACTTTGTCCATTTATCCATTGTTTACTTATATCCAGTGTGTCTTTGAAATGCTTTATTAGATATTTTACATATCAAAATGTTGTCTTATACTTAATGTTTTCCTACCTTCTTACTTTTTATCTCTAATGATATAAATATTTTATAAAGATTTTTTTTTACTTTTAATGCTAAGAACATCTATCTTTTCCCTAATAATTTCTTCCATTAATTCAAACAACAAAAATAATTTCCCCTCCCATAATTGTGATGCATAGTCATTCTCTTTTCTTATTTTTCTCTAGAGATATTTTTAAAGTACTTACATGTTGAAGGAAGAACCAAGATGGGAGAACATAGGCAGCAACTCAGTTGAAATCAGCCTACATTGCTTTCCAAACAACTTAAAATATTGTTTTGCATCAACAGTTTTTGTCCTTGGAGCTGGCAGCAACAGCAATTTTGAGAGCTCTCAGTTTGAAGACAGGAAAAGGGTCAGACAACTGGTCAGAAGAGATTACAGACAATACTTTGTGGGCACTAGGTGAAGCTGATGATGATAGGAAACTTTATCACACACACACACACACACACACATATACATGCTTGCACACAGGCACATTCCTGAGTTCCAGCTTCAAGAGAGTTAGAACTTGAAACTTAAGGAGAGAAGAAGTAGTTTCTACATAAACACCAGAGCACATACCAGGGGACAGTGACCACATCCCTTCCCACATGACACCATTGTAAAAGCACCAAAAAAGTGTAGATAACCAGAACTAGCTCTGAGAACAGCAGCACCAAAAAAGCCTAAAGCTTGGCACATTGCTTCTCCACCATCAGGTGAGAAAAGTTCAATTTAAACAAAGTAAAAAAAGTTCAAAGTCAAGAAATAGGGTGGAAAATGATCAAACAAAAAATTGAATGTGACAATATAAAGTTACCACAGAGGTAGAAAAGAGTGAGACACCAATTCAGACAATAATAGAACGAAAACACTTTCAAACAAAACCTCAAGGAAAATGTTTATTACATCCATACCCAATAAATATTTATAGGATGTTGCATTTTAAAATCTTTTTCAGAAGATGCTTCTATGATATTTCTGTAGTTTTCCTTTGTAATTTCTTTAAATATAATCTGTAGGTTCTTTTTAGATCATAGATTTTAAATAGTCCAATAATTATTAAATTATGTCTCTTTTTAAATTTTTTTTAAGCAATCAGGGTTAAGTAACTTGCTCAAGGTTGCACGGCCAGTTATTTCTGGGTGGGTGCTAAGTGTCTGAGCCCAGGATTCGATCTCCAGGTCATCCTGACACTGGAGCCGGTGCTCTTACTCGCTGTGCTACCAGGCCGCCCCTTAAATTATGTCTCTTGATCTTTTATCTGTTAGTTGTCTTTTCCAAGGAGATAATTTCTATTTTTTTTCATTGCTTTATCTTTGTTTTGTTGTTTCTTCATGTCTCATAAAATGGTTTTCACTTGTCCAATGCTAATTTTAAGGAAACATACTTCCATAGAGTTTTGGATCTCTATTTCTGTTTAACCAATTATCTTTTTAGCAAATTATTTTCTTCAGTATGGTTTTGTACTCTTTTACCCTTTGGTCAATGTTGGTATTTAATGAGTAAGGAAATACGTTATTATTTCTGTTCCTCCTTGAAAAGTTCTTAATTATCTTTTATACTTTTCTTGCATCATTTTCATTTTTCCCACTTTTCTCTACTGCTCTTAGTGGATTTTAAATTTTTTTCCCTGCTTTTTAAATATTTTTTGTTGTTCTTAGAATTCTTGTGGAGCTTATGTCCAATCTGAATTTTTTGAGGCTTTCTTTGAATTAAAAAAAAATGTTATCTTCTAAACTTACATCTTGCTTTACTCTGTCACTATAGTAGATTTTTATGTAAAGCTCTCTTATTGATATTGTTTGCTCGTATTTCAAAGCCAATTTCTTAAATTTGAACTTTAGAGTTGGACTTTTTTATCTCTTGATTCTGGATAGGGTCACTGTTCTGAGATTTTTCACACTTGCATTTTCACAGCTATTTCTGGAGGGCTGCAAATCTCGGTGTTTTTAATGTGGTATGATTCAGGGAGTTGTTTGGTCATTTATTTACTCATGTACCCTCTGGTCCTTTCCTTGACAGAGACCATGTTATCTCTTTAACACAGTTTCTTTCCTGCCTGGAAACAAAATCCATAACCAGGTAGGGTCCCTGCTCCCTTGTCACAGCAAACACTCCTCTGGAGTTGTGGAACTGGGACTGAGTAACTGGCAGTGGAGCTGTCAAATTGTGCCTCATTCTGTACCCAATTCTAGCACAAAATATCCTATTAAAGCCCCTTCTGACCATCTGTTCAATCCCCTTATCATATCCAGTCAGTAAAAGTCCCCTTTACCACTTCTATTCTAGCTGCTTTTATTGCTGCTTTTAATGCTACTACATTGAAGCCCTACAACAGGTGTTGTAGCTTGATCAATCCCAGCCAGCCCCCATGACAATGCCACAAACCTAGCCATCTGTACCCCTAACTTCTCCAGAGCTTAAAAATATCTCACTCCCACTTTTTTTGTTATACTGCTTTAAAAATTGTCAGATGTGATATTTTGAATTTTTTTTAGAGGAGAATGTTGTGAGTGTTGAACTAGAACTTACTTCCTTTACTTAGACCCTTTACATTCTTCCTTTCCTGAATGTTCTTGGCTCCCACTGATTAAAAAGGAGAGAGATTTGGCAGGAAGATTAGTTAGGTGCCCACTACAATAGTCCACATGATAAGGACCTGCAGTAGTGTGGTAGCCATGAAAATGGAGGGGAGTGAGAGATGCTGTGGAGATGGAAGGCTCTATATTTGGCAACTGATTGCATATGGAGCATTTGGGAGAAAGAAAAGTGAAGTATCTCTCCATGATTGTGAACTCAGGTGACTATTTTGCTTAATGGTACAATATAATTGTTCTGTTAATTTTTACAAAATTCTGAGGGTCAGACCTCCCTCTCCAACCACTTCCAATACCTATAAAATATGATTCTAAACCAGTTTTAGAGCTGTAGAACCCACAAAGTAACAGAGAGAAACATATCTCCCACTGAAGGGAGACTGCCATTCTGATGGAAAGGGTCTATCACACCAAACTGGGTGCAGAGTGTAGTCCCATGTGAGCTGATTTGGACAAGACCTCGGGTCTTTGCCACAGACCCAAAGTACAGAATGGCCAGAGAAGACTTCAGGAGAGTGAATCACTGGCAGCTGTGGCGGTTTCTAGACTTCTCAAACTATAAGTGCCAAAGAGAAAATAAAAGGTCAGTATGGAACCGTGTTGATCCTGGGTGAGAGAAGTGCACTGTACAGCCCCTGCCCCTAGGTCAGCAGAGGTGGCTGAGGCTTCAACTTCTGGTACTGCAGCTGCTTCCAGATCCAGGCCTGGAGTTTGTAGGGGGACCAAGTGACAACCAGGAGGGCTTCTGTAGGAGTCTCTCTGCCTGCACTGAGGGAGGAATTTCTTGTTTGCCCTACTTGTATCTGGGTCTCAATCTTGGATGGTGGTCCTAGGGTGGGGATTGCTGGTGTGGCAGAGTGCATTGAGGCTGTGGAGAGAAAGTCCTTCTCACAGTTCTGAGACTGGTGCCTGGACAAACTCTTACAAAAGCTGCACAATATCACAGAAATTTGGGACATAGGACTCTCCACTCCAGAAGCAGAGTTCTACAATGGCAAAGAAATCTAAAGTCAAGTAATTGTCTGGAAAGATGAACAAACATAGGAAGTGCAATCAGACTATAGAATCCTTTTTGGGGACAAAGAGTATGAAAACAGAGAACCAGAAGAAGACAGTAAAGTCAAAAGTCATGCATCAAAAGCTTCCAAGAAAAATATATGAACTATATACAGGGCATGGAGGAGCCTGAGAAGAATTGTGAAAAGCAAGTGAGAGAAGAAGAGGAAAAATTGAGAAGAGAAATGAGAATGATGCAAGAAAATCATGAAAAACAAGTCAACAGCTGACTGAAGAAAATAACAACTTAAAAAACAGAATAACTCAAATGGCGAAAGAGGTCCAAAAAGCCAATGAGGAGAACAATGCCTTACAAAGCAGAATTGGTCAGATGGAAAAAGGAATTTCAAAAACTGACTGAAGAGAATAATTCGTTCAAAATTATATTGGAGCAAATGGAAAAAAATGACTTTATGAGAAATCAACATACTACAAAACAGATCGAAATGAATGAAAAAAAAATAGAAGGCCATGTGAAATATCTCATTGAAAAAAAAACACTCACCTGTAAAATAGAACCAGGAGAGTAAACTTTAAAATTATCAAACTACCTGAAAATCATGACACCCCCCAAAAAAAGATCCTACCCATTGTCTTTCCAGAAATGATCAAGCAAAATGGGACTGATATTCTAGAACCAGAGGACAAAATAAAAATGGAAAGAATTCATCAATCACCTCTTGAAAATCATCCCCAAAAGAAAACTCCTAGGAATATTATAGTAAAATTCCAAATTTCCTTGGTGAAAGAAAATATTACAAACTCTCAGGAAGAAACAATTTGAGTATTGTGGAAATACAATTACATTTACAAGATCTAGCAGCTTCTACATTAAGGGACCAAAGGGCTTGGAATATGATATTCCAGAGATCAAAAGAGCTAGAATTAAAACCAAGAATCACCTACACAGCAAAACTGAGTACAAAACTTCAGGGGAAAATATGGACATTCAATGAAATAAACGACTTTCAAGCATTCTTGATGCAGAGACCAGACATGAACAGAAAATTTGACTTTCAGACAAAAGAAGCAAGAAAAGCATGAGAATATAAAAAGGACAAAGAAAGCATAAGGAACTTCTTAGAGATCAAATATTTGCATTTCTACATGGAAAATGATAATTGAAACTCATGAGATTTTTCTCAGTATGAGGGTAGTTGAAGGTAATATATGTGTGTATATACATATGTATGTATGTATAGGAGCATGTATGAGTGTATATATGTGCATGTGTGTTTGTGTGTATGTGTATACATGTATACATAGATGGCACATGATTAGAGTTAAGTATGAAGACATGATATCTAAAAGATAAAATTAAGAGGTGAGAAATGAATGTATTGGGAGAGGGAGAAAGGGAGATATAGAATAGGATAAATTATCTCACGTTAAAGAGGCAAGAGAAAACTGTTACAATGGAGGAGAAGAGCAAAAAGGTGAAACAGAATGAATCAACATTACTGTCATTGGATTTGGCTTAAGGAAGGAATAACATGCACACTCAATTGGGCATCTTACCCCAAAGGAAATAGGGGGGAAGAGGATAAAAGTAGGAATTTTAGAAAGGATGGCAGATTTGGTGAGAGTGTAGTTAGAAGCAAACACTTTTGGAAAGGGATAGGGAGGGTCAAAAGAGAAATTAAAATAAATGAGGGGGTGGGATAGGATGGAGGGAAATATAGTATTTCACAATATAACAATTATGGAAATGTTGTGCATAAATACACATGTTCAACCTATATTGCATTGCTTGTCTTCCCAGTGGGGTGGATGAGGAGAGAAGATGGGAAAGAATCTGGAGATCAAAGTTTTAAAAATGAGGGTTGAAAATATGTTTTATGCATGCAACCTGAAAATAAGATATAGAGGTAATGGGGTAAAGAAATCCATTTTGCCATTCAAAAAAGTAAGGGGGGGCGCTAAGGGGGAGAACATAAGAGGGAACACATTTTCGGAATGGGTATTCATTATGCTTGCTACCTTGGGGTGGGGCTTAGGGGAGAGTCAGGGAGAAAATTTGTAACTCAAAATCTTGTGTAAATGAATGCTGAAAACTAAAAAGAAAAAAAAATTCTGATGGTATTTTTTCCAGTATCTACATTACTAACAAATCTGACTAGAGTGGGCTCTGTAGCTGTACCTTTCCTACAGAGATATTGGGGTAACACTAAGGGGTTTTGTGATTTTCTCTAATGGGATTGGCTCAGTCCACTCTTGCATTTTTCAATGGTATCATCTAAAAGATAGATTGTATATCTTATATCTCATTGAGTGACATAGTGATAGGTGTCACACTTAAAATCTAACCAGTTAATATCAATGAGATTTCAAAAGGGATATTTACTGATAAAATACGACAAGAGAAGAAGCACAATTTCCCCTAACAAAAGTCATATAGTCTCCTACATATGCACTCAGAATCCAGGACAGAAGAGATTGAGTTTAGGTTTAAAGTAGTGCCTGTAAAACATTAACCCTACCAAGTTCATTTTTAAATAGTGGATAATTAAGAGATGAGTTCTATTTTTGTAGGAAATGGTGTCATAGAGATATATTGGTGAGCCAGCTTTTATACCTAATCTGCCTTCCAGGAAACTGTTATGGAATCCAGGTCCTGGACCTCTTGTGGCTCTCCTTTTCTTCTTCATAGTTTGCAATGTCATATGCATCTGTAATAGTCCACCTAAGAATAAGAAAGACAAATGTAAAGATACAAATAAGATAGGGCCCACATTCATGACCATGTTTTGGGCTTTGTGTGAAGGAATATGATGTTTGTTTTGGTACTATTTCTCTCCCAATTTTGAAAATTACCAACATTATTTCCTCAGTCATGACTTAGAACCTCACAGTGAGGTAGAAGAGATGGGAATTGTTTCACCCTTAGTTCCAGTGAAGCATATGAAGATTTCTCATTACTTCCTAGTAATCAGACAGGAAACAATCATAGAACACATGCAACTGCTCTGAAGTGGAGAGGAAGGATCTTTATTATGAATATCTCGAAGGAGGCTTATCAAATATCCTGGTGCTCTGAGGACTAATCCCTATCACAACAGGATTGTTCATTATATTGTTAGAATGGCTAAATGGATAGTTTGTGGAATCAGTTTTCCTGAAATCATAGTTATAGTTTTCTATCATCTGACATAGTAACCCCAACCCCTCACTGCAAATATTGCACATTGACAGGAGCATGATAGTCATTTCCCTAGAGAGATCTGGGTGGGATGATAGAGTAATTAAGTTTGGAATCAAGAAGATTGTTTTTTTTAAATCCCAGTTCAGACACTTACTATTTGTATGGGCAAGTGACAGCAATTTTCTGGCTCAGTTTCCTTAAACATTAAATCAAAATAATAGTTAAAACCTGATGCCCAAGGGTTTTGTGAAGTTCAAATGATATGCTATTTTATAAAGTGATTAGAATACTAGCCAATGCTTATTTCCTTTTTTCCTCCTTCTCACATAAAGTGAAATATATTTGCAAACTTACCCTGAGTACATCTATTCAACAATCTCATTTTATTGCCAACCCCTTCACTTTTGCTTTACTTATTCATCTATTTGTCATTTCTGCATCAATTCCAACTCTTATATTCCTACTTTCTTGAAAATGCATTCTTGTTTGATTCAAGAAAGTGAATTCTGGATTTCAGTCAATGTGTTACTGTGTGTGTGTGTGTGTGTGTATGTGTGTTTGATGGATAGTTGGATTTCTGTAGAGGTACAAAGTAAAAATATTTTTTTTTCTAATGGTCAATTAATGAACACTCTATCCAAGCATACATTTGTTAAGAAATATCTCTAGAATATAGACAAGTGGAAGATAGAAAATTTGTTAGGGGATAAAGCATATTGAACCATGAATGATGTTCCTAAAATCTAAGTATGGATATGTGAAAGTTTGTGAGAAAATACTTCCATTTTGTAGAAGGAGCATATTTAACATATCAATTATATTCCTTTTACTTATACTCTATACAACTGTTTTCTTAGTGACTACATTGCACACATAGTAACTTATAGGAAATATTCAGGCTCTGTATAATTGATATTAGAAGTATAAATCTATTAAATTATGGAATGGTTTCATTGTCATGGTGGCTTATTGTCAATATCATAACAAAATTAATGATAGGCAATTTTCTTTCTCAATCCATGGCAACAGGAATATTTACAAATCATTATTTTTCACTAACTTTCCTTCTATCAATAGAGATAGTGATCTGTCTTGCAAGGGGAACTATCAAGCAAATGGTTTTAGTAGAGTATTCATAGGTAACCAACTGCTTCTTGCTAGTGTTTTATCTAAAAGAAAATCCATTTGTCTCATGGTGATCTATTTTAAGTTTTATAGACGTGTTTTCCAATTCTCAGAATCATTTTCAGATCACTTTTACAATGTAAGATGAAAATGTAAGTTCTAAAAGTGAAATAATCTAAAATGTTACTTTAGTTATTATCAATTTCAAGAAATAAAAAAGAAGTTTTTTTTTTTTTTAATTAAGGTAGTATGGAAAAACTAAATAGGAAACTAAATGGTTCCAGGTCATGATAGAATTTACTAAAGTGTGATTATTTGTTAATACACTTTAATATATTCCACAATATCTCTATTCTTGGATGAGGTTGGATAAAAATTGACTAATTATCATTGGTGAGTTTTCCAGTATTCTTATTAGCTATAAAAAATTAAGCATTACATATGTCATTCTGATTGGACTAGTTATAATTTCCAAAATTGTAATATATCATGCATTTAATCATTTTATAAGTAATTTGGATTTTTTTATTATTGATTTTTTAGAAGACATAACAAGCTAATGATATATGAAAAACTTATGTTTTTCATCAACACATAATATTGAATGTAGTTTATTTCCTCAGGAAAGATTTGAAAATTTGTAATGAAACTTATTTGTCTTGGTTATTGTTAATTTGCATATCAGAACATAGCATTTAAAAATAATTTATGTATTTATTTCTAGTTTTTAACATTCTCTTCCATAAGATTTTGAGTTGTAAGTATTCTTCCCCCTCCTCCCTTCTCCCTTCACAAAATGTCATGCAATCAAATATAAGTTCTACATAAATATCCATTGTGAACATATTTTCACATTAGCCATGTGGTAAAGAATTAGAACCAATGGGAAGAAGCACAAGACAGAAGAAACAAAAAGAGAAAATAGTATGCATTGATCTCCATTCAAATTTCATAGTTTTTGTTTGTTTTTATGGATGTGGATAGCATTTTCCATTATGACTCTTTTGGAGTTGTATTAGATCCTTACATTGTTGAGAAGATCTAAGTCTATGAAAGTTGGTCATCACATATTATTGCTGTTACTGTGTACAATGCTCCCCTGGTTCTGCTTACTTCACTCAGCATCACTTCATAAAAGTCTTTCCAGGCTTTTCTGAAGTCTATCTGCTCATCATTTATTATAAAACAGTAGTATTACATTATATTTGTATAAACAACTTTTTCAGCCACCCCTCAAGTGACAGATCTCACCTTAATTTCCAATTCTATGCAACCAAATAAAAAGAGCTGATACAAATATTTTTATACATGTGGTTCTTTTTTTCCCCCTGATTTTATGGATTGCAGACCTAGTAGTGGTATTGCTGGATCAAAGAATATGCAAACTTTTATTAACCTTTGGGCATAGTTCCAAATTGCGCTCCAGAATAGTTAGATCAGTTCACAACTCCACAATGTATTAGAGTTCTAATATTCCAACATTATCATTTTTTTCTGTTTTATTATGTGAGCCAATTTGATACTTGTAAAGTGGTTTCTCAGAGTTATTTTGATTTTCATTTCTCTAATCAATAATGATTTAGAATATTTTTTCATATAACTATAGATAACTTTAACATCATCCTCAGAAAATGGCCTGTTCATATCCTCTGATCATTTATAAATTGGGGAATGAATTATATTCTTATACATTAAATTCAATTCTCTACATATTTTAGAAATGAATCTTTTGTCAGAAACAATGGCTATAAAAATGTTTCCTGGCTTTCTGCTTCTCTTATCTTGGCTGCATTGGTTTTGTTTTTCCAATAACTTTTCAATTTAGTGCAATAAAAATCACCCATTTTGCATTTCAAAATGTTCTCCATCTATATTCTGTCAAAATACTTCTGTTCTCCATAGTTTATATCTAAATTGTCTACTCATTTTGAATTTATCTTGGTATACAGTCAAAGTGTTGGTCTATGCCTAGTTTCTGTCATGCTGCTTTCCAGGTTTGTTAAATAGTGAATTCTTATCCCAGCATTGGGACTGTCTATTTTAGGCATATAAGCATTCAGAGACATAAAATTTACCCTAAGAACTGCATTGACTGCTTCCCATAAGTGTTACTATGGTGACTCCTTATTGCTATTCTTATGTATGCATATTTTTTATTGTTTCTATAATTTGTTATTTGGCCCACTAATTCTTGAGTATGAGATTATTTAGCACACCAATATTTTCATGTGGGAGGTCCTGCATAATCCTGACTGTAGCTTTAAAGAGTTTATTTTTTTCTTGCTGTTTTTTTTTCTCTTTGACCTGATAATTTTGAAATTTGGCTACAATATTCCTTGGTGTTTTCATTTTTGGATCTCTTTCAGGAGGTGATCAGTGGATTCTTCCCATGCCTATTTTACCCTCTAAATTGAGGATCTCAGGGCAGCTTTCTTTGGTAATTTCTTGAAGGATGCTTTCAAGGAGATTTTTTTAAATCATGGCTTTCAGGTAGACTAATAATTCTTAAGCTATCTCTGCTGGATCTATTTGTCAGGTCAGTTGTTTTTCCAATAAGGTATCTTACATGTTATTTTATTTTTTATTGTTATGGTTTTCTTTGACTGAATCTTGATGTCTCATAAAGTCATTCACTTCTACTTGCCTGGTTCTAAATTTTAAGGAATTGTTTTCTTTAGTAAACTTTTGTACCTCCTTTTCCATTTGGTCAATTCTGCTTTTTAATGATTTCTTCTCTTCAGTGAGTTTTGTGCTTCCTTTTCCATTTGGTCAATTTTACTTTTTAAGAAACTATTTTCTATGCTAAATTTTTGTTCTTCCTTTTCCAAGCTGTTGACTTCTCTTACATACCTCTCATTTCTTTACCCATTTTTTCTTTTACCTCTATTATGTGACTTTTAAAATCCTTCTTGAGTTTTTCCAAGGAGACTTTTTGGGCTTGAGACCAGCTCTTTCAAGTTTCCGATGTGGGTATATTGACAATGTTCTCTTACTCCAGATTTGTGCCTTGATCTTCTTATCCCCATAGAAACACTCTAAGGTGATAGTCTGTTTCTGCTTTTTGCTCATGATGTTTGCTTATTTCCTGACTTTCAAAGCTCATCTTTCCTGATGGAGCTTTTGTGGCACTGTCCCAAGCTTCTTATGCTGATGGCCAGGAGCCTGTCACTGCTTATGTATTCTGTGGCCTCATGTGCTGTCAGTTGCATGCTGTAGGGGTTTGGTAGCTCATCTGGTGCTGAGGTGCCCATCTGGAGTTACACTGAAGCAAAAGAAGTTTAGGTTGCTGGAGAAAACCTGACAACTGACACACATAGTGGTTTTCTGAGTCATAGTCTGCTGGTGTTGTTACTTTCCTACTCTACCACCCTGAGGCTCAGGATCTCCCATTGCCATGATGAGGTGGAGCTTGCCCTTGACTTACCAGAATGACTCCTGTTTTGTACTGCTACCTTTCTGTCAAGTGAAAGGGAACTTTCCTTTTAATCCCCCATGTCTCCTGGGATAAAGATTGCTGCTCACCATCTTTCTGCTGGCTCTGATGTTACAAGACTTTTCCTGGGGTGACATTTTCTTGGTTTTTAAAGTCAATAAGGGAGAGTGAGAGTCACTAATTGCACACTCCACATCTTGGATCATGTAAATCAAGCCATAATCTGTCGTTTTTTGAACTCCCTTCCCCAAATTCTGAAGACAAAAACATTTGTTTCCTATACCCCATGATTTACATACTGTAGAGCATATTGAGGTAAAAAAAATATAGTGGGTCAAATAATGCAATGCAGTTACAGGGAGTTCTGTGTGAAAAATTTACTTTACAATTGCACATTGAGACCTACAACTTTTTGGCTTACAGAGTTGTTAGAAAATTGAGATATTAAGTGACTTTACTAAATTGACACAATGTTTATCAAAGAAACAACTTTAACTCAGGTCCTGGATTTGAGTTGGGGTGAAATATATACACACACAAAAAACACAAATATACAATGCACAGTTATACACATGTCCATTTACATATATGCCCAAATACACATGTGTATTTCACACATTTGTTTTTACATATGTTTTAATATGTGCATACATCTATAATGTGTCACATAGATGTGATAGCTTCTGAATCTGGAAAATGTGAGTTCAAGTATTGTCTTGAAGAATGTTCATCATTTCAATATGGACAAATCACTTATCTTCTCCATACTCCAGGAAATATTTTAAGGTCTCCATCACTTTACTTTCCATTATAACTACTTATTTGTGCACAATATTATTCACTATTCCTCACTAGAAGAATGCAAGCTTTGTTTCAGGGATTACTTTCAAGTCAATAGGCATTCATTAAGCACATATTATGTGCTAGGTAATTTGCCAATATCTAGAGGGAAAATGAAAGTCTGAAAGAGGAAACATCTTTTTCTATGTTTATTTTTTTGGGGGGCATTCTCTTTGTCAGAACTTGTATTCATTAATTTCATATTTTTATCAATCTGTTTATTTACTTTTATTTTACAACATTCAGTTACACAATCCCTTCAGTTTCAAATTTTCTCTCCCTTCCCCTCCACATCCCCCCTGCCATGGTGGCATGCAATCCAATATAGGATATACAAATAGCTTCATATTAATCATTAGTGAGGTTGTAAAAAAGGATTATAACCAATACAATGATCAGAAGGAAAGAGGAAATAAAACAAAACAAGAAAAAGAAACAGAGCAAGTAGTTTGCTTCAATCTGCATACAGACTCTGCAGCTCTTTCACTGCATATGGGTATCTCTTGATCATGAGTCTTTAGGAGTTGTCTTACAGGGGGTGGAGTCAAGATGGCAGAGTAGAAGCAGGACCTCCACCTTGCTCCGCTGCTCCACCTTCCACAATCCATGTAAAAAGGGGACTCTAAGCAAACTTTGGAGCTGCAGAACCCAAAAAATGACACAGAGAAGCTAACCTCCCGCTAAGCATAGCCCTGCAGGCCAGCAGGAATCGGCCAGCTCAGTGTTCTGGGAGCCAAGCCCAGCCCCACAACAAGGCTTTTGCCCCAGGTCGGGCCTAACCAGACAGCAGCCTGAGGGATTACAGATCAGCAGCAGCTTTGGCCCTTTCCAGTTTTGTCAACACATAGATGCAAAGGACAAAGTGAGAGGTCAGTGCAGTCTGGACTTTTGGACGAGCAAGTGGGAGTGTGTGGCTTTTACCCCCAGGCAAGAAGCAGCTGAGCTACTTGCAAAGCCAGCCAGCACCACGTGGCAGATTCAACTCCTAGCATGCAGAGTGTAGCTGGACCAAGCACCAGTCTGAAGGGTAATCACTTTTGCTTTAACCTGCTTGGATCTGGATTGCAGTCTATGGTGGAGGTCTTGGGGTGTGTGTCCAGCTTGCCAGAGCATGTGGAGACCTCAGAGAGGGAACCCATCTAATACCTTCAGGAGCTGGAAAACCCCAGCATTTGGGATGAAAGCTCCCCTGTCTGGTGGCAGAGCCCTACTGTGGCAAAAAAGCCTAGGGATCAAAACACTGAGGGGCAACATGACCAGGCAAAGGAAACAAAGCAGACAGATGATTCCAACATTAGACTCCTATTTCAAAGCTTGGAAAAGGAGGAATACAGTGAAGTCAGAAATCCTGCACCAAAATGTTCAAAGGAAAATATAAGCTGGTTAAAGGCCATAGAGGATCTTTGTATTTTACTCTTTCCAATTTTCTTTTATTTATCCTCAAGGGTCTCTCTCTTTTCATCCTATATTCATTTTCTTTTTCATTAGTGTCCCACTCTTCACAACCCCATTAGGTTATTTTTTTTATGGCAAAGTTACTAGAATAGTTTGCAGTTGTCTTCTCCAGATCATTTTACAGGGGATGAAACTGAGATAAACAGAATTCCTCAGTCAGTAAGTATTTGAGGATAGATTTTAACTCAGAAAGATGATACTTCCTAACTCCAGACCCTGGCAATCTATCCACTCTACTACCTAGATGGACTTTATTATTCTAGCCCTCCTCAAAATTCTATTTTCTTTCTAACTACTGTCTCCTTTAAATCACCTTACTTTTTATCATCTTCTGCCCTTGCTCTAATCTCCTTCCAATCCCATTTACATATTGAGTAAGATAAATTTCTGTAAACAATTGATCATGCATGTATATTCTTCCCTCTTTGACACACTTGTGAAGTGAGACTCAAGCATTGCTTTTGCCCACTGTTATCCCCTTAATTAGAAAACTTTTTTTTAGCAATTCTTTTATGTGAGAATATTTTTTGCCATTCTAACTCCCCCTTACCCTTCTTCAAATGAATCAATCTTTTTTCACGTCTTAATGCTTTGAGATTGCAACATCTCAACTTACACACATGTTCTCTAACTTTGCATATTCTTTTTAATAGATAAATTTCTTTGGAATTATATAAATTGTCTTCCCATATAGGAATTCAAAATGTCTAAACTTACTGAGGCCCTTTTGACTTATCTTTTAAGTATAGCTTTTTATGCTACTCTTGAGTATTGTTTTTGAATCTCACATTTTCTATTGTGCACTGGTATTTTCATTAGGAATGTTTTAAATTCATCTATTTTATTTAATATACATTATAACCCTTAAGGGCCATATTCAGTTTTGCTGAGTAGATTATTATTTTTAATTTTATTTCCTTTGTCTACAAAAATGTCATATCCTTCTCCTTTAAGGTAGAAGTCACTAAATCTTTTGTGATCCTGACTATGGCCCCATGGTGTTTTTATTATTTCTTTCTGACTGGTTGAAATATTTTCTCCTTGACTTGGGAACTCCAGTATTTCACTGTAATATTGCTGTGAGTTTTAAGATTGAGATCTTTCTTTCTTTCTTTCTTTCTTTCTTTCTTTCTTTCTTTCTTTCTTTCTTTCTTTCTTTCTTTCTTTCTTTCTTTCTTT
>NW_027187460.1:47355405-47402239 GCF_028583685.1 Petaurus breviceps papuanus
TTTGGAGGGCAATTGATGTTAAGTGACCAAGATTACATTACTAGTTTTTGTGTTAAGTGTCTGAGCCTGGATTTGAACTCAGGTCCTCCTGACTCCAGGGCCAGTGCTCTATTCACTGTACCACCTAGCCACCCCTTTGGAATCTCTTTCTAAAGGTGATCTGTGGATTATTTCAATTTGTATTTTACCTTCTTGATACATGATATCAGCTTAGTTTCCTTAATAATTTATTGGAATTTGACATTTATGGCAATTTGTTATCGTGGCTTTCACTTATTCCAATAATTTTAAATGGTTTTTCCTCAATCAATATTCCAGATAAACTTTTTGTGATGATATATTTTACATTTTCTTTATTTTTTTATTTTGAAAAATAATTTGGGGGGAGATGGCAGGGCAATTGGAGTTAAGTGACCTAGCAAAGGTCAAACAGCTAGTAAATATTAAATTTCTGAGTCTAGATTTGAAGTCAGGTCCTTCCTGACTCAAGTGCCAGTGCTCTATGCATGGCACCACTTAACAGCCTTAAATTTTTGGTTTTACTTGATATCTTATGGATTACTTATAGTTGTTCAATTCTAATTTTTAAAGAATCATTTTCTTAAGTAAGCATTTATGTTTTCTCTCTCTTTTTTTCCATGTGGCTAATTCTTCTTTTTAAGTAGGTCTTTTCTTCAATGAATTTTTGTGCTTCTTTTACCATTAGACAAGTTCTGTTTGTACTTTAAGATACTGTTTTTTTTTCAATAATGTGTGCCTCGTTTACTAAGCAGTTAATAATCTTTTCATAAATTCCTTACAGCACACTCATTTATTTTCCTAATTTCCCCATATAAATTCTATATTTTTATTTACTTCTTCTAGGAATTCTTATTGGGCTTTTTTCCAATTAACTTTTTTCTTCAAACCTTTAGTTTTTGCTCTTTAGGTTTTTTTTTGTTGTTGTTGTTTGTTTTTATTTGCTCAGTATGTGTCTTGTTCTTCTTTTTCATTGTCATAGATTATTATGGTCAAGTTCCTGTTTGGTTTTTGTTCATTTTTTTCAGTCCTTTTCTTTTTTTTTAAACTTTGGACTGTGTTAAAGTTTTACTCTACTCACTTGGGCCTGGGGAGGAACTGTCCCAAGTGTCAATGTTTTCTTTGTTTTTGTTACTATTACAAGAGCTAGTTCTGGGAGTCTCCAATTTGTCATGCTTCCAAGGTCATGTTGTCACTGCTCTGCTAGTTTGTGCTATTATCTTTACACAAGAAGGAATCTTGTTATCTTAGAAATACAAGCTTTAGCACTCCTCTTGACCCTGGAATTATAATCAGGTCCCCTTTTATTCTGCCACTACACACACTACTGTTCCTCTCTATCTTGGAATTATTATAAGGGAACCATACTGACTGACCATAAGCTTTGGTATCTTCCCTACAACAGGGACCCAGAACTCTTTGTGGAAAATAAAGTTTTGAATCTGAGCCATTTGCATACAGTGCCAGCAAAGTGATTCCTGCAATCTCTTACCTCTTAGTGAGTAGTTGTCTGAGCCCCTTACTATTTTTGAGCTGAGAATTTCCCAAATTGCTATTATTGCTACTGCTGTGGTTTCTATTGCTGGTGCTTTGTGTGCTATACTTGAGACCAGGGATGGAGGATCTTTTCATGTTGGAAGACTGCATTAATATTTAGTTATAATCAAATAAAGCTGCATTCAAGAAATTTCAATTATATATACTTAAAAATGCACATTATTTTTTTTAATCTAACCATTGTATACTTAATATTTTAAAAATCATAAACTTATTTGTCAATTTTCAACTAACCTTTAATGACTGTTTTGTCTGCTTTCTGCTGGAAAGCACTGGAATACTTAGTTGCAAAGAGGTCAACAGTTTTATTTCAGACTTTAGATGGGCATCAGTCTTGTGCAAACTTAGATATTTCTTGATTTGGGTGAAATAGGAGAATGTAGATTCATTGCAATAAGTTATTTTAAAACAAGAAAGCATTTTGGGGCCATGCTGTTGAAGGTAACTTCATTTTTTCCATATTTCATTTGGATGTTTCTTAGGATCAGACAATGACTTTCTACTGAGACTTCAATCAATTTCATCTGAAGATTTTTAGGTGACTTGGTGATATCAACTAGGTAAGGTTGAAATGCTAATTTGAATGTTATGTCATAATTCTCAAAGTCAGTGAACCTTTCCTTATATTCTACAATTAATAGGTCTATAACAACTGTATGCTCTGCAAATGACTCACATTTTTCATTCTGCTCATCAATGACCTTTACTTTCTGGGGAAAATGTTCATCCAAAATTTCTTTCTGAAAGAATATTTTCAAAAAAATGTAGCTCATTAAAAAATGCTTGGAATTATTTTTTGCCACATGTTATAAATACTTAGTTTTATCTTGCGGATAGTCAAGTCATTTTATTTGACATGATATCATGCAGAAATGTATCATTTCTATAGAAATTTTCTTGCAATAATTCTCATTGTTGATTTTGTTCTTCATAAAATTTAAATATGTGTTCTTGCATAGAGAAAATTTTGTCTAACACCTGTCCCTGTGATAGTCAATGCATTTTAGAATGATACAGCAAATCCACACTGAACACCTAATCATTCAACTTTAGAATGTTACAAAACTGATGATGCCAAATTGCATTTTTATGAATATAATGAAAAATATGTAACTTATTGAAAAGTGTCACATAAAATAGTCATCCTAGCACAGAAATTTGTTGATGCAAGATACAATGAAGAGAAATGAGAGCATCTGGATCTGATAATATTTTTTATATGTGCAATAAACCCTTCATATTTTCCTGTCATTGAAGGTGCACCATCTGTACATACAATCACTAAATTCAACAAGTTAAGTTCAACTTCATGAAATTTATCTTGAAAGGTGTTGAAGATATTTAATACCCATGTTTTTTGGAAGAGTGCCCAACTCAAGTAATGCTTCATAGCAAGGGATATAATTTGTTATGCCTAAAATTAAGTATAAAACCTGTGCTGAGTTAGTAGTATCAGTTGATTCATCCAAATAAATTGAATAATATACATATTTATTTTGAAGTAATGCATGAAGTCTAATTCATGCTGCCTCTCAGTTATGGTCATCCTTGAAAGAGGCAGTTGTTTGTACTTTGCAACATTATTGGGATCTAAGCATCCTAAAACTTCAACCATGCATTCTTTCACAGTTTCTCCGTCATTCGATGCCTTCCTTTTCCCTACAAGTATATAAACTAGTTTATAAGTTGCTTTAGTGGAATTATTTAGAGGTCTTATTTATGCTTGAAGGAATTGTCTTTGCTTTTGATTTTCACCTTTTAATTTCTCCAATATAACCTTTAATGACTCTCCATCTAATTTAAAATATTTGTGGGTCTTAAGAGAGTTATAATGCTGTTGAGCACTGAAATTCTTTAATGTTGATATTGCAGTATCACAAAAAAAGTTCATCATCTTATCTTCAGCAGAAACAAGATATTATTACAATTCTTAGTCCTCATTAAATAAATCTGTTTTCTTCAGCATTCTCTTGGTTTTATTTGACATGATGGGTTATTAAGCAGGCAGAATTAAAAAAAAATACTGTCAAGCTGTACAATTATTCACAAATTTCATTTCAAACAGAAACAGAGTGCACCCTTGTAAAAAGCTGATAACAGACCTGTGTACTCCCATAAACCCCCATGAACCAGCCTTGTGTGGTAGTGGTACCAATCAGATAGAGGAAGTTAGAACAAAATCATCAGCATAGCAGTCATAAATTTATGGTTTACTCATATTGTAATTGTGCCGGTTCATTTGGGAGGATTATATTATTGAAACTTACTTTATTCTTTGATATTTTAAGTATGTTAATTTAAAAAATAATACACAAATATAAAAGATGAATATAAATGTATTAATGTAGATTTAAATAGTGTTCTGTAAAATTTGTATTTGGTCAAAAGTGCAAACTTAAGAAACTGGAAGGCCACACATGACCTCAAGGCTGCAATTCTCCACCCCTACTCTAAAGAGAGCACCACTCAAAATTCATATAACTCTCATATGTCTCCCCTCTCCCATAATTTTCTTAGGACAGAGATATGTTTAGCCCTGAAATTTTATTTTCTCACCTACACCAAAATTTCATTTGAGGTATTATTTTAAATATCCCAGTATCCTCTTAAGTTTCTTATCTTCCTACACCCTACTCCCAGACAGGCACTCTTTGATCCAGTGATGCTGGCCTCTTGACTATTACAAAAACAAGACGCCAAATTTCTAGGCTCTCTCTTGGTGCTGGGCATTTTCTCTAGCTATCTCCAATGCCCGAATCATTCATCTTCATCAGAGAGAACTACTGAATTCTCTGGATTCTTTAAGGTCCTGCTAAAATCCATCTTTTATAAAAAGCCTTCTGTAAGCCCTCATAATATCATTACTTTATCTCTTTTAGTTCCTATTTCTCTTGTATATGTTTTTTTAAATTGTTTGAATGTTTTCTCCTCCATCAAGGTGTAATTTGCAAAGGATTAAACACAATAGGTGCTTAATAATTGTTTATTGAATTGAATTTAACCTTAAAAATACTTCAAAAATTATTGACACTGCAACATATATGCATATACATACATACATACATACATATATATATATATATGGTTTGGAACCTTGGACTTCAAATTTTTGCTCAGATTACATGAAATTATTAGTTACTTTTCATATATTATGTAGAGAGATGACTACGAATTTTTGTTATATTTTATTATATAAATTCATTTTATATGAATTTTTATATATTATATGAATTTTATATATAAATTATATATTATGTAAATATATGTTATTATCAGAACTTTTTTGCCTGTTATGCCTAACTTAAATCTCTTATATTGGAAGAATATTTCTCCATGATTTATTCATAGTATAAATGGAAATTAGGTTTATTCTTAAATAAAATGGTTAATATCATATATAATTTCAAATCTTTTGAAACAGGTTTGAAGTATAGCCACTCAAACTTAAAGAATGTATTATGATATCTATTCTTTTATGTTTCACTCCTCCCAGCTGAAAGTTTAGTCAGCTTTTTATAGCTATCCAGGAGATAGCAAAGAGTTGTTTCTTTCTGGCAGAATCAGTGCAGATTATGCAGATGATTTGAACTGGAAGTCACCCAGCTAATATTAAAAATTAGGGAATGAATACAACATAGTGAGCTGAGATTGGTGCCTAGAAAAGACAGAAACAAACAAAATTATTTTTATGACAGTCCATGACATTTATGACATTGAATACATACTTTGCTTATGGAAAGATCAATCATAGGAAGAAATACATAATAATCTTGTTAACTTTTTAAAAATAAACATGGTGGGGTGGCTAGGTGGCACAGTGAATAGACCACCGGCCCTGAAGTCAGGAGTACCTGGGCTTGGATCTGGCCTCAGACACTTAACACACACACACACACACACACACACACACACACACACACACACACAACCTAGCCATGTGACCTTGGGCAAGCCACTTAAACCCAATTGCCCTCCAAAAAAAACCAGAAAAAATTAAAAACAAACATAAAAAAAATTAATTCTCTCTGGGGTAATTAAAACATTAGAAATGTAGTTAGATGTGATGCCTGTGAATGTACTGTCCATACACAAAATACTGTATGCATTATTGGTAAAAATGATATCACTCAGTATTAAAAAGCTGAGCAGTGAGCCAACATGGCTATGGACAATTATTAACCTAGTCTATTTATGAACCTGCAAAGGAGAAGCATTCTTAGAATTAAAAATATTAGTTAGCACTATAAACATAAATTATTGTTTCTCTCTTGCACCCATTACCAATGAAAGTAGATTTCTAGAATCAGTAGCCATCTTCCCCCAAATTGTTTTTTGCCTTTATGTAAGCCATTAAATTTTAGATAAGAATGACTACAGGATCAGCATTCCAGGCTTTACTCTTAATTCCATTTTAATCTCTTTTTCTGTACCCAGGAAGCAAGACTTTTTTTTTTTACTCACAAGAGCTATCCATCTTTGTTTCATTTTAAGTCTTAATTTCTTCTCTGTTGTACACTTTATTTTATTCTCCCTCCCCCCTTACTCCCCTATCCACAAGCAGGTTACAATTAAGCAAAGATATAGATAGATAGACAGATAGATAGATAGAGAAAGATATATAGATAGATAAAGATATATATATATATATATAAATGTATATATACACACATATAAATGTATATATACATATATATTTATAGATAATATATATGGGCATATAAATAATTTAAATATATTTATAAATGTGTGTATACACAGACATATATACACATAAATACAAACTTATATAGACAAAGTTTCCCTAACAAATTCCACTTCTTATATTTCTGTATCAGCAATGCCATATTCACAATGCCTATGGAAATTCCAGATATACTGATATAATTATCCATCACAAAATACATCATGCTTGCCATATGGGGGAATAAGCTAGAAAATGTATTAAGATACCAAAAGACTGAGTCCCAAAACCAGAAAGTGAAAGCCATCAGAGTAGTTATGAAATTGGCACAGGTAGATAAAGTAGAAAGCACCCACATTCTCAAGCCTTTAAAACAGAACAGACTACCTCAGGCAAAGGTCCTCCTCTCCCCACTCACACCAAACACCCAGCGTCCCGGAAGCACGTTCCCAGCAGCTCCGGCTCCTGGCAGTCCTCAGCAGGAGTCCTTAGCAGAAATTCTGGCTGACTCAAAAAGGGCTTCGTGCTGCCACTGCCGCTGCCTCTGCTGCTGCCACCGCCGTTGCTGCCACTGCTAGCCACCGCAGGAACTCTAGCTTGGCTTCCACTTCCTCTTGCTCCACCCCTTCCTGCTACGTCAGCAAGTACAATGGGGCATGGCAGATCTTTAAATCCCATAACCCTTACATTGGGCCCCAAGATATTTCATGTCCCTTACTTGGCAAAAATACAGTAGGAATAACTGGTGAAAACAAAATTTCACAACAATATAGCAAAAATAGCACACAATAAACACAGAACACCATATTTTAGGGTGGGGCTTGAGCACAAGCTACCCATCATTCCCCCCACCCCGAACAAATGGGGCCCTAAAATCTTGTGGTAAGGGATGAAGGTCTCTTTTTCTATGGCTACTTGCTGCTGAAATCGGATGTAGAGCTGTCCCTGTCCTAAGGGGTCCCATTTGAGAGGTCAGTTCTTAATATGCTTGATGCCAGGTCCAAGGGTGACACATCACAGTTGCCGACAGGGGGTGACATCCAGCTTAAGCTATCAGGCATCTACAGATGGAGGTACCAAGCCTGTGGAAACAAATCTAGCAAACAAGGTGAACAAACAAAAAATCAAGAAGAAGCAAAGAGACAATAACCAGACTATTGTAGCCTCACTCACAGTAGAATCAATGAGTTAAGGATGCAATTTTGTAATCATCTTCTCCAGAATAAACAATAGTTACAGTGTTATCCCTCCCATGTGCTATAATCTCTGCAGCTTTTGCAACATGATCTGGCTTTCGTTTTACCCATACTTTAGCTCCTGATTTTATTCTATCAGTAGAACCAAATCCTTCAGTTCCTGTGACAGTTATTTTGGAAGGAGGGTCAGTTTTTACAAGTGGTATTGTTTTACAAGGAACGATAATCACTTGAACTATCCTATCATATTTATGAATCTGTATGTGCCCTTCTCCTAAATTATGGAATGTTACAACAATTTCTCCTTGATAATTAGAATCTATTACTCCAGCCAATACATGTATTCCTTGAGCTGCTAATCCTGATTTGGGTAAAATCTGTCCAAAGTGTTTTTTAGGGATTCTTACGCATATCCCAGTGGAGATTTTTCTTATTTCTTTTCTGTCCAACCAAAAGTCCTCTAAACAATGTAAATCATACCCCACTGAACCAGGTGGTCCTGGGTACGGTGCTGGGACATCTGGCCTCAAGGTCCAATACTCAATATTTGGGATCTTATGTGTTTGTTGTTTTCTAATTTGCACATTGGGGGTCATCATTCTGGCTAGAGGTGTACTTCCTCCCAATGGTCTATTATTCAAATTACACAAAGCCATGAACAAATTATCCTTCCAATGTTGATATGAATTATTGGAATTTAACTTCCTCAACTGTCCTTTCAGTAATCCATTCATTCTTTCAATTAACCCAGATGCTTCTGGATAATATGGAATATGATATATCCATTCTATATTGTTTAGTATACAATACTTCTTCATTTCATTGCCTTTGCAATGTGACCCATTGTCACTTTGAATCTGCATTGGGGTTCCAAGATATAGACTTATGAGATCTAGAGTTTTACAAGTATTTTTCCTGGTTGCATTCTTATAAGGACAAGCTACTAGTACACCTGAATAGGTGGCAACACAAATACATATAAACCTGCATCCTTTATCCTGGTAGTGGACCAATATAATCTATTTGCCAGATTTGGGCTGGGACTTTTCCTCTTGCTATCTCTCCAGTTACTACCCGAGGAACAGTTGGCTCCTTTTCCAATTGACATATATGACAATCTTCTGCTATCTGTTTTAACAGTGAATGAGAGATACTAATACCTCGATCTTGGGCCCACTGGTGTGTGGCCTTGACCCCCAAATGGCCTGCTGTTTGGTGGACCCATTTTGCTAATACCGGATCATCAGTTGTTGTCAAAGTAGGAACAATATGTTCAGGAGCAATCTTTGCCAGTCGATCAGCATGAGCATTGTACTCACGTTCTGGTGTGGTGGGGGCCACGTGAGCATCTACATGAAAAACTGATAAGTCAGTGACCAAAGACATGTTCTAGATATCTTCCCGTAATTCTTTGCCCCAGACTTGTTTACCATGAATTTCCCAATATTCATTTTTCCACATGGGCATCCATGTAGCTAACCCATTAGCTACCGCTCATGAATCAGTGAATATATGACACTGTCCTCCTTGTTCTATTTTGATGGCTTGATATACTGCCATAAGTTCAGCATATTGGCTACTTGCACCTATCCCAGTTCTTTCCAAAGTCCTTCTAGTACATGGGTTATAGGCCACTGCTTTCCAATGTCTTTTTTGCCCCAAATATTTTGCTGTCCCATCAGTAAACCATGCATGTCTCTTTTGTTCCTCAGATAATACATTATATCCCTCATTCCATTTTACAATGGATTGTACCAACTGTTGCTTTGGCTCAGGGGGTGTGTCATTCCTCTCAATTTCTATGTTTGCTACAGATTCATGTAGAGCAGAGACTCCGCTTTTGCCTGTTTTCGCTCTATTTTGAATATACCACTTCCATTTGATTATACTAGCCTCTTGGGCATATCCAATTCTGTGAGAAGCTGGGGTACTCATTACCCAGGTCATAATTGGGATTCCGGGTCTTAATATCACTTCATGGCCCACAGTCAGTTGTTCAGTCTCCACCAAAGCCCAATATGCAGCTAACAACTGCTTTTCAAAAGGTGCATACTGGACTCCAGATGAAGGGATTTTCCTACACCAAAATCCCAAAGGTACATTTCGGCTTTGTTGTTTTTGCCATAAGCTCCAGTTTGCATAATCATCTTGTACAGTCACTTGCAATTCCACTGGACCATTTTGCATGGGCCACAAATCTAGGGCCAATTGTATGGCAGCCTTGGCTTCTTTAAAAGCTTTACTCTGCTCAAGTCCCCAATCGAATTAATAGCACCCCAAGTGTCCTCAGGGTTTGCTGCCAATACAGGTTCTTAGATCTGCTTTGTTAAAGGAAAGCAACTCAAAATGGGTTAACAAGCTTACTTTAATCAGTCAGACATATATTGTTTACCTTGTTCTTGGGAAAAGGTCAGCACCCCAAACTTCAAAGTACGCAGACAGAATTATCAAGACAGAAACAGATGTAGTAGACAGATTTCAAACTGTCCAACCATTACATCCATACCCAGCCAACATCTGGGTTTCAACATCTGGGTTTTTTCAAAGCCGGGGTCTCAGGACAATGGCTTCCCAGAATCCATATCAAATCACAGAACACTTCTCAAAGTGAGCCCCCCAAATCAAAGATACACATAAGGGCTTATATAGCCTTCTCCTTGCTCAGAGAATGTAACAACCTTATTGACTCACTGGCCAATCCAGAAGTATCTACTGAAAAACAAGCCTCCCTCCCCAGGCTCCAGGTGCACTTTAGCCTAGGGGCAGGGAAGATCTTTAAAACTTACATTCCCATTACACTTTCTTTACATATTTGTGTGTATCTGCTATTTTCTATCCCTCTTAGCTCCTCTAAATTACTTTTGCTTGCTATCTTACCCTCCTATTCTTTGACCTGCCCCCTTCAATGACCTCTCCCTTATTCTCCCATTCCTATAAATCTAAACACCTCTCTATACTCCTCTATAAATTATTAACTTGGCCTATCCTCTAGAGAACCCTCCCTTATACTCTCCCTTCTCCACATCCCTTTGGCTTTTCATTTTATTTCTTTTATATGTTCATTCTCTCTCTCTCTCTCTCTCTCTCTCTCTCTCTCTCTCTCTCTCTCTCTCTCTCTCTCTCTCTCTCTTTCACACACACACACACACACACACACACACACACACAGATAGGTCCATCTTGAAATGATTACCAATGAAAGTAGTCTTCCAGAACTAACAGTCCTCCTCCCCATTTAGTTGGTTGGTTTTGTTCATTATGCTAGAGTCAAGTTTCAGTGTGTCTGACTGTGGCTGAACAGAACTGTATGAACTCACAATCTTCTACCAGAGGTGGGGAAGAAATAGTCCATGTGAATATCTCTGGTAGATTCTCTAAATTTGCACATTCTGCATTTCCTTTGATCTGTTTTAATTCTACTATGCTCAGGGAGCACAAGACCTTCTCTGATGTAGGCATGCCATGATGTTTGGTCTTGTGCCAGTGCATCCCAAGTCACACAATTATTTCCAAAGCTCTTGAGAGACCTTGAGAGTGTCTTTGCATCACTTCTTCCATCCACCATGTGAATGCTTCCCCAGTGTCATCTCTCCCTAAAATAATCCTTTTGACAAGTGTACATTTTGCATTCAAACAACATGGACAGCCCATCAGAGTTTCACTCTCTGAATCAGATTTTGAATGCTTGTCAGTTAAGCTGGACCTTAGTGTCTGCCACCTTTTCCTGCCAGGTGTTTTTCAGAATCTTCCTAAGACGATTCAAATAGAAGCGACTCAGTTTCCTAGAATGGCTCCGATATACTGCCCAGGTTTCACAGGTATGTAAAAATGAGGCCGGCACAATGGCTCTGAAGACCTTCAGTTTGTACATCAGTCTAATACCTCTTCCCTCACATAATTTTCTTAGGAGCCTCCCAAACACTGAGCTAGTTCCAGCATTGTATGCATCAACCTCATTATCAACATGTGCATCCCTGGAAAGTAACTACCAAGTTAAGTGAACGTATTCACAGAATTGAAACGTTCTCCATTTGCTGTAACTAATGATTCCAAGAATGCATGGTGTGGTGGTAGCTTATGTAGCACCTGTTTTCTTGTTGTTAATTTTTAGGCCAGAATTAACAGAAGCAGCCAAGTAATGATCCAGACTTTGTTGTATCTCAGCTTCAGAGACTGCATTGAGTACACAATGATGTACAAACAGAAAATCATGCACCAATACTCTTCCACTTTGGTCTTCACTTTTAGCTTTTACAAATTGAAGAATTTTTTATCAGTGCAGTAGCAGACCTTGATTATGTGTTCTTCCTCACTGAAAGCATTTGACAACATGGCTAAAAGCACCATGCTAAAAATCATGGGAGGAAGAACATAGCCTCATTTCACCCCAATTGCTGACTGGGAAGGCATGAGAGCATTGTCTGTTATCTAGAACCTAGGCAAGCATGTTGTCATGATTAGATCAATTTTCCATAATAGAAAAATAGGAATATAATGAAAAACATTTCCTTATCATGATGTCCATTTCAGGCAAAAATTACATAAATACCCCATTGCATTGACCTAGGCTTAAAGTCAGACAGGTGGGATATTTTTCATTGAAGAAGAAATTAAGTCATATTGGGCAAATTGAGTCAAGAGGAACCTACCTCAGATTAAGACAAGAGACTAAACAAGTTTCGATATGCAATTGCAATATGATTCTGCTTTAAGAAATTATGAATGGGGTGGGGCGAGCCAAGATGGCAGAGTAGAAGCACAACCTTCCCCTGGATCACGATTCGACCTTCCCCATTCATGTAAAAAGGGGAATCTAAACAAACTTTGGAGCTGCAGAACCCAAAAAATGACATAGAGAAACTAACCTCCCATTGCGGACAACCTGGCAGGCCAGCAGGAATCCAGCACAGTGCTCTGGGAGCTGAGCCCAGCCCCATGCCAAAGTTTTAGCCCCAGGGCGGGCCTGACCAGCCACTGGCCAGAGGGATTCCAGATCAGCAGCAGCTGTGGCTGTTTCCAGATTTATCGACACATAGATGCAAAGGACAAAGTGAGAGGTCAGTGCAGTCTGGACTTTGGGACCCAGTAAGTGGGAGTGCATGGCTTCTGCCCCACAGGGAGAGAAGATGATGAGACACCAGAACAGACAGTGAGCTCCACGTGGCTGCTTGAGCTCCTGGCGTGCAGAGTGTAGGTGGACCAAGCACCAGCATGAGGGGTAATCGCTATTGCTTTAACCTACTTAGATCTGGATTGCAGTCTAAGGTGGAGGTCCTGGGATGTGTCCAGCTTTCCAGAGAATGAGAAGACCTCAGAGAGGGCACTCATCTCATACCTCCAGCAGCTGAGAAAACCCCAGCATTTGGGACAAAAGCTCGCCTGTCTGGTGGCAGAGTCCTGCTGTGGCAAAAAGCCCAGGGTCAAGTGACTTAGGGGCGACATGACCAGGCAAAGGAAACAAAGCTGTCAGAAGATTCCAACATTACACTCCTATTTTGTGGACAAAAAGGAGCAAAGCATGGAACAGGAAGAAAACAGTGAAGTCAGAACTCCTGCACCAAAAGCTTTAAAGGAAAATACAAGCTGGTTACAGGCCATACAGGACCTTAAGAAGTAGATAAGTGAAGAGGAGGAAAAATTGGGAAGAGAAATGTGAACAATGCAAGAAAATTACAAAATGAGAGTCAACAGCCTGACTGAGGAAAATAATACCTTAAAAAAAAGACTGACTCAAATGGCAAAGGAGTCTCAAAAAGCCAATGAGGAGAAGAATACCTTAAAAAGCCAAATTTACCAGATGGAAAAAGAATCTCAACAGTTCGATGAGGAGAATCATTGCTTCAGAACTAAATTGGAGCAAATGGAAATTAATGATTTTATGAGAAATCAAGATGCTGTTAAACAGATACAAACAAATGAAAGAATAGAAGGCAATGTGAAATATCTCATGGGAAAAAACACTGACCTGGAAAATAGATCCAGCAGAGATAATTTAAAAATTATTGGACTACCTGAAAGCCATGACCAAAGTAAGAACCCAGAAATCATCCTCCAGTAAGTTCTCAAACAAAACTTCCCTGATATTTTAGAACCAGAGGGCAAAATAGAGGTGGACAGAATCCACCGATCACCTCCTCAAAAAGAGATCCCAAAAAGAAAACTCCTAGGAATATTATAGACAGGTTCCAGAATTCCCAGATTAAATAGAGAATATTACAAGCAGCCAGGAAGAAACAATTTGAATATTGTGGAAACACAATCAGGATAACCCAGGATCTGCAGCTTCTACACTGAGGGATCGAAAGGCTTGGAATATGATATGGCAGAGGTCAAAGGAGCTGGGATTAAAACCAAAAGTCACTTACCCAGGAAAAACTGAGTATAATGTTCCAGGGGAAAATATGGTCATTCAGTGGAATAGAGGATTTTTAAACATTCTTGCTGAAAAAACCAGAGTTGAACAGAAAATTTGACATTCAGATACAAGAAGCATGAGAAGGTAAACAGGGAAAAGAAATCATAAGGAACTTATCAAAGTTGAACTATTAACATTCCTACATGGAAAAAAAATAATTGTAACTTATGAAACTTTTCCCAGTAGTTGAAGGGAATAGAAATATATATATATATATGAGGGTATATGGGCATATGAATACATATGTGAATGTGTTTATATATATATATATATATTTACAGATATACCTCGGTAGAGGGCACAGGACCAATTTAACAGGAAGGGATGATATTAAAAGGTGAAATTAAGAGGTGACACAGGAATATAATGAGAGGAAATGGGGAGAGACAGAATGGGATTAACGATCTCATACCGAAGAGGCAAGGGGAAATGGTTACAATGGAGGGAAAGAATAGGAAGGCAAAAGGTAATGGGTCAACCTTATTCCCATTCAATTTGGCTTGAGGAGGGAATGAAATACACACTAAATAGGGTATCTCACCCTACAGGAGAGTAGGGGGGGAGGAGATGAGAGGGGGGAGGATGGAAGGGAGGGCAGAATGGGGGGAGGGAAGTTGGAAGCACCCACTTTTGAAAAGAGATGGAATCAAAGTGGGTAATAGAACAAATAAGAGGTGTGATAGCAGGGAGGGAAATATAGTCAGTCTTTTACAATATATCTACTATGTTATTGTTTTGCATTAGCCACACTTGTACATCCTATACTGAACTGCTTATCTTCCCAGTAATGGTGGGTGACAAGGTAAGATATACAGGCATTGGGGCATAGAGATCCACTGGAAAAGTCAAAAGGGGTATGGGAGAAAATATGGGAGAGAGTAGATTGAAGGAGGATATATCCTGTTTGTCTGCTATTTTGAGGGGGTGGGTAGGGGAAAAACGGGGAGAAAATTTGTAACTCATAATCTGGTGTAAATGAATGATGTAAATCAGAAGTTAATAAAGCAGTTGAGAAACAAATAAAAACAAATAAAAAATAAAAATAAAAAATTATGAATGGGGGCAGCTAAGTGGCTCATTGGCCCTGGGTTCAGGAGGACCTGAGTTCAAATCCAGTCTCAGACACTTATCACAAAACTAGCCATGTGATTTTGGACAAGTCACTTAACCCCAAACGCCCTACTTTCCACTCTCCAAAAAAAATTAAAAAAGCAAAAAAAAAAAAAAGAGAGAGAGAGAGAGAAATTAGAAATGGGGTGGTTTTGGAAAAACCTGGGAACACATAAAAACTAATGAGCAATGAAGTGAGTGGAACTGGTAGAAAATCGTAAATTGGAATAGAAACATTATAATGATAATCAACTGTGAAAGACTTGGGCATTCCTTTTATTAATCATGTATTTTTAGTTTCCAACATTTGCTTTTATAAGTTATTGAGTTTTAAATTTTCTCTTTTTTTCCCATGCCCAACATATCATGTAATTTGAAATAAGCTATACATGTACAATCCTTTTTTTTTTATTATTTGTCAAATCTTTATTGGGTAAATGGGAAAGGTTGGTAGAGTCTTGTTTAGTCCTTCTTGGCATCAGCCTTCCTCATGTCAGCTAGGACATTGCTGAGCTCCTCTCTCTTCCTCTTTGATGGGATGTGAGTTCCCATTCTTTTTTTTTATGAACTTAAGGACTCGCTTATCTTTGGAGACTTTGAACAATTCCATGGTCCACCTTTCATAAAGGGCAAATCCACACACCTCCTGGATCATATCTCTCACAAACTTTGTGTGTTTGGTCAAGCGGCCATGGCGGTGGCAGTGTCTTGGCTTTGCAACGTTCTTCATAACCTTGTGGCCCTTCTTGAAGCCCAGGGCCATGAGGTACCAGATACCCACAGCTGAGATGCATAGCCCCAATAGCAGCCACAGCAGAAGGGACTACATGTACAATCCTAATAGACATATTTCCACATTAATAATGTTGTAAAGAAGAATTAGATCGAAAGGGAAAATTATAAGGGAAAAAAAAGAGAGAAAATAACATGCTTTGATCTGCATTCAGAATTCATAGACCTTTTGCTGAATGTAGATAGCATTTTCCATTATGAAGTTTGTGGAGTTGTCTTAGATCTTTGCATTGCTAAGAAGAGCTTAGTCTATCGAGATCAGTCATTGCACAATGTTGCCGTTACCCTGTACAATTTTCTCCTGGTTCTGCTCACTTAACTCAGCACCAGTTCATGGAAATCTTTTTGGTTTTTTCTAAAGTATTCCATTTTTTATGGAACAATAATATTCCATTGAATCCTTATACCACAACTTGTTCAGTCATTTCTGAATTGATGGTCATTCTTTCAATTGCAAATTTTTGGTCACCACAAAAAGAGCTGGTATAAATGTTTTTGTACATATGGTTCCATTTGCGATTTGTATGATGTCTTTTAGATATAGACATAGAAGTGGTATTGCTGAGTCAAAAGGAATTCACATTTTTATAACTCTTTTGACATAGATCCAAATTTCTCTCCAGAATAGTGGTATCAGTTCACAACTCTACCAACAATGCATTATTGCTCCAACACTTACATATTAACCACATAACAAAAAAAACAAAAATCAAATACAAATAAAAAAAACATAAAGAAAATGGAAAAAAATGCTTATATCTGATATCAGAGTTCATCTTTCCTCTTTTATTGAAATTATCCTGCACTTCAATTGATATGGCACAATAATGTTCCATCAAAAAGGCAGGTAGGATTGAGCATCAGGTGTGGAATCAGGAAGACTCACCTTCACAAGTTCAAATTTTGTTTCAGACCCTTATTAGGTGTGTGATAGTGTGAAGCTCACAACATTGCTTCATAAAATGAACTGGAGAAGGAAATGGCTATAAACAGCTATCTCCTTCCCAAAATAAAACAAACTTCAAATGAGGTCACAAAAAGTCACACATGATTAAAACTAATGAACAGTAAATTCCATAAGACGTATATGCCACAACTTGTATAACCACACACTTACACAGTCATCCAAATGGTGGGCATCTCCTCCTTTTCTAATTCTTAGCTACCATAAATAATCTTTTAAATAATTTTATACAATATTTTCCCTTTTCTTGAACCTTTTTGTGATACATATTAATTCTTTTCCCCAGGTCAAAGAGTATTCATGGCTTTGTAGTCCTTTCAGAATACTTCCAAACTGTTCTTCAAAGTAATTGGATTAGTTAACAATTACATTGATGATGCATTAGTGTCCACATTATTCCACATCCCCTCCAACATTTGTTATTTTACTTTTCTATCATTTTAGTAAAGGTAGTAGGTATAAGGTTGCATTTCAGAGATTTTCAATTGCATTCATCTAATCAACAGTGATTTAGTACATTTTTAGGGGGCTACTGAAAGTTCAGAGATTCTTCTAAAGACTGCCTTTTCACATACTTTAACAATTTCTCAATTGAGGCATGGATTATATTGTAATGAATTTTGTTCTGTCCCCCAAGTAATTGAGAAATAAGGCATGTATCAGAAATATTTGCTTTAAAATTTTTGCTAGCTTCCTCAATTCTTCCCAATTTTGAATGCAATATTTTGTACAAAACATTTTACTTTGATGAAATAAGAAGGAGCCATTTTATTCCTCATTATCTTCTCTAAATATTTCTTGGTCATAAATTCTTCCCATAGCCACAGAACTGAAAGATATTTTTTTTCAAAACTCCATCAATTTACTTATGTTATATCAAAATTATATATTCATTCTGACTTTGTCTTAGTATATGGAATGATTGTTGATCTATGCCTAATTCCCTTCTAACTGCTTTTCAGCTTTCCCAAAATATTTTTAGTCAAATCTCTTTATTTTGTTATCAAAGATATAAATCAAATTAACAAACATCTATCCATATTATCTATATTCATCTCTCTCTCTCTCTCTCTCTCTCTCTCTCTCTCTCTCTCTCTCTCTGACTCTCTCTGTGTCTCTGATCTATCTCTCCTCCAAAAGCCCTTCCCCAATAGATAAGTGGTCAGAGGAGGTTAAAAATTAGTTCTCAAAAAAAGAATGTCAAAATATTAGCAGCCAAATGAAAAAAAGAAAAAAAAAAACTCCGAATCACTAATAGTAAGAGAAAAGCAAATCAAAACAACCCTAAGGTTTCACTTCAAAACCTGAAAATTGGCAAAAATGAGAAAATATGTCTACAGGCAATGTTGGAAAGATTGCCAGAAGATAAGTACACTAGTATTTTGTGGGTGGAGTTGTGAAATTGTTCAACTATTTTAGAAAGAAATTTGGAATTATGCAAATAAAATGACAAAAAGGTCTATACCTTTGACCCAGAGATTCCCTTCTTTTTTTAAAATTAAATTTTGTATTTATATTTAGTTTATATTATTAATTTCAACAGAATTTTGAGTTGCAAACTTTCTCCCCATCTTTCCCCTACACACAACCCCAAAGCATCCATCCCAATGTATACTTCCTTCCCCAATCTTCTCTCTCCTATATCGTCCCCCATCCTCGCTCCCACTTTCCAGTAGGGCAAGACGTGTCCCTGTACCCAGATGCCTGTATATCTTATTACCTAGTCGCACTTAAAAAATTTATATATATATACATATATATATAAACATATTTTTATTCCCTTCAACTATTCTCATACTCAAAAAAGTTTCATAAGTTACAATTATTGAGTCCATGTAGGAATGTAAATAGTTCAACTTCATAAGTTCCATATGATTTCTTTTCACTGTTTACCTTCCAATGCTTCTCTTGCTTCTTGTTTCTGAATGCCAAATTTTCTATTCAACTCTGGTTTTTTCATCAAGAATGCTTTAAACTCCTCTATTTCATTAAATTACCATATTTTACCCTGAAACATGATACTCAATTTTTCTGGATAAGTGATTCTTTTTATTAACCCCAGCTCCTTTGACCTCTGGAGTATCATATTCCAAGCCCTTTAATTCCTCACAGTAAAAGCTGCCAGATCCTGGGTTATCCTCATTGTGTTTCCACAATATTATTTCTTTTTGTTGGATGCTGTAATATTTTCTCCTATATCATGGAACTCTAGAACCTGGCTTAAATATTCCAAGGACATTTCTTTTTGGGAACCAGTGAATCCTTTCAACTTCTATTTTTCCCTCTGAATATGAAACATCAGGGTAATTTTCCTTTCAGATTTCTAGAAGGAAGATTTCTAGGTACTTTTTTTGATCATGGATTTCAGGTAGTCCAATAATTTTTAAATTATATCCCCTGGATCTATTTTCCAGGTTAGTGCTTCTTCCACTGAGATATTTCACATTGCCTTCTATTTTTTATTTATTTGGATCTGTTTAATGGTATCTTGGGTTCTCAAAAATCACTAGCTTACATTTTCTCCAATCTAATTCTGAAAGAATTATTTTCTTCAGTGAGCTTTTGAAATTCTTTTTCCATCTCTCAAATTCGACTTTTTGAGGCTTTCTTCTCCCCATTGCCTCTTTAAGACTCTTTTGCCATTTGAGTTAGTCTATTTTTAGCATGTTATTTTCTTCAGTCAAGTTGTTGACTCTCTTTGCATGATTTTCTTGCATCATTCTCATTTCCCTTCCCAATTTTTCTTCCATTTCTCTTATTTGGTTTTCAAAGTCCTTCTTAAGGTGCTCTATGGCCTGTAACCAGTTCATATTTTCCTGGAAGCTTGTGGTGCAATAGTTCTGACTTTGTTCTCTTCCTGACAATCCATGTTTTGATCCCTTTTTCCCCAGAAAAAGAATCTAAATTTGAATTGCTGTGGTTGCTTTGCTTCCCTCATTTTCTCATATTGCCACTCAATTACTTGACTTTTCAGCTTTTTGCCACAGTAGATCTCTGCTTCAATAGAGGAGAGCTTTGTTCCAAATTGATGGAGTTTTCTCAGGTGATGGAGCTATTTGTTGACTGCCCTCTCTGAAGCTTCCACATGCTGTGGCTCACTGGTCACACACCCCAGGAGCTCAACCCTAGACCACAACCCAGATCCAAGCAGGTTAAAACAAGAGCAATTACCCCACAGAATAGTTGCTTGGTCCCCCTACAATCTGCAGTCCAGGAACTCTGGAGCAGCCATGTGGCTGCAGCCACCATGCTTCAGCCGCTTCTCCCACCATGGGCAGAGACCAGACAACATTCCTAGGCTCCCTATTTCCAAGGTCTATACTGACCTCTCACTTTGTCTTAGGATATATGGATTGACAATCCTGAAAATTGTCATAGCTTCTGATGATCAACCCTACAGATCTTCCTCTAAACTCGGCTGATTGGGCCAACCTGACACCAAAACCATGGGCTCAGGTGGGGCTTGGCTCTCCTCTCAGTGGACCCTGATGAACCCTTCCTGTCTGCTTGCTGGGTTGTCTTCAGTGGGAGATTAATTTCTCTCTGTAACTTTAAGGGTTCTGTTGCTCTAAAGTTTGTTTAGTCATTTTTATAGGTATTTGAGGTGGTTATTGGGGGAGTGCAGCAAGTTTTCCTCCTTCTATGCTGCCATGTTGGTTCTGCCTCCCCCTTTCCAAAATTATTTTTTTTTCAATTTTGAGTTGATTACTCCAAAAACTTAGATTTCACAATTGATGAATCATCAGATTACTATGGTCATTTACTATTCTGTTTTTAATCGATCCCACTATTCCTCTCAATTTCCTAACCAATACTAGATTGTTTAGTGATTACCACTTTATACTACAGTTTGAAATATGTTAATGTTAGGCCACAATTTTAACATTTTCTTTATTTATTCCCTTTATATTCTTGACATTTTGTTCTCTCAGATTAATTTTATTTTTTTCTATATCTATGATATTATTCCTTGGTATTATGCCACTGAATAAAGTAAATTAACAAGTCAAAATTGTAGTTTTTTTTTTATATTGGTTCAGACCAACCCTGCAAAATAAATACTTTTCCTGTTGTTTAGATCTGTCTTTATTTTTATGAAAAGTGTTTTGTAAGTGTGTTCTATTAGACCTCAGGAGTTGGCTTTGCAGGTAGACTCCAAAGTATTTTTTTATGATCTGCAATTATTTCACATTGAATTTCTCTTTATGTTTTATTGGCTATATATAGAAATTCTGATGCTCTTTACATATGTGTGTATAAATATATATATATATATATATGTAATTTTCACCTATAAAGTATCTTTTGTGAAGTTGCTACTTTTTTCTGTATTTTTAGTTGATTTTATGTGGTCTTCTAAGTAAACAATCATTGTTTGTTTCATTTAGTGATAAACACTAAAAAGAATGAAGCTTTATTTTCTCAATTTATATTTCTCATCTATTTGCTATAGCTAGTATTTCTAAGGCAACATTTAATATAAAATAATTGAATACAATAATACAATATTGAGTAATAATTGACATCATTGCTTCATCCCTGACTTCTTTGGAAGGTTTCAAGTTCATTCTATTGCAGACAATACTTAGTGTGGTTTCAGATAGATGCTATTGGTCATTTCAAGAAAAAAAACTCAGTTGGTCATTATGCTTTTAACTTTTTATTTGTTTTTTAATAGAAATAAGCACTGTATCTTGTTTAAAAAAACTTTTTCTGCTTCTATTTATGTAATCATATGACTTACATTGCTTTTATTATTTATATGGTCAATCATGCTATAGTTTTTCCAAATATTGAAACAGACCTATATTCCTGGTGTGAAGTATACTTAACCATAGTGTAAGATTTTTGCAATGTATTGCTGTAAACTCATTGCTAATATTTTATTTAATTTTTTATCAATATACATTAAGGACATTGATATTTTCCCCCTCTGTTTTTATTTATACTGGCTTAGATATCAAATCCATATTTGGGTAAAAAAAGATTAAATTGGCAGGGATTTTTCTTTATATTTTTCAAACAGTTTATATAGTCTTAGGCATTATTTTTTTCCTTAGACAGTTGATAGAATTCACTTTAAACTCGATCTTGAAGTGGGCATATTTTCTTAGGGAGTTAGATTATTTTTTTTTATTACTTTTGCTAAGATACAGTTATTTTAAAATTCTAGTTCTTATTATGTTAATTTGGTCAAATTATAATTTTTGTAAATATTTGTCATTTTATTAGATATTAATATATTATATATTGTGAGTTTCACTGATGTTTAATCAGGAAAATAACTTAGTAATTGCTTTAATTTCACCATCTTTAATGTAACATTCAACCTTTTAATTTTCAAGAAAGATATTTTTTTCTTTCTCTTTAAAATCAAATTTACTAAACATTTATCTATTTTTATCTTTAAAATAAAGCCAACTCCTAGTTTTATTCATATTGTAATGGACACCAAGATATAACAGGAGAGCTAGGCCAATTATAATTTGATAGGAGTGTTTATTAACTGGCCGGGGCTGCCTCTCAGACTGAAAGACAGCAGTGGGCTTTCTGTTAGACATAATTTTATAGACAATGTGATTGCTGGCAACAGAATATGTTTCTAAGGGTTACAATGTCTTTAGCATTGTGTCTATTGATGCAAAACTTTCTCAGTATTATTCTTATTAAGGGAAAGCATTCCCAATATTATTTCTACTCAAGCAAAACCTTCTCAATATTATTCTTATGGAAACAAAGCCTTAGTGTTATTTCTACTGAAGCAAAACAGACCTGAATCCATGGGAATATGTGGCATGTTTTAGCAACACAGGTGAAACATTTCTTTACTTTTGGAGCCTATTAGGTGGTTTCCAAGGAACCCAGTAGGGGTCCCATCTAGCAGATTTAAGGGGGCTCTAGTGTATAATTTCTGGTGGGCACTTCACTCCCCCCTTTTTACTGGTTCATAGTTGTATCTCAGACTCTTCTGAGTACAGGGGAACGTAGGGGACATAGGCAGTTCTCAGAGCAAACAGCTTAATAGCTTGAATCTTTTTTCTAACATAGGTAGTTAGGCTGTTAATAAGGCAGGGGGTCAATAGCAATCCCAGTGACAACAAAGCAAATGGTCCTACAAGGGAAGTTACAAGTGATGTGAGCTAGGGGGACCAGTTAAAAAAAAAAAGATTGATACCAAGGCATAGATTGTTGATGATGAACCTGTCTGTCAGCCAAACATTGACGTACAGTAGCCAGAGATTCCCAAAGGACCCTGGAGTGGTTGACATAAAAACAGCAGGTTTCTCCAAGGGCCATACAAAGGCCACCTTGCTTGAGAAACGGGAAGTCTAAACCTCAGCGGTTTTGGAGAACCACTTCGAACAGGGAATCTAGGGCCATGTCCAAGTAGGAGATTTGGATCTCCAAGTCTCAGATATCTGTGTAGACTTGGGAGGTGAGGGCTTCAAAATGACTATTTTCTTGTACTCGGGCTGTGGTTCCCACTGCTGCTGAACCTGCTATGCCTAGACCAACTAAGATAGGGACTAAAATGGGGACTGTTGTTTTATAGTGGGCTTGTAGCCCCAAATGTTCATGAACACCTTCTCCTGAATAAATGTATATCTGTGGAAGGACATGAACTAAAATGCAGAATTCGGGGAGTTACCAGCAAGGAGGCATTACTGTAAACAAGCAGTTAAGACTAAGTTACAGGCAAACCAAGCATTTTAGGGGCTAAAAAAAACATTTGGTTAAAATTGCTGTTTGGCCTGATTCTCCAGAGTCTGATGCTGAGTGAGAAAAAGATAAAAAAAGAAAAAAGAACGATAAAATGAAAAGGATGGATCTAGGCAGAGATCAGAATCAAAACACAAATCACCTAAAAAGAAGACTGGAAAGGATTCTGGTAATTGGGATACTTCTGGCAGTGAACTAAGTGAAGGAGAATTAGAAAAGTGGAGAAGGACCCTCTTGGAACAACTGGATGGTAATCAATAAATTAATTATACCAAATATATGTTTACAGTATAATTAAAAAATGTCTAGTTCAAGACAGGGATTCTGATGTTTTAAATTCCATTGTAGCAACACTATCTTTTAATTATATCACAGGAAGAAGTGCATTAAGTAATGTTACAGTGGAGTTGACTTTAAATCTGCAAAAGGGAAGGAAATTCAAAACTGAACATGAAAACTTTTGATTCTGTATAGAGAATCATTTTCATATCATCACTCTGAAGCCCCTTTTTGGGTGCTGCAAAATAGAGTAGAGATGGTGATTTATTGATTACCACAGATGTCCTTACTTTTGTGTTCTAAAGTCAATGCCACGATGATACTTTTTTGAGGTGGTTTGAAATTTGCAGAAGTTGGATTTTGAAGATATAATGAAATTTTTTAATGCATAGTGGTACAAAAAAAGCACCAGCAACTGATCAAATTGCTTTTTTGTGCACTTCCTAACTGGTTTAACTGATGTGAATTTTTATGGTGAACTAAAAAAATAGGTGTTTTTTGATGAAAACCCTTAACTATATAGTAGTGCTAATGGGCACTACTGTATTATAGCCACCATTGTTAATTTTAAAAGCATCTGGAAGAATAAAACAGAAGGCTATTGTGAGGGCATTATTTGAACATCTATTTTGAGGTGATATTTAAAAAAAGAAATTAACATCAAATCAGATTGCAAATTAATTTAAATATGTTGCCTTAAGGACCTACTAAAGAATGTGCCACCAAATTTTAAGTGACAGTTGCCATATCCTTGTCTAAAAAATAAATCAATGTTGACTTAAACATTTTCTTTAACAAAAGGTTGTCTTGATTTAAAAAGAAATCAGATCTCTTTCCATCTTTCTCTCACTCTCTCTCTCTCTCTCTCTCTCTCTCTCTCTCTCTCTCTCTCTCTCTCTTTTTAATATCCTCTGTCCAGGTTTTCATTGAGGAAAACTTTTCCCTACTCAGTGAGAAGTATTGACTTCCATGGTACACATTCTAAAGCATTTCTGATTTGAATATTTTTGTACATTTTTATCAATTATTAAGCCTTCTCTTCTAAAAAAAATCCTGTTTGGGAAAAAACCTCGACCACCGAAGCACAAAGGTTTTTATAAGGTGACTGCTGGAGGGTGTAGCCCCTAGATTAATACACCAGGCTTGTCCCTGCACATCTCCTAATATAAGCTTCGGTGGGCCAAGGTTATAGCAGGCAGGGAGATTGGTGCCGGTGAGCGTGGTCTTCCAATACTGAATTTCATGATCAGTCAAACCCTTTGACAAATTTAAACCTAGCCCAACAAAATAAGGAGGGGCAGGGTTCAAGCGAAACCAGCAGTCAGAAGTTAGGCTGGGATGCGAGGAATTTAGGAAAGACAAAACAGTACCAAGAACGTGAAAAGTATAAGAGTGGGCATGTAGCCTGGGGTTTGCAAAAGTAATGCCTGAACTTTCAGGGGTTATGGTAGAGGGTGGGTTAAGGTGCCCATACAGAGTTTGATCAACTTCCAGAGGTGGGTTAAGAACTGAGTTGGGAACAATGGGAATGAGATCCCTTGGTACTGGAATGTGTTGAATAGTAAACAAGGCTCCAGGATCCCTTCCTACAACATAAAATGTAACTCCCCATGTCCTCCCCATTTTCCAAGTATGTTTAGACCAATTTAAAATACTGATGACAACCGGGTTTCATGACTTAAGGGTATTACAATGAAATGAAATGTGGTGGTCACGGTTGCACTGGAGACCCAGTCAGCAATGGTTACACAATCCCAATTGACAGAGTGATATTTCCCGGTCCCTCCCCCCCCCCCACAATTGGGAGACCCATTCTCAGGGCAGACATATGACTAGGTTGACCAAAGGCTTCTTTTCTGCTCCACAAGCAGCACCATCGGTCCCTGAAAAATACATGCCTGTGTAGGTAAACAACATAAATCTGAGGCTAAGCAGGGTACAGAGATCAAAGAAGAGGGTGGGCTGGTGCTTGTCACATATTTGAAATTAGAGTCCCATCAATTGTCTTCATAAAAATCCAAAAATACAAAGTGGGAGTTTAGGGGTTAGAACCAACTAAAGGCAAGAGCACTAGAAGGAGGAACATCACAACACTCTGTTGATTTTCAGTTGTAAGTCACTGGTGGGTTCTGCAACTCACAGGTCTGGAGAGCTGGGATGAGTCGTCACTTTGACTTTGGAGTGGTGAATCCAGGCTTTCCTTCTGGTCACTTTAACAGCAGATGGGGTAGTCAGTATAACCTGGTATGGACCAGTCCAACGGGGCTCAAGTGAGGAGTCTCGGGGTAGTTTGCAGGGGGGCACTCAATCTCCGATATTCACTGAGTATGCAGGATCTTGGGGTGGTGAATGAGGAGGGGCCTGGTACACTGCCCAAACCACATTGTAAACGTCTCAAGGAGCCTGGAGGGAATTGAGAAGTAAATCATTAACAGTCATACATAACAGCATTCAACACCCAAAATACAATAGGAGGTGGGGTGCTGAACAGAATTTTAAAAAGAGAAGTGAATTTTACACATATGAATTCAGTTACAAATATTAACACTTGCTTAGATGATAGAATCACTACAAATTCAGATTAAAACAGCAAGTTCTTTTCTGCTTTACAATTTGTTACATCAATTTAGCAAGAAATATGTCTTGCAAATGGAAGTTTTAGTAGGTCTCTTAGAATCACACTAGAGATTTTAAAAATTGCTTCTAAAGGTATTTTTCTTCTTCAAAACAGTTTCAATGATCACTAAACCTTTGTGAAGAAAGTTAATTAAAAACTTTTAAATGATCTTAAGGAGTTTGCATAAACTTTCTAAATATATTCTAGTTCTATATGAAAAAAAATATTTTATTTTCCAATAAGCTAACATAAAAAAGCTCACATCTTTTACTGATCACTTGCTCTGAGCATAGAAACCTGTTACAGAAAGGAAAAAGGCAGAGACAATGTGACATTCCAAATATGACAGAAGAAAACGTCCTTGGCTCTGTGTAAATTCAGGTAGAGTTACAGATATTCCATCTCATGCAGCATCTGTTCCACCTCATAGCTAGACTCAGGAATAGGTGGGAAACATTCCTTTTCAAAGGAACCTCATGGGTAAACTGAGCCAGGAGGGATCCCATCCCAGACAGAGGCTGAGATTGTCCCTTCAGCCCTTACCAAATGTAGACCTCCACCTGTTGACAGCACAGGATCACATTCCTCTGAGTAACTAGTGGCATTTCCTCTCAGATGCCGATTTAATGCAGACAACTAGACCCAAATTCAGACTCAAAATAAAATTTAAATTATGGTCCCAAGTGCCTATTACCTTGAACAACAAGCCTCACCAATCACAGCTTAGAGCCAGTTATAATTAGTTCTATTCTTATGGAGCTGTGATAAACAATAAAATTGTATCAGATCTTATAATGCAAGGAATTTCTTTTCCTTCTAAAATATAAAAGCCAATTTATAAAAATACTTTTTGGTCATTTCAACTTCTTAGCAAGTTAGGTTCATTTAAATCTTCCTTTCTCAGGCTGAATGACCTTGCCTGGAAATAATTTATAGAGAATTTAACAGTTTTACAACATAAGGAAAATTTATAAAAATTGTAAGCAGGAGAGACTGCTGTGAGTGGGCAGAAATAGTCAAACAAATTTTCATACAATAATCAATAAACAATTTGAGGTTTTAACATTAAAACTTTAGCCCAAAATAGCTTAGTTAACAGTTTTACAAGTTTTTGTTAATAGCAGATATACATATTTAAAGTAACACTACTGGTCTTACACAATTTTCTCCTCACTCAGGTTTTGCAATATACAGTGTAGATATAAAACAATAATGAATTACAAGATGACAAACAAGAAAAAAGAAATACAAGACGATAGTACATTAATTGCATTTTCAAATTACATATAAGACTAATTGATTTTACCAAGTGAAGATGCTAGTTGACTTCTGACCTCATTTTCTCCTCTCTTTTTCTCATCTCCCTACTTTATAGATGAATTAAGACTCAGGGTTAAATGATTTATTCTAGGTCACACAACCAGTCAGTGCAGGGTTCAGAATACACTGTTTCTCACTGACAAGTTTTTTTGTTTTAAGCTTCCAAGCATATCACTTTATTAAGCAATGCACACCAATTATATAACAAATCTTTTCCAGGCCTTCCTCAATTTTGCTCCCCAGATACAGGGGGAGACACACTTTGATGCACTAAAAACCATCAAATAAGAACAATTAATTAAAAGAAAATTAACCAGGCTGGGGCGGCTAGGTGGCACAGCGAATAGAGCACCAGCCCTGGAGTCAGGACAACCTGAATTCAAATCCGGCCTCAGACACTTAACACAAAAACTGGCCATGTGACCTTGGGCAAGTCACTTAACCTCAATTGCCCCTCCAAAAAACAATAACAACAACAAAATTTAACCAGGCTACAAAATTAGGCAATCTGATTTCTAATTGCAGGAAAGATTTGGAGCTTTCCAAGTTGGGAAAGGGAAAGTGAACAAATGCAATAGCCTAAAGTCAGAAAATTTGATGTTCCATTCCCTTCAAGTGTCTGTATTCAATCTAAGGAACCTGGAAACAATAACTGATTAATCAGTAAAGGTCCAGTTAAGAACAGACTAATCTAATCATCTCAATTCCCTCAGTTCCTTGAGATGTATAATTGTCAGTAAAGTCCTTGTATCTTTGGATCAGACAGGGTTTCTGGTAAGTATAATATAGGGCTTTAGGAAATTTCTTTAGTTCCTTGGCACTGGAACAAGCAAAGTGATTATTTTCAGCAACGGAGAAATATCTTAGATGGTACTGAAGTTGGGGCTTCATGGTACAGAGTGAACTCAATATTTCAGGGGGAAACCCTTTATTTTTCCAAACTCATCACACTCAAAGTACATTATCAGCTTATACTGTATAAAATAAACCTCTATGAATGCTTAGCTGTAGCAGACCTTAGTTATGGGGTGTTCACTTTGCCTGGAGCATTGAGGAGAGGGTTTGGGGAACTTGAAGTAGGAACTTCAGGCTCTGCTTAATTAGAGAGGTGGACTTCAGGGTACCTGGGCATCTAAAACTTGCTGATGGAATCTAGATCAAGTACCCTTTTACTAAACTATGTGGCTGTGGAAAGAATATATTTTTAGGCTGAATAGCTCAGATGTAACACACACTTTAGTAGCTCAGATATATCCCAGGCTTAGTATATGGGATGAAGATTAACTTGTATTTGTACCTGTGTTTCACAAGCTTCTTTTCCCTTCTCTAACTGTTCCCATGTCATTCAGAGAAAAGAAAAAAAAAAACATTCTATTAAAGGGATTTAACCTTTCAGGTAGGCAGATGACAAACCCATATAGCTCCGATGTAGCTACTGTACCTTCCCCCCCTTTTTCTTTTTGGAGGAAGTTAACTCAAATTAACTAAACTGCAGCCCTAGCCCAGTTATAGCCAGGACAAAAGGGAGAGAGAAAAAAATCTTAATGGTTCAAACCTCTTACTGTCTCCTTAGCTCCATCAGAGCTGGATGACAGGGGAGGGCTCCGTAGCCCTAGCTAAGAAGAACTAGGACCACAGGGAAGACAATCTTAGTGAATTTCTTTTTAACCTTTTGCTCAAATAAACTTTTCTTAGTTGTTCATTCCTTCAAAATTTCAGATCTACTCCAAGACTTTAAAAGAAACTGTTTCTCATACCACATATATAATACAACTGTTTACTAGTAACAATCATGGTCTTAATTTTGAACTTTGAAATAAAAACAATTGAATAACCAAGCAGGTGACCTTAAACTTCAGTTTTTGTAGTGCCAAATAGTAATCAGAATAAATTCAGTTACCTGGATCTATATTCCCAATGATGTTGCAGAGTTCTCTTTCTGTGACCCAGGACATGGTTAAGTGTTAGTCCTATTTCAAAGTTCATCTTGAAAACCTACTTCTCTTTGATCATTCAAGTGACCCCCTTTCCCTTAGATTTTTGGGGAGAAATTTCCCATTCTCTTTCTGTCCATTTGTCTTTCTACTTCGAGAACTTTGGCTGGAGTTCAAGGAGTAGAAGGAGAAGTGGTTTTCTGGCAATAGCCTTTCTTTAAGAGATTATTCATCTTTCTAGCTCAGGTACAGCATTCTTTTGGATGCTTGGGTGCATTTGGCTTACAGAGTGGCAGATTTAAAATTTCTTTACAAAGACAGACAGAATATTAAAAAAAAAAGTGCAGCAAGGCAAAAGGAAGAAGGTTTCCTTTTTTCTACCTACCAGTATCTCAGAGACAAGATATACACAAAACAACACAACACACAGACAGTGACATCTAGCAACAATCCACAAACAAATAGACAGTTTAAGATAGAGTAACACTTTAAAAGCAAACATGAAATTCAGAAGAGAGGGAAAAGAGGAAAACCAAAACAAAACAAAACAGAAACTGGGCACTCCATCAGCGTCCTGACCTTGGAGGCCTGTAGGGGGCATACCGCAGTTCAGCTAGCCTCCTACCTTTACCTGAGGCCGAGGGACAGAGTCTCGGTAATCACCCCCTAGGTACTTTCACAGACCCTGAGTACTCACCGAACAAAACACTCTTGGATCGAATCGAAAGAATTTGGATAGGACTCAGGTTCGCCTCCGCTCAGGGAAGCAATGTGAGCCTGGGGCCGAGGAATTTCACTCGGTGGCCTCCCCTAGGTCAGACTCCTCTCCTGGCCCTCCAGGGAGCCTGGTCCAGCTATCAAAACAGAGCCAAAGGATATCTCAGTGGAACCTCCAGTCTGTAATGGACACTGAGATGTAACAGGACAGCTAGGCCAATTATAATTTGATAGGAGTGTTTATTAACTGGCTGGCTGCCTCTCAGACTGAAAGACAGCAGTGGGCTTTCTGTTAGACATAATTTTATAGACAATGTGATTGCTGGCACCAGAATATGTTTCTAAGGGGTTCAAGGTCTTTAGCATTGTGTCTATTGAGGCAAAACATTCTCAATATTATTCTTATTAAGGCAAAGCATTCCCAATATTATTTCTATTCAAGCAAAACTTTCTCAGTATTATTTTTATTTAAACAAAGCCTTAGTATTGTTTCTACTGAAGTGAAACAGACCTGAATCCGTGGGAATCTGTGGCATGTTTCAGCAACACAGGTGAAACGTTTCTTTACTTTTGGAGCCTATTAGATGGTTTCCAAGGAACCCAGTAGTGGTCCCCTCTAGCAGGTTTAAGGGAGCTCTAATGTAAAATTTCTGGTGGGCACTTCAATATGTTCCTTGGTTTCTTTCAATTTTATTATTATTTTTTTTATTTTCAGTATTTACATTTTATTGATTAATTGAGAATTTTCAATCTGTTCTTTTTATAGTTTTAAATTATTTTTATTTTAAAATTTTCATTGTCGATTCATTAATTTACTCATTCTCTCTTTTACTTATGAACTTTTAGAAATACAAATTTTCCCTTAAATGCTATTTTGACTGCATCCAACAATTTTTGGAATGTTGTCTCATTGTTATTCTCTGTAATATTTTTTTTTGTTTCTGATTTTTTGATTGCTTATTCTTTGATTTTACATTTTTTTCATTCTATACTTCCACAGACCTATATTAATTGTGATTTTTATTGCATTATGGCTTTAAAAAGCTTACATTTGATATTTCTGCTTTTCCATCAGTAGTTATGAGATTTTTTTTCTGCCCAAAACATGATTATTTTGATTAAGCTGCCTTGTACAGCCAAGGGGTAAGCAAACTGCTTTCTATTCCTATTTTATTTCTTTAGAGATACACCATAGCTAACTTTTCTAAGATTTTATTTATTCTCTTAGCTTATTTTTAGTTCATTTAATAATTAGATCCATTAGCTCTGGAAGAGGAAAGTTGATGTCATAACTGGTATAGATTTAATATCTATTTGTTCCTTAGATGACTTAAGTGTTAAGAATTTTGATGCTATGCCATTTGGTACATAAATGTTTACCATTTATATTATGTTACTTTAGGTGATTCCTTTTTTTTTTAGTATGATACAGTTTCTTTGTTTATCTCTTTTAATTATGTTAATTTTTGCTTTAGATTTTTTCTGATATTATATTTGTTACCCTTGTCCATTTTACTTCATTTGAAGCATAGTAGATTTAATTTTAACCTTTTATTGTAACAGTCTCTCTGTTTCAAATGTATTTCTTATTAATACAATATTGTTTGATTCTAGTTTCTAATCCACTATACAGTCCACTTTTATTTTATAGGCAAATCTATCTCATTCACTTTCAGACTTATGGTTGCTAATTTTGCACTTTTACCTATCTTGTTTACTATTTTAAATTTTTCTTGGTCTCTTTTTATCCTGTCCCTTCTCTAAATGAATTTTGCTTTTGAACACTCTCTTCCTTTATTCATCCTTCCTTTATCCATTCTTGCCTTTTTCTTTCCCCCTCCCTTACTATGCCTCTGTTGACTAAGAGTGAGATTCAACTGTTGCCAGTATATCTTCTATGATAAAAGTTCTTTCATGCATGCCACTTTACATGAAATAATTTCGCCCATTCTCATAAGTGTAGTAGTAATGGAATATAAAGATCCCCCTGTATTGGCTTGGTTTTTGGTGTTAAAACCCAGAGCTTGTTAATACCACTAATGGACTTATTGACATGAAAAGAGAGGGCTGAACTGGGAGGAGCTGGTGACGTCTATTTGGAGAGACACAAGAGAGAGGAAGAAAAACTTTTTGGAAGCAGCACCCTTTTGGAGGCAGACAGAGACTGAGAGGATTGCTGAGGGCCACTTTGAATTGCCCAGGACTTTTGAGAGCTGCCACCCAGGGTGTGCTAAAAAGCTCTGGCTTTTAACACCAAAAACCAAGCCAATACAGGGGGATATTTATATTACATTACTATTACAATAAGTTACACTTTTTTATGTCATCCTAACATAAAATGTCATCCCTACACACTCTCTAAAAACCTTCTAAGTACCTTGAGCCTTCTAAGATATTTTATTGCCCAAATGTTCCATTTCCTTTGCTTTGGAATCTGCTAAATTATGTATGATTCTGATTATGGTTCTATAATAGGTAAATGGGTTCTTCCCAACTGTTTGCAACATTTTCTCCATAATCTGAGAGCTCTGGAATTTCACTAAAATATGCCTGAAAATTTCCATTTTGGTATCTCTTTAAGTACATGCATACACACACATACATACGTACATACATACATACATACACATAACCATATATACTTGCATGCATATTTATTTACAGACAAGAATAACTTACTGAGCAAAAATTAATATAATTCTATGGGGGAAAGTCATATCTTTAGTGAAATAGATGACTTCTAACATTTCTGGTGAAATTTCTGGTTCTAGGATGTTGGAGTTTTGTTCATAATTTCTTGAAATATGATGTTTACAATATTTAATCATGTCTTTGGGGAGTTGCATCATTCTTAAGTTGTGTCTTCTCCACTTCTTTTTTTCCAGTCACTTGCTTTTCCAGTGATATATTTCACTTGAAATATGTTTTCTTTCTTTTAACTTTGTTTTATTGTTATGTGATGCCTCATGTTAGTTTTCACTTAATTCAAATTTTAAGGAATTATTTTCTTCAGTGAGCTTATATATCTGCTTCCTCATTTGACTCATTTTATTTTAAGAAGTTATTTTCATTTATACCATTTGACCAATTCTCTTTTTATGGTGTTATTTTGAAGGATGTTTGGTTTCTTATGTAGCAAGGTGTTAATTATCTTTCATAATTTTCTTGCATTTGTCTCATTTCTTCCTCATTTTTATCTAGTATTCTTTTTTATTGATTTCTAAAAATAGTTTAGCTATTCCAGGCATTCTTGTTGAGCTTCTATCAAATTCATATTATACTTTAAGACTTTGCTTATGCTTAATTTGACATTTTATCTTTTGAAAGAAGTTGTTTCTTGATCTTCCCTTTCACTTCAATACATTTTATAGTCAGTTTCTTTGGTTGCTCTTTTATCAGTCTTTTTCTTGACTTCTAATTTTATTTAAAATTGGGTTTATATTCCTTTACTGGGGGTGGGATAAGGTACCAAGCTTCATGATTTTGTTTGCTAATCTTTTCAGCCCTAATTCTGGGGCTTGGAAGATTTCGTTGTTTTCAAAATGGTGTGGTCTGGGGAAAGGTGTGGTCATTGCTCTCCTTGTCTTCATTATGGACCTTACTCAGATAAAGCTGTTCTCCCTACAACTGAAAGAACACTGTTCCTTAAGACCCTCCATTCCTTGTGAATGCAAGCAATCTTCTTTGTGGTAAAATTGTGAAAAGTTAATCAACAGTAGAATAACCATAGTACTCTGTGCCCAGTGCTAGCACAATGTACCCTAATAATTTCTTTCTCTCCATTTGTCAGACTTAATTATTATTTTTTGCTTTAACCTTCCAAAGATTCTGCTATTGTTGCCACCTCTAAGGCCCACAGAATGCATTGTTGCAATCTGTTCTCTGGACCAGCTCCCACCCTGGTGTCATAGCCTCTCCTCTCACCCCCTAAGTTGTCTTGGACTGGAACTATGCTATATTTTTGCTGGTTGTTTCACTCTAGAATTTGATTTGCAGCATTATTTTAAACTTATTTGGAGACAAAGGATAAAAGAGTTGGATTCTTCCTGTACTCCGTTATTTTGGCTTTTACCCACAGGTCTAATCTTGCATTGGACCAAATTCTGAGGAGGAATTTGTAGAGATCAGACAATAGGGGAGTTTTAGGAGACAGAAAACAGACTTTGCCTTAAATTGAACCAGATAGGAGCACTGAAAAGGTGCAGGTCCCTAGACTGTTCTTAATATCCTGGAGCAGCAAAACATTCAACATCCCATGAGAGCAGTATCAACATTAGCCAAGAACTCACCACTAAAATTTTTGCAGAATTAGCATCATGTCTGAAGTCATGAAGTAGATTAGAAAACTGGGGGGGTATATAATGTCCCATAATATGATGAGTTATTATTGTGACAATGACTTTTTGTGCCACAAATATGGAGGTGAATGATTCTAAAATATTTAGAAACAATATTTTAGAGAAAAGCACTTGGGGACAAATTCAAAGACGTTTTCTAGAAGAGATAAAGCAAGGTCAAAACTAAGAGTTAGAATATTTCTGGAAATAAAATAGCATTTATGGGAAAATGGAAAAAAATGAGAGATATTGAAGAAAAAATTGAAAATGGAATTAAAAAATTAATAATGTGATACAAGATATACAAAACCTTGTATGAACAATAAAATCCCTGAAAATTAGAATGTACCAAAGAGTAGACAATGACTTCATGAGACAACAATAAATAAATAATAAAACAAAGTGTAATAAAAAAGCAAAGTCCAAAGACTAAAAAAAAAATGTAATATATTTCACCGTAAAAGCAAGTATCCAGAAAAAAAATATAAAAAGAAACAGGAAAAATAGGAATCATCAGGATGTCTAAATGTCATTCAAAAAAAAAGAACCTAAACTTCATAGATCTGGGAATTTTAAAATAAAAGTGTGCTAAGTGAAAATATAAGAAATTGATCAGTCACCTCCAGAAAGAAACATAAACTTGCAAACTTCTAGTTATATTTTAATAAAAATCCAGAGATTTGAGGCCAAATAAAAAGTGTGGTAAATAGCAAGAAAGAATTCAAGTACTGAGTGATGACAGCATAAGAAAAATTTTTGCAACCATACCTATAGAAGTGGGATAACTTGGAGCATTATGTTCAGCAAGTAAACACACACATATACATATATGTATACATGCATACACATGTACATACATATATGTGTGCATATTTGTTTACAGGCAAGAATACCTCACCAAAAAAAATGAATATAATTCTATGGGGGAGAAACAAATCCTTAGTGAAATATATGACTTCTGATCATTTCTGATGAATAGGCCAGAGCAGTGGATGTATTATATACATGTTCCATGTGTCATATTCCATAGAGGCTGTTCAACAAATCAGCATAGGAATGGTACTGGTAAATCTTGGTAATTCTAAAAATATAATGGAAAGATTAGGTAAGGACAATACATCAGCAGAAGTTGAAGAGATGGAAAAGAAAGTTGGGGAAATTATCTCACATAATTAGAGCATAAAGGGGATATCATCACAAATAAAGAGGAACAGTAAATAAATGGATATTAGCTGATTAAAATAAAATATTGCTAAAAGAAGCAAAAGGCTAGGAAAGTAGAAAAGTAGAAGGAAAGTAGAAAAAGTAAAGTAATTTTTGTTAAAACTGGGTACCTCTGATGAGGTCATTCAGTCAACCAATATTTATGAGGCACCTACTACATTGCAGTCATTGTGATAAGCACCTTGGAAGAAAAAAACAAAAACAACAAAAGACAAATACTGTCCTTAAATAGAGAGGGGAAAACTGCTTAATGGTAATTTGAACCTGAAAAACATTTTTACATGGCTGAATTAGAAAAGTAAAATAAATATATTAATGCCATTGTTTTTCAAAAGGAGAAAATACCAGTGAATAATAGAATCAAGGAATTTCTGTTGGAATTGAGATAAGGAGCATATTGATGGGGGCTTGGAATAAGATTATTTTAAATAAAACAAACCCCACATAACTAGCAATATTTTTACCTGAAAAGAAAACAAAGGAAAAAGAAGCAGAGGAGAAGTGATATATCATTATATATTAATGTTAAATATTAATATATTAAATATATTATTATATAATATATTAATATATAACATAACATAACATATAATATAACATGACATAACATAATATATTAATATACAATGTATATATTAAATTGAAGAGAGGAAGATGGGACCTAAACAATCTACCAATTTGTAAATTGCTATTGTAACCTGGTGATAACAGGTTTCAATCATTCATTCATATTTTTTCAATTAGGTGTTAAAAAAAAGTGAAATTTTCCACAAAAATTTTGGTCAAATAGTACTAGGAAACTTGATTATGCTCCAGGTTTTACATATGAATTATCTCTTTAAATACTTTCTTATTTATATTTTCAAAATTAATAACATGTTGCAAAATAATGTGACTGGGGGAGGCAGAGTCAAGGCGGCAGACTGAAAGCAGGGAACTCACTTGAACTCTTCCTTGAATTCCTTCAGTAACCACTAAAAAGCGAATCCAAAATGTTTTAGAGTGCTAATATCTACCGTGAGATGGAGCATGGCAGATTTGTAGTCCAGGAAAGTATGGACATGAGATTGACTATGGGGACCACAGAGTGGGAAATAGGGGCTGCACCAGCATGGAACTGGAGCAAGCCAAGATGAATTGATTCATCCACCACAGAGGCAATTTCAAGAGTTCTCACCACAATACAGTGGATCTTTTTGGAGCTGAGTAAGACACAGGCATAGGTCCCATGGCAGTGACAGCCACTACTCCTAGAGCTATCAAACCACAGCCTGGATATTTAAAAATCACCTACCTGAATTTCCAGGATCCAAGATGGTGGAGAAAACTCTAACCACTCTAATACCCCTCTCTGACCCTGAAAACACAGATAATATTGCTCCATTGTAAAATGCTGAAATAGTGGAACCAGCGGCAGTGGGAATCCTAGAGGAAAGGTGTGGGAGTATTTGGGCCTATGCTAAAGTGAAGGGTGGAAGGCATCCCAAAAAGACACATCTCTGCTGACCAGTAAGAGACACAGAACAAGAGGGGGATGGAGCCAGCAAGTGCTAACATCAGAAGCTCATGCATGCTTTCCCACAACCAGGGCAAATGGGAGACACCAGTGTGGCCCTGGATATGAGCAGCTCAGCCTGTCTGTCTAGCTTAGTGGCATAAAAGTGGAATTCTGAAATTGCCAGACCATCACTCTCCCACATGTTACACCATGAGCATCACAAGGACAACACAGAAAAGTCCTGGCTTTGGTCTCAGTCTGTGCCCCCAGAGGCCATAACACCAAAAATCAATAACCAGACTCCCTACCTCCCAGCACAAGATGCATGGGTCATAATCCTCTGTACCACAGAAGCAGAAATCCACTCGAAATCCAGGAAATGAGCAATCACAATGGGCAAAAATGTAAGTTAAAAAAAAAACAATTGAATCTTATTATAATGAGCAAGAAGAACTAAATTCACAAGAGGACAGCATTGACTCTACACCAACTCTGAAATCTCAAAAGAGAATATGAAATGGTCTCAAGCCCAAAAACCATTTTTGGAAGAGCTCAAGAAAGATATTAAAATCCAAATTAGAGAGTTAGAAAATAACCTGACCAATTCTCTTAAAGTTAAAATTGCCAAAATAGAAAAAAAAAATCACTGAATAAAGCAGCTCTTTATAAAGTAAAATTTGTGGGGAAGCTAGGTGATGCAGTGAATAGAGCCCCAGCCTTACACTCAGAAGGACTTGAGATCAAATCTGACCTCAGACACTTAATACTTATGAGCTGTGTGACCTTGGGTAAGTCAATTAACCCCAATTGCCCTGACTTCCCCATTGCAAAAAAAAAAGAGTAAAAATTGGGGTGGCCAGGTGGTGCAGTGAGTAAGAGCACAGAGACAGGATGACCTGGGATCTACTCTGGGCTCTGATACTTAGTACCACACCCAGAAATAACTGGCCATGTAACATTGAGCAAGTTACTTAACCCCAATTGCTTTAAAAAAAAAAAAGAGTAAAAATTGTGAAATGAGAAAAGAGCTTCGAAATGTAAATAGAAAAAATATCTCCCAAAAATAAAATCTGAAAGTATGGAATAGGAACTTCAAAAATTAAGCAAGGAAAATAATTACTAAAAATTAGAATCAGTCAAATTGTAGGTGATGACTTGAGAAGACAGCAAGAATTAATCAAAATATAAAGAATGAAAAATTAGAAGAAAATGTAAAATATCTTAAAGGAAAAACAACTCACATGGTGAAGAGATCCACAAGAGAGAATCTAAGAATTATTGGTTTATTGGAAAGCCACGATGAAAAAAAGACTCTGGACAAAATCTTCCAAGAAATCATGTAGGAAAACTGCCCTGAGGTCCTATAACCAGAGGGTAAAATAGTTATGGAAAAAACGTACTCTACACCTCCTAAAAAATATTACAAACTGAATACTCCAAGAAAAATTGGAGCCAAATTCCAGAATTATCAGGTCAAGGATAAAATACTGTAAGCAGACAGAAAGAAACAATTCAAATATCACAGAACTACAGTCAGGATCACACAGTACCTTGCAGCTTCTACATTAAAAAATCAGAGGGATTAGAATATGGCATTTCATAAGGCAAAAGAGCTCAGACTGCAACCAAGGACCAAATATCGAGCAAAACTGAGTATAATCGTTTAGGCAAAGAGATGGTCATTCAGGGAAATATGGGACTTTCACACATTGCTGATGAAAAAGCCAGAGCTCAATGGAAAAAAAAAATTGATCTCCAAATACAAGACTGAAGAGAGACATAACAAGGTAAACAGAGAAAACACACACACACACACACACACACACACACACACACAACTTTCCATTCAATAAGAACAAACAGTTTCCATGCCTACATGGGAAGCTGATACCTCTCAGTATTGAGAATTATATAATTATAATTACATTTATTGATGATATACATAAATAAAGGTTGTGAGTACAAAATAAATAAAGTGATGGTTAAAAACATTATTAATGGATGGAAAAGGGACAATACTAGGAGAAAAGGAAAGGAGGAGGCCGAAAATGGTAAATTATGCCACACAAAGAGGAATAAAATTATATTATAGAGGAAGGAAAAAAAAGAGGGAGATAAATATTATATGAGCTTTTCTCTAATTTTGTGTCAAGGGAATAGTATGAACAGTTAAATATAGGATTCTATTGTGAAGAGATACAGAAACATATTATAATAGAGTGAAGGGGCTGGAGAAGAACACAGCAAGAAACTTACTCTCATTGATTTTGGTTCAAGGAGGGAATAAGATATTTAGTTAAGTATAAAAATTTATCATGATTTAGAGGCATGTAATGGCAAGCACAGAAGTAGTTCACACCTTGTTTCAATTCAAGTTTCTTTTGAGACTTGTATTAAGTCTGTTAAAAAAAAATAGAACATGTGAACCCCACAACTTGTGAACCCTAGAACAAATGAATTCCTGCAACAGAAAGGGGAGGAGCTAATGATCATATATAGGGAGAACCCCAGAGTAGAGAAAGCATAACTGAGAAGGGGACTCTTGTGGGGGCCGAGTCAAGAAGGAGAAAACTTGTGGTATCCCAGCACTCTGTCTTCTCTGTCTGTGGGACCTGGGACCTTACTGGAAGCCCTTGAAAGAGGATTTTCTGGTTGTATGTTTACAAACGTCCTGGAGGAGGGTTTTGGAGGTCCTGGGACTTTATTGATGATTTGTGCTGACCTCTTGCACCTTGTTTGTGGGTCTGTGTGGATTTCTATGTTTATGATTTGTGTTGAGATCTCAGACCTTGTTTGTGGGTCTGAGTTGATTTCACAGGCCAATAGTGAATTGATGATGGTGCAAGCAATGTGCATGAATATTATTGTGGCTCTGTCAAGTTTTGTTTTCCCAGAAACAGTAACTGTGAAGGACTTGAAATGGACTGGACACTGTGAACTTTAAGATAGAACAGGAACTGGAAGAACTATATGAGGAGCTGGACAAGGACCTGGAAGCTGCCTGCCTTTGAACCCAGGTGACAGTTGGAGCTGGGACCATGGAAGAGGATCCATGAAAGCTGAGAGCCAGCCTTGAGTCAGGGTAAAAGAAGTTTTTGCTTGGATACTGTGCCTTGCCTGAGAAGATTATGATTTACTATGACCTAGGAGTTGAGAACTTTGACTCTTGTACTTTGTTATTGAATTAACGATTTTGTGATTGAATAAATGAATGTACTTTGTTTAAAACTATGTGACCAATTTGGTAAAAAACTACGTGGCCATTTAAGTAATAAGTTGGTGAGTTGTGACATGGTTAATACTGTATTTTGATTTTCTGTGATTAGTCGTAACATTGTGAATGCTGTATCTTGATTTTCTGTAAATGTTTTGCTCTGATTTGTTACTAAATCAATAGTGAGTTTGCTATAATATGTAATCATAACCTTGAAAGCTGTTCCCAACAGCAGGCCTCGGGAAAGCTTTGTGTATGGCTCTACAAGGCAGTAAGAGGGGTAAGGGGAAAGGAAAAGGGGGTTGTAAGAAAGGAGGGAAGAAAAAGTAAGGTGGAAGGGTTGGAAATGGTAGGGCAGTTAGTAGGGAGGGAATACTGAATGAAGTGATGGTCAAAAGGAAAACTTTTAAGGAGAAGAAGGGTGAAGGTAGAAATAAAAGCATAAAGAGTAGAGCGAATATGATGGAGGGAAAGACACAGATAGTAATCTTAACTGTGAATGAGAATAGGATGGACTTTCCCAAAAGACAGAGGCAGATAGCAGAATGGATTAAAAACTCAAATCCTACAATATGCTGTTTACAAGAAACAAATATGAAACAGGGGGACACATAGTTTAATGGTAAAAGACTGGAGTAGAACATATTATGATTCAACAAAAGTAAAAAAAAATACAGGGTCAAGAATCCTTATCTCAGATAAAGTAAAAGAAAAAATAGATCTAATTAAAAGAGAAAAGGAAGGAAGCTATATCCTCCCAAAAGGCACCATTGACAATGAAACAATATCATTACTAAAGATATATGCACCAATTAGTATAGCATTCAGATTCTTAGAGGTGAACTTAAGGGGGTTAGTGGAAGAAATAGATAAGATAACTATACTAGTAAAGGACCTCAATTTCCCCCTCTCTGAACTGGATAAACATAACCTCAAAATAAATAAGAAAGAAGATAAGGAGGTGAGTAGAATTTTAGAGAAGGTAGATATGACAGACCACCAAAGAATAGTGGATGGGCATAAAAATGAAAATGGCTTCTTCTTAGCAGAATGTAGAATGTATGCAAATATACCATGAACTAGGACATAAAATCCTCACAATCCAGTGCAGAAAGAAGAAATATTAAATGCATCCTTTTCAGATCATGATACAATAAAAAAATTACATATAATAAAGTGCCTTGTAAAGATAAACTAAACTAATTGGCAACTAAATAATTTAAATCCTAAATAATTTAATCTTAAAGAATGATAGGTACACGGGGGCAGCTAGATAGCACAGAGAGTAAAGCACCAGCCATGAAGTCAGGGGGAACAGAGTTCAGTTCCTGCCTCAGACACTTAACACTCACACACACAAAAAAACTAGCTGTGTAACCTTGGGCAAGTTACTTAACCCCAATTGCCCTCCAAAAGCCCTCCCCCCAAAAAAAAGAAAGGTCCAAAGAAAATTCATAGAAAAAAATCAGTAACTTCATTCAAGAGAATGAAAATTATGTGACAAAATAAGAAAACTTGAGCGATGAAGTGAGTTGTATTCTTAGGGGAATTTTTATATCTCTGAATGCATACACAAATAAAATAGAGAAAGTGGACATCAATAAATTTACCATGAAAATGAAAAAGCTAGAAAAAGAACAAATTGAAAATCCCCAATTAAAAACCAAATTAGGAATATGGAAAATAAAAAAAAGAGATTAATAAATTTGAAACTAAGAAAAGTATTAAACTAAAAAATATAAAATTAAGAGTTTGTTTTGTGGGGAAAAAAACCTAAACTTTTTAAACCTTTAGTCAATATGGATAAAAGAAAGAATGAATAAAACCTCATAACTAGTATCAAAAATAAAAAGGGTGATATTACCTCCAAAGAAGAGGAAATTAAAAAAATAATTAGGAATTATTTTGCCAAATAATATGCTAATAATTTTGAGAATCTTAGTGTAGGGGATGAACATTCACAAATATATAATTTTCAGAGATTAACAGAAGAGGAAGTTAAGTACTTAAATAACCCCATCTCAGAAAAAAAAAAACTGAACAAGTCACCAATGAAATCACTAGGGGGGAAAAATTCTCCAGAGCCATATGAATTTTCAGGGGAATTCTTTCAAACATTCAAAGAGTAATAAATTCAAATATTTTACTGATGATTTGGGGAAAATGGAAGAGCCCTAGCAAATTATTTTTATGCTACAAATATGATACTGGTTCCTAAATCAGGAAGAGCCAAAACAGAGAAAGAAAATTTTAGATCTATTTCCCCATGAACATATGAAAAAATATTAAAAACATATTAGGAAAAAATATTACAGCAAAATTTCACAAGAATAATACACTTTGATCAGGACAGATTTATTCCAGGAATGCAAGGATGGTTCAATATTAGGGAAAGTGTCAGCATAATCAATCATATTAACAACAAAATTCAGAGAAACAATATGATTATGGCAATAGATACATAAAATATTTTGAAAAAATACAACATTCCTCCTAAAAAGAGAAGAAGACTCAGGAATAAATGGAGTCTTCTTTAAAATGATAAGTATCATCTATCTAAAACCATAAGCAAGTATAATATGCGATAGAGAGAAGCTGGAAGCATTTCCAAAAAATTGGGGGGAGGTAAAACAAGAATGTCCACTATCACCCTAATTATTCAGAATTGTGAACTGTAGCAATAAAAGAAAAAGAAATCAAAAGGATTATATTAGACAAAGAAGAGACTAAGTTATCGCTCGTTGCAGATGATTTGATGGTCCAATTAGAGATTTCCAGTGAATCTTGTAAAAAAAATTTCTTGAGGTAGTAATAAATTCAGCAAAGTTGAAGGATCCTGAGTATTCCTATATATTTCTAATGAAGTCCAACAGCAAGAAATGGAAAGAGAATTTTTTTTAAAGTTACTATAGACACTGTAAAATATTTGGTAGTCTATTTACTAAAACAAACCCAGGAACAATATGATCTCAATTACAAAACTCTTTTCACACAAGTAAAGACAGATCTAAATGATTGGAAAAACATCAGTTGATCATGGCAAGGTCGAACTAATCCTACAAAAATGAAAATTTTAGCCAAATGGAATTACCTATTTAGTCCCATATCAATCAATCTATCAAAAAAATATTTTACAGAGTTAGGGAAAAAAAATCACTAAAAATTTCATCTTGAAGAACAAAACACCCAGAATATAAAGGGAATTAATGAAAAGATATGCTAGGGTAAGGTACCCTAGTCATACCAGATTTCAAACTGTATTATAAAGCAGCAGTCTTCAAAACTACTTGGTAGTGACTAAGGAATATAATAGTGGATTAGTGGAATAGATAAGGTACATGACACACAGTAGCCAATAATTGTAGTAGTCTACTTTTTGATTCACCTTAAGTCCTCAGCTTCTGTTATAAAAACTCACTATTTGACAAAAACTGCAGGGATAATTGGAAAATACTATTGAAGAAACTGGGCATAGACCAGTATCTTACACCATATGCCAAAATAAAGTCTAAATTGTTGCACGATCTGATATTGTAAGCACTTTGGAAGATCAAAGGAATATTTTACCTGTCAGATTTATGGAGTAGGGAAGAATTCATGTCCAAACAAGAGATAGAGAGCACTAAAAATGCAAAATGGGTAAGTCTGATTGCATTAAACTGATCAGCTTTTGTATATACAAAACCAATGTAACCAGGATTAGGAGGGAACTGGAAAATTGGGAAAGAATTTTTATACCCACTGTCTCTGATAAAGGTCTCATTTCTTTATTTTTTATTTATTTTTATATATATTTTTAGCAATTGGTGTTAAATAACTTCCTCAAGGTTACATGGCCAGTTATTTATGGGTGTGGTTCTAAGTATCTGAGCCTGGATTCGATCCCCAGGTCATCCCGACACTGGGGCCAGTGCTCTTACTTGCTGATTGCCCTGGCCACCCCAAAAGGTCCCATTTCTAAAATACACAGAGAACTGATTCAAATTCATAAGAATACAAGCCATTCCCCAATTGATAAATGGTCAAAGGATATGAATAGGCAATTTTCAGAGGAAGAAACTAAAGATATGTATAAGCATATAAAAATTCTCCAAATTACTTTTGATTAGAGAGATGCAAATCAAAACAACTCTGAGGTACCACATCTCACATGTTAGATTGGCTAACATGATAATACAGGAAAATGATAAATGATGGAGGAGTTGTGGGAAAATTGGAACTCTAATGCATTAATGGTGGGGTTGTGAACTGATCCAACCATTTTTAAAAGCAATTTGGAACTCTATCCAAAGGGCAATAAAAATGTGCATACCCTTTGATCCAGCAATACCACTTCTAGGGCTGTATTCCAAAGAGATAATAAAAATGGGAAAAGAATCTGTATGTACAAAAATATTTATACCCACTCTTTCTTTGGTGGCAAAGTATTGGCAATCATTGGGATGCCTTTTAATTGGGCAATGACTAAACAAGTTGTGCTATATGAATGTAATGCATATCATTGTGCTATATGAAATGATGAGCTGAGAGACTTCATAATAACCTGGAGAGACTTATAAAAACTGATTCAAATTGAGGGAATCAGAGCCAGGAGAACATTGTACACAATTACAGAGACACTGTATCTGTGATCACTGAATTTGATAGATTTGCCTCTTCTCAGCATTTCAAGGGTATAAGACAAATACAAAAAACGCATAATGGAAAATGCTACACACATCCAGAGAAAGAATTACAATGTCTGAGTGCATATTGAAACAAACTACTTTCTCTCTTTTTTCATTTTGTTTTGTTTTGTCTTCTCATTGTTCATTCCGTTTGTTATAATTCTTCTTTATAATTTGAACAATGGCATTTTTTATAGGATTGCATTCTGCCGTGGAGTGGGAAGGGGGAGGAGAAAGCAGGGGAAGTAAATTTGAACCTCAAAAACTTGTGGAACTGAATATTGTATCCTACATGTAAATAAATTTAAATGAAAAAAAAAATAAAAGTATAACCAGAAAAGTAATGGAAGTAAGAGAAAAGTGAGGATTATTGAAGAGATGAATACTAAAATGTTTACGTGATTTAGAGAAGATAGGGATTTTGAAAAGATGAAAATATTTTACCATTATGTAGTGATTACTGACCTTCAAATGGACGTCCTTAGTAGAGCTTAAAGGAAATCAAAATGAGTTTGCTTAAGAATAAAATGTATTGTAAAATATCAAAACTGGATGAGGTCCATGATACCTTCTAGTTTAACATTTTTTTTTCAATGGAAATGTTCACAGAGAGTCAAACATGACTGAAATTACTTAACAAGAGCAAGAAAAACAAACAAACAAGAAATACTATACAACTTCAACAGTAGGGAGCTTATCCATCCTTTACTAAAGAAAATGGAACTCTACTTTCAATTTTGGACAGCTCTAATTGTATGGAATTTTATATTTATTGTTTCCTGCCCTGTGAAGTAATGCTGAAGAAACATAATGCTTGAAACATGTGAAAATCTTTTTTAAATAACTGTATAACTTTAAGTTCTCAATAGGTTTCTGACAGACTAAACAACCCCAGTTCCTTCAATTAATTGTTATACATAATAGTCTTCAATTCAATCAATAACCCAGTCATACTTTTTCATTGTGGACCAATATCTTTGCTCACATTCAAAGGTGGCATAGTGAGTAGTACTGGATCTGATGTCAGAAAAGCCTGAATTAAAATATCATCTCATACTTAATAGCTTTGTAGTTCTGGAAAATTGACTTAAACTTTCTCTGCCTCATTTTCCTCATATGTAAAATGGGACTAATAATATCACCTCCTTTTGAGGCTTATTGTACTTAGAAAAGTACATAATGTTTATAAAATTCTTCACAATCTCCAAAGTGATATGTGAATGCTAGCTTTTGTCACCATCACCATCATCATTAATTACCATAGTATATATTCCTCAAAATGAATATAGCCCTCTATATATGGCATAACTAGGAAATGCTGCATCAGGTCTATTTCTTCTTTAACTCTACTCACTTCATCACTCTTCATGTCACCTAAGAGAAAAATTTTTGAATGTCTTATTTCATTATTGACTTTCAAACTTGTGTCCTTTAACATTTTATGAGATAGAACCAGAAGTTGGAGTGTTTACAGTCTTCTGAATGAGGGCATCTAAAACTGGGGTCTGTGAAATTTGTATATATATCTCTATCTATCTATCTATCTATCTATCTATCTATCTATCTATCTATCT
>NW_027187460.1:47402249-47454063 GCF_028583685.1 Petaurus breviceps papuanus
TCTATCTATCTATCTATCTATCTATCTATCTATCTATCTATCTATCTATCTATCTATCTATCTATCTATCTCTATATCTATATATCTATATATCTATATAGATATAGATAGATATAGATATATACATTTAAATGATTTTTCAGTATAATTTTTTTCACAAGTCTATGTACTTTATTTAATTAAACACTTCATTTTGATAAAGAATCCATAAAGTCACCAAATGTCAAATGACTAAATGACTTTCTCTCTCTCTCTCTCTCTCACACACACACACACACACACGCAGACACACCCACACAGACATGCAAATTTGCCATGGCTTTCATGACATAATTTTAAGTGAAATTTCAAACATATGCCATTTTTATGAAAAATAGCTTGTGTTTTCACAGTCCTTAAAATATATTAACTCATTTGATGTTCACAATGACCCTGTGAGTCAGGTGCTGTTATTTTCTTTATTTTATTTTTTTAAGCAATTGGGGTTAACTTGCTCAAGGTTACATGGTTAGTTATTCCTGCGTGTGGTGCTAAGTATCTGAGCCCAGATTCAATGCCCCAGGTCATCCTGACACTGGGGCCAGTGCTTTTACTCAATGAGCAACCTGGCAGCCCTGTATTTTGTTTATTTTAAAGAAAATAAAACATAAAAGTAGGGACTCAGAGTCAGGGGTCACACAATTAACAAATGACTAGAGGTGAGCATTAGGTTTTCAATCAAACCAATTCTTCCTGACTCCAAATATAGGATTTTATCCACTATGCCTTCCTTATGCTCTATATTCTGGATTTCTATCCCCCATTAGAAATGAAAATTTTGCTTCTGAAATCCAAACTTTCTTTTTCCTTTTCTAACCCAGTTGACAAACCACATACTTCCGAGTATATTCCCTTTTCTGGTATCTATCCTGCCTCCCTCCACTATCATCACCTTCAGCTTTTTTACTTTTCCCTGGTGAAAAGTAAGGTGTTTGTGGGAAGGAACTCTACTTATTTAGTATTTTTGGTGGATATTTTTCCTTTTTTATCATATTTGTTTTTGTTTGTATTCCACCCAGTACTTGGACCAGTGTTTTACACATAATTAGCACTTAATAAATAATTTTTCATTCATTTGTCATTACATCTCTCCTGAAAATGAAGAACAAAAATGTTACTAATCTAGATGGAAAAAGCAACACTTCAGACTTTGAATGTGGTCTAGTCAGAAGTGAGTTTTGTTCCAGTCTAATTACTGATAATGTGTTTTTATAAAAGAGAAGTTGCTTCCCAAGAACAGTTGGTTAAGCACTTTTGTAGGTAGAGCACCTTGTGTAATAGCAATGGAATTTAAGGATCCCCCTATATTGGATAGGTTTTCGGTTTGATTGTGCTAAAACCCAGAGCTTGTGAATCCCACTTGTGGGATGGACTTGTTGACATGAAAAGAGAGGGCTGAACTGGGAGGAGCTCTTGGTGTAATTTAGAGAGACACAAGAAAAGAGGTAGGCAGAAGAACTTTTTGGAAGCAGCATCTTGGAGGCAGAGAGAGATGGAGAGGATAGGTGAGGGCCAGTTTGAATTGCCCAGGACTTTTGAGAGCTGCCACCCAGAGCTGCCAAGGACTGAGGACACATGGCTGTTATGCTGGTACTTTGTCTGACTCTTTTGATGTTGTTTTGCCAGATTTGTTCACTGGTGAAAGACAGTGCTGTTGTTTCAGAGGTATTGGAACCTTGCTGTTGCTTCAGAGCTCCTGAGACTGTTCTGCAGACAGAGAGTGAATTCTGTCCACTGGTGAAGGACAGTGCTGTTGTTGCATAAGTCCTGGAACATGGCTGTTGGTTAAGAGCTCCTGAGACTCTTCTGCAGGCAGAGAATGAATTAATGAAGACACTGGCAATGTATCTTGTGGCCTTGCTAGGCTTTGTCTCCCTAGGAACAAAGATTGCTGAGAATGTGCCTCGGGTCAAGATGAAGAAAAGACCTTTCTTTGTGTATTAAATGCTGTGCTTAAGCTTGTTGTAACTCTGGGGTAGATGGCCTATTCAGTTGTAATCCAAGGGTGGGGAACTTTTGACTCTTTTGTGCTCTGTGATTGAACAAATGAATGTACTTTACTTATGACTGGAAACTAATCTCCATTTGAGAAGAGGGTCTTTGTGGTTGACTAAATGAATTATAATGTCCAGGGGTGTAGTATTACTTGGAAATTATTGAATTACACTTGGCAAATGCTGCATTTTGAATGATGGTATATTTTGATTTTCTCTGTTCTTAATTTTTCACTGAATAAAATGGAGAGCACCTATGCTGGTATTTTGAACCTTGGGATGTTGCCGTTGCTTGGCATTACACCTTGCTAGGTAATTGAAGAAACAAAAAGTTTATTTAATACCTTGCTACTATTTCTCTCTTAGAATTTAGTTTAGTGGATATAATCATATGCAAATGTGTGTATATGTATACATACATATATTACCTGAATATTATATGAACACATATATTTCTCAATTTTGTATACACTTGTGATAAGTCTATACACATATGTGTGTACATAAATATATGCCTATGTGTATACATATATATATATATATTATCATGAGTATACACAAAATTAAGATAATAAAAAATAACGCATGGCAAATGTGTGAAAGATGTATGCTGAAAGAGCATTATGAGCTAATTATTAATTTAAGGCATCAAGTAACACTTTGTTGGAAGAAGAGGTGTTTGAGTTGGATCAAGGAGGGGAAAATGACATTCATTGTAAGCAAAGTGAAGAAGTTAAATAAAGGCACAGATTTAGGAAATAGCAAAGGATGTTTTAGAGACATCAAGAAATGATTGCTCAAAAGTAAAAGATGTTGAGGAATATTTTAAAATCATCATGAAAAGTTATAATGATATAAAATTTGGCAGGCATTTTAAAGTCATATAAAGGAATAGGAATTTAACAAGGTAGAAAAGAGAACAATTAAAGATTACTGAGCAGAGGAGAGCACCAGACATAAGAAAAAATCATGTCATGGATTGAGTCTTAGGGGACTCCTGGAATAACAGATTATTTAGGAGAGTAGTGCCATATTTCAGATGAATGGTAAATAGTCCATATATTCATGGGGTGGGATGAGATCTTCTGGCAAGATAACCATTACCACTTTGATAAGCGAATAGATATGAAGAAGAGAGTAGAGCAAAAAAATGTAAACAAGGATTTCACTATGGAAACTGGATGAAAAATAACTCCACATACAAAAATTTTGTTTTATGTAGAATAGAATTAAACAGAAAGATTTTTTTAAAACCTCTATTTTAAATAGGTATGAGATTTTGAGAAGTAGATAGAGATGTGCTATAGAAATTTGAAGGTACAATGTGCAACTTAAAATAAAAGAGAGAATATACATATATATGCATGTGTTTATATATATGTGTGTGTGTGTGTGTGTGTGTGTGTGTGTGTGTCTATTTGTATACACACACACACATACTTACACAGACACATACTCCCTGGAAAGGTCAATGACTTGTATTTTCTGGTGGAACACATTCTTATGAGCTGTTGGGAAACTGGGAAAGAGGTGGGAATTGGGAGGGTAAGCTACAACAAAATTTATCCGATGCCATTTGATCCATTTTCATGCCCAGTTGGGTGATGACCGAATGTATTGTATTACTGATATTTTAAGAATCTAGCATTTAGAAAACAAATTGAATGCTTAATAATGTTAATTGGTTGATTGATTTGGTGGTTTGAGAGAAATTCAAGTTTTGATAAGATTTCATAAAAAGTATTAGATTTTTTGTTTGAAACAAAAATCAATTAAGACTCCACAGATAATGCCTTTTGACACACTCTTCAGTTTGAAATAAATGAGCACTAAAATCTAGGGATGAAACAACTCCACATCATGTTACAGACTTATGCAATTTTCCTAAACTTAAAAAAATAAATACCTCTGGAATGTAGCAAGGAAGGAAGAAAATGGTTTATAAGTGCCTACTGTTTGCTAGGCACTATGCTAATTACTTTTAAAATATTGTACAACAATCCTGAGAAGTAGATATTATTTTCTCATTTTTAAGTTAAGGAAACTGAGACAAACCAAGGTTAAATGATTTGCCTTTGGTCACACAACTAGTTAAATATCTGAGTCTGGATTTATACTTGCATCTTCCTGACTCCAAGCTTTGTACTTTACCTACCTGCTTGTTCCCCCTCATGTTGATCTAAATCTGAAATTTCATGGGTGTAAGGAAATCCAAGTGAAATAATTCCTTCTACCACTGCAGATAGAACCAAAAAAATGTATTTGTTAAACAACTTTTATGTGTCAGGAACTGTGCTAGTCACTGAGGGAACAAAGATAGGAGTTAATATGTAATGACTTTAAGGAGATTCCATTCTGTTTGGGGAAATAACATATTTACAAATGTAGAAATAAACTGTATATAAAATCAAAACATTTATTTATGGGATGATAAAGGAAGGCACTAATTTTGGGGAAATGAAAAAAAACTATTAAAAAAAGTGTATTCAACTCAATGCTTTAGAGAATCTTGCAGAAACATTTAAAGATTAAGTTATTTCCCAGGGTCACCTTATGAGTACTCTTTAACATGCAGAATTTGAACCTAGATCTATTTACTATGAATCTAATTCCTTATACCACTGTACCACACAACATCACAAAATATAAATCAATAAAAATATTGGTAGTTAACATTCATAATATTTCTAGATGTATACCTATCTTAATATCTATACTTATATCAACTCCATCTCAATCTTGATTAATATTTCTAACTTTACCTATATGTATATCTCTTTTTGTCCATTTCTGTATGTGTAGCTATATCTATCTGTCTCTACCTTTATCTCTATATCTGTTTCTATCTCTAGCACTATTCTTATTCATACCCATATCCATATTTATGTAGGTCTAGCTTATATTATGTCTGTGTCTATATCTGTATCTATCTCTATCATTACATATATATATATATATATATATATATATATTGCTACATCTCTATACCTATCCAAATCTACATATCTACATCTATATCTATACTTATATCTATATGTACATATCTGTTTACCTATTTCTCTTTGTATCTTATACAATCTTAATAAAACCTCTCTTAAGTGCAGTACACTCTGCTAATCACTGGGGTGATACAAATGGAGAAAAAGAAAACAAAATGTTTGTCGTAAGCACTAGAGTCAAGAAAGATCTGGTTGCAAATCCCTCCATGATTCTTACTATTTTTGTTTGCATTTGCAAGTGACTTACCCTGAGTTCCATGAATCAAATTTGCTACAAATTGCTGAGGGTTGCCATGAAGATCAATTAGGATATTTTATGTAAAATATGTTGCAAACCTTAAAACACTGTGTTTTAAATTATTATGAAATTTTGCTTTTCCCTCAAAAGGCTTGCATTCAAGTGGAAAGATAAGACCAGAATAGAGCTCGACATAGGATACAAAATACATTAGAATTATTTCAATACATGATTTAGAATTATTTAAGAATCCATTGAAAGATACAGAAAGGAGGTATGTTTTGAAATAACTCAAAATGTGAGGAGGGGGTACTTGCTTTCAGTTACAAAGCTATTTAGAGGAAGAAATAACAAAAAATAAATAAATTTTCAGTTGTGTAAGTCATACATATCTTTGAGTAGCTAACAAGTACAAAAACAAGTAACCAATAAGTTCTTGAGATCTGGTGCCCAAGGAAGTTTCCTGCTTGAGTACAAAAATAAATTAAGAAGATGACCTGGAGATTAATCACTTTTCCTTTAATTATCTAAGTGATAATAAGGCTGTAAAATAAAAATTAAGAACATCCTTTGTTTATTCTTTGCTCAGTAACAACAAAATGTACCACAATGTGCTTTGAAGAAGGCAAACAAAAACAATGGTAGCAGAATCAAAATGATCTAATTCATGAATTGTATTTACCACACTCCAGCACTAGTCTTTTTCATTTCCACTTTTCCCAAACACAAATTTTCTAAAATAGTATAAATGCATCTGTCAGAGTTCTATCAGTTGTAAATGCATCAGTAACCTGAAAGTTATATGCTCTTAGTGTAAAGATGAATGAAATCTCTGAACACTTTAACAATTTAGGAACACTAAAATAATTTAGAGTTGACTGAAATGCTAGAAATTGTGCAACTGGGATCATTAATCTAGGTAATAAGAAAGCTGGGTGCATTGTACTGCTACAATATAGTCTACAATGCTTTATTTGTATTGTGCAATTTTTTGTAAGAAAACTCAATTTTAACCATTTGATTGACATTTCAGAGAGTTGCTGCTGTAGTTGTATATGTGTGCAATGGCAAGTTATAGAGAATACAATAAAACAACCTATTGTTGTGATATTAAAGTTTATTATATATTGATATATCTGTGATCTTATTAATATTGGTAATCCTTACACTCATACTGATCATAAGACTTATTCTTTGCAACTGTACAGATTTTCCAATAAATCTCAAATAAGGGGTTCATCTAAAATGCTGATGGCAAAGATCTTTTAATACTTTCTGAAATGCAGTACAATACTTTGGTTTATCTAGCATTCATCAATCTCACTAAAAGACTGATATACCTCCTTTCTTAGGGATATATGTCTTTGATAATACCTCAAAGATGATATAAAATCACAAAATTTGATAACTGGAAAAAAAAAAAAACTTCAGCAGTCATCTAGAATCCAGAAGAAAACTCAGTAGTCGTCTCTCCATGTCAGGAGAGACTTACTGTTCTATCACCTAGTCATTCAAAATGTGCATTTTATTAAACTTTGGGGCATTAGAAATTTAGATGATTTGGATGTCATGATTTTATTTGATTTATAGTCTGTAAGCACATCAGGAAGAACACTGGTATTTAAAAGATGAGTTTCTGTGTCAGAAATAAATTTGGCATCATTTAACATGTGGCATAATTTCCAAATTTCTATTCAGCTTTCCCTATTCAACTTTAAGTCCAATTTATTGTTTAATGGCAAGAGTTTTGAAAGTCAATATCAAGTGAAGCACACAAAATACAGACCTAAGTTTATTCTACCAAACTGTCATTAAGAATGCCTAGCTTAGAGTCCACTTAGAAGAGATATTGATATCCAATAGAAAAATGATCAAATGGTATAGATAGGAAATTCACATTGAAAGAAAATCTAACTACCAATAACCGCATGAGAAAATGTTCCAAACAACCAATAACAAAAATCATTGCAAATTCAAATTATCTCCAGCCTAACAGATTGACAAAGGTGACCTCAAAAAATAAATAACAATTAGTGGAATAAATGTGGGAAAATGGATAATAATGTATAATTAATGGGTAACTATTGAACAGTTGGTGCTACTGTGAAAAGCTCCACTCATTTTCCTAATGAATTTGTAGCTATAACCACAAATGTATTGAATTATGCATTGTGTTTAACCCACTGATCATTATCAGGTTTATACCGCAAAGAGGTAGAAGACTAATAGTAAGGAAATACATGTACTTTTAATTGTAGCAAAAAAAAAAACTGAAAAGAAAGGGGGTGATCAATTGAGAAATGACTAAATTATATTAACTCAATGAAATATTGCTATAGGAAAGTAAAAAAGGATCAATTCAGAGAAATATGAGAAGACATATGAAGTGACTTAGAGTAAAGTAAACAGAATTAGAGAACAATGTGTACAGTTATAATACAAATATAAAGAAAAATGGAAGACATAAGGATTCTAATCCTTGTAATGAAAAAAAAATTATTATTCTAGTGAAATGATGGCACACCATACTACCCACTTCATAGCAGAAAAGTGACTTTTAAGTAAGAAAGCAGAGAAGTGATTGACTTCTAATAGGGAATGGGGGAAATTTTTCTAATGTGAGCAAGATGTGGATTTTTTTTCTTGTTTATGCTTATTTTTTTTCACAAGGGAGATGTTTTAAATTTGGAAGGCTGGAGTGGTGGGGAGAGAAAGTGGCATATTTCTCACTCAGAAAAGACAGAAAATAAGGTAACTTGGACATTTAAATTAATATGTAGAAGAAAAAGTTAGAAAGTAAACCAACAAATATCCAACTTTGAAGATGATATATTGAATTAATTATGTGCTTTTTAAAAAAAAAAAGAACAATCTTTTTTGTTGACATAAATTGTCTGTTTGGGGAATTTTCATGTAATATTTTTCTACAATTTCATGGAAAAACAATTTTTATCATTTTTTTTAATTTTGATTTCCAAATTTCTCCTTCACTGAGAAGGCCAGATATTTGATGCAGTTTATACATGTTCAGAAATGCAAAATATATTTCCACATAAGTTATTTTGCAAAATAAAAAACTGACAAAAAATTAAAATAAGAAAACAAAAAAAATAAAGAAACTTTTTTTTTAAGTAATTGGGGTTAAGTAACTTGCTCAAGGTTACACAGTTAGTTATTTCTGGGTGTGGTGCTAAGTATCTGAGCCTGGATTCGATCCCAGGTCATCCCTACACTGGGGCTGGTGCTCTTACTTGCTGAGCCACCTGGCCACCCCTGAAACTTTTTTAAAAGTATGCTTTTATATGTATTCAATTTTTATCAGTTCTTTCTCTGCAAGTAGATAGCATTATTTTTTATAAGTATTTTTGGTATTGTCCTGGATCATTGTATTGCTTAGAGTAACTAAGTCATTCCCAGTTGATCTTTGTACAATATTGCTTTTACTGTGTAGTATTCCCCTTGTTGTACTTATTTCACTTTGCATTTGATCATATAAGTGATTCTAGGTTTTGTTGAGAGCATCTTCCTCATCATGTTCTATATTATAACTATATCTCATCAAAATCTTATACCACAATTTATTGAGTCGTTTTCCAGTTGATGACATCCCCTAAATTTCTAAATCTTTTCCACCACTATGGCTTCTATGAAGATTTGATGACCTATAGGTCCTCTGAGCCAATACTGATTAGTCAGATTCAAGTGCTCCTTTCATGTCCTCTGTTTCTCCTACTTTTTCTCTCATTTCACCTTGTCCATCCTCAAAAGTATTTTGTTTCTGACTATAAATTGCCGCCAACCCACCCATCTTTCAATTACTCCTACCAAAATTCTCTTGTCCCATTCCCAATCTACTTTCTTGTACAGGAAGATAGATTACTCTATCCAACAGAGTGTGTATATTATTCCTTCTTTGAGTCAATTCTGGTGAGAGTGAGATTAAGGTGCTCCCCTCCTCCATTTTCACCTTCACTGCAGAAGCTAATTCCTTCTCTTTTGTGTGGGAGAATTTGCCCCATTCTATCTCTCCCTTTCTTTTTCTTTTAATGAATCCCCTTTTCTTACCACTATTTTTTGGATTTTATTCCATCATATGCAACTCACATGTATGTCTATGAATACGCTAATTGCACTAATGTTGATAAAATCCTTAGGACTTCGAATTGTCATCTCTCCTTATAGGAATGTACACAGTTTAACTTTATTGAGTGACTCATAATTTCTTTTTCCTATTTATCTTTGTATACTTCTCTTGAGTGTTCTGTTGGAATGTAAAATTTTCAATTCAACTCTGGTATTTTCATTGGATATCCATTTTTTTGCTGAAAGATTATATTGAGTTTTGGGGGGTAGTTGATTCCTGGTTGTAATTCTTGCTCCTTTGCACTTTGGAATATCACATTCCAAGCCCTCTGATCCCTTAATGTAGAAGCTCCTAAATTTTCTGTGATCCTGATTGTGGCTCTATAAAATTTGAATGATTCCTTTTTGTCTGTCTGCATTATTTTATTCTTCACGAGGGAGCTGTGGAATTAGCTATAATATCCCTGGGAGTTTTCATTTTGAGTTTTCTTTCAGGAGATAATCAGTGGATTCTTTCTCATTCTAATTTACCCTCTTGTTCTAGGATATCAAGGAAGTTTTCTTTGATAATTTCTTAAAATGTAATGTGTAGAGTTTTTTGTTTGTTTGTTTTATGATAGCTTTCATGTAGTTTAATGATTCTGGATCTATTTTCCAGATCAGTTCTTTTTTTTTTCCTCAATGGGATATTTTAACTATTTTTTTTCTATTTTTATTTTTTTAATTTTGTTTTATTATTTCTTGGTGTCTCATTAGCTTCCACTTGCCCAATTCTAATTTTTAAAGAATTATTTTCTTCAGTAAGTTTTTTATTTTTTTACATTCTTTTCTATGTGTCCAATTCTACTTTTTAAGGAGTTCTATTTTTCAGTGAATTTTTTTTACCTCTTTTTCAATTTGTTCAATTCTGTTTTCTAAAGGAGTTCTTCTTGTCAGAGGATTTGTGTGCCTTCATTATAGTTTTGCCTATTTTGTTTTTAAAAGTGTTTTTATTGGGGTGGCTATATGGTGCAGTGAATAGAACACCAGCCCTGGAGTCAGGAGGACCCACGTTCAAATCCAGCCTCAGAAACTTAACACATACACACACACACACACACACACACACACACACACACACACACACACAAACCTAGCCATGTGATCTTGGGCAACTTGCTTAACCCCAATTGCCTTCCAAAAATCAAAATCTAAAAAAAGAAAAAAAAGTGTTATTATCTTCAGTATTTTGAGCCTATTTTACCAATTTGTTGATTCTTTTTCATGATTTTCCTGTATTACTCTCATTTCTTTTTTCCCCAAATTTTTTCTTCTGCCTTTCTTATTTAATTTTTAAAATCATTTTTTTAAATCTTTCAGGGATTATTTTTTAAGCCTCTGAAAAATTCACATTTTCCTTTGAGGCTTTGGATATACTACTTTTGATTTTATCATTATCCTCTGAATTTGTATTTTAATCTTACCTGCCACCATAGTAACTTTCTATAATAAGGAACTTTTTTGTTTATTTGTTCTTTTCCCAGACTATTTCTTGACTTTTTTAAAACTCTATGTTAATGTCAGATTATGCTCCCAAGGTGGAAGGGGCACTATCTCAAAATTCAGCCATTTATTACCGCTATTCTGAGAACTAGTTGGGGGTGTGGTTATAGCTCTTTGTCAGTGAGTGACCAAAAGCACTGTTTTCTTCCCTAGAACTGTGGCAAGGTACCCCTGCTCCCATGTGCCCACAAAGTCTTTTGCTTTATTGCTACTTTTCACTCTGAGACTGCCACCCGGAAAGGGAACAGTATCACTGCATGGGCAATGCAACAGAGTTCTTCCAGCTCAGGGACCCTTGTAATCTCCTTTTGACCAGAGTGTGATTCCCTTACCATCTGTGGGCTCAGAGTGATGGAGTTTCTATTGTCACCACTGATATAATCATGACCAAGGTATCCTTTTGTTTTTCTAGGCCAAGGTCTGCACTGCTACAGTTTGTACTGCTGGTGAGATAGACCTTTCCATTGATCTTCTAAGTAGTCTTAGAGAGGAAAATTTTTCCACCTAGTCCTTTTGTGGGTTCTACCAGTCCATACTTATTTTAAAAGAAATATTTGAAGTTGTTTGGAAAAGAGTTTAGGAGAGCCCAGGAAATGCCTTGCCTTTTATTCCATCATCTTTGAGATTCTGAATTTTGTACATGAAATTTATTCTTTTGAGTTACCTCTAAAAAGTGAATTTGAACAACTTGTAGAGTGGCAGAATCCATTAGGAGACAGAGTGTGGCAGATTTTCAGCCCAGGGCAACTACATGGAGAATTCTCAGGTAGGATTTGTTGAGCTGTTCAGGGAGGAGTGCAGAATGCTGTGTACAGAGTGTGTGGGCTGCACCAGGCCAGACCCAACCATAGTCAAGCTGGAGCAAACCTGGGCAAACTTATTCACCCACAACAGGGACAATTCCCAAATCTCTCACTGCAAGGCAGGTGTCTGTCAAAGCTGAAAAACATTAACACAGGGCCTGTGGCACTGGCAGCAGCTACTCCTGGATTTATTAGCCCACTGTCTAGATTTTTAAATATCACCTACCTGAACTTCTGGGAGCTGAGAAAACCTGAGCTGCTCTTATTCCCTCACCCCTTTGATCCAGGAAAACTCAGAAAATATTGCCCCAGTGTAAAATATTGAAATAGTGTATATATCAGCTGGCTTGGCAGATGTACAAGGCAATATGGCTGTCACTGTACTGAGACTTAAGGTACAGGATGGGAGGCATCCAAGCAGGAGATCCAGAACTGCAAGGCAATGGGGGGAGCCATCAAGCACCAACACCAGGTGTGCTTTCACATGAACACCACAGCCACCAGCAGCTGAGCCTTCCTATGCTCTAGCCAAGGGGTGCAAAGGCAGAAATATGAAGCCATGAAATCACTCCACCCCCACACTTCACACAGTGAACTTCAGTGTAACCTCAGGGAAATGCCAAAAGTCCTGACCTTGGCCTCAATCTAGGCACTCAGAGTCCACAGCACACAAATCCAATAACCAGGCCCTTAAGTCCCAGCAGAAGATGAATTTGTCAGAGACCTTTGTGTACCAGAAGCAGAGATCCACCTTAAAAGCCAAGGAATAGGGAATCACAATGGTAAAAAAACAAATAAATTGGAAAAACAAAGACCACAGAATCCTATTATGGTGAAAGGGAAGAACAAAACTCACATTCAGAAGAGGTCAGAATTGATACTACTCCCACATCAGAAACCTCAGAAAGGAATAAGAATTGGTCTCAAGTCCAGAAAGCATTCTTGGAAGAGCTCAGAAAGGATGTTAGAAGTCAAATCAAAGAGGTAGAAGAAAAACTGACCAATTATTATAAAATTATAAAAATGAAATTGGTAAAATGGGAAAAATTTCACTGAAGAGAAAAAAAAAAAGTCCCTAAAAATACAATTAGTCAAATGGAGAATAAGTTTGATAGCCTAAGTGAAAAAAATAAATCCTTGAAATTAAAATGTGGCTTAATGGAAAAGGCAATTCAAAAACTGAGGAAAAAAACAATTCTTTAAAAATTAGCATTAGACAAATTGAAACAAATGAGTCCATAAGGCATCAAGAATGAGTCCAACCAAAATTTAAAAAAAAATGATAAAAGAAGAAAATGCAAAATATCTCTTTGGAAAAACAACTGACCTGGAAAATAAATCCATGAGAGAGAATCTAAGAATCACTAGTCTGCTAGAACGCCATGATGACAAACAGAACCTGGACAATATCTTCCAAGAAATAATCAAGGCAAACTTTCTTTTAGTCTATATATTCAAAGAGTAAAATGGTCATCAAGAGAATTCACCATTCACCTCCTGAAAGATATCTCAATTGAAAACTCCAAATATTGTACCCCAATTCCAGAATTATAACATCAAGGAGAAAACATTACAAGTAGTCAGAAAGAAACAAATAAAATTTTGGAGAACTACAGTCAGGATCATACAGGATCTTGCAGCTGCCACATGAAAATATTGTACTGATTGGAAAATGATATATAGTAAGGCAAAGGAACTTGGCCTGCAAGCAAGGATGAGCAAGTGCCCAGCTAAATTGAACATAAGCTTTCAGGCAAAGACATGTTCATTCAATGAAATAGGGGACTTCCAGAGCTTCCTGATGAAAAGGTAAGAACTCAATGGACAATTCATCTTCAAATACAATACTCAAAAGAGACATACAAAGGTAAACAGGAAACACACACACACACACACACAACTTGTTATTCAATAAAAGCAAACTGTTTACATCCCTTTATGGGAGAATGATACCTCTAAGTATTGAGAATTTTATAATTATTATGACATGTAAAAGGATATACATAGACAGAGGCCAAGAATAGGATATAAATTAATTGATGTGATGGTAAAATACCCAATTAAGAGATTGTAATGGAAGAAGAAGGGAGGATACAGAAAAGGGTAAATGATATCACATGGAGAGGATCACATGTACTATAGTAGAGGGAAACAAGGGAGGGAGATGAGCAAACTATGAGTTTTACCATCATTGGTTTAAGTTCAAGGATAGAATAACAGACTCAGTTAAGTATAAGAATTTAACATGAAGAGACACAAAAATCTTCCTATAGTAGAGGGAAAGAAGGGAGGGAAAAGATAATTGTTTGCAATTTACTCTTATCAGATTTGGTTGCAGGAGTGAAAAACTTACTTTGTTAAGTAAGAAATCTAATGTGCCTACAGGCAGTAGGAGGGGAAAGGTGAAAGAAAAGGTGGGGGGAGGGACAGAAGGGAGGGAAGAAGTAGTAAGGGGAAATAGTAGGTAAAGGGAAGAGACTGATAGGAGGAGAATATTGAGAAAGGCGGTGTGCAAAAAGAATATTCTTAAGGAGGAGACAGGAGAAATAAAAGCACAGCTAGTAAGAGAAGCTATGAATGTGAGTGGGATGAACTCTCCCATAAAATGGAAGTGGATAGCAGAATGGATTAAAAATACAAATTGTGAGCCTCGCTCTGGTCCCTGCAGCTGGCGGCCCAGCCGTGTGTCTCCTCTTCAACTGCTGCCATATTGTCTGTGTGAGGAGAGGGGAGAGTGGCTGCCACCTCCGCCACCACCACAGTTGGAGAAAACAAGGGGTCTAAACAAGGCCTTATCCCTAGTTGGCTCTGAATAAATGACTACCAGAACTTTAACATCAAGTGCAGCTTTGCTCGCCAACCTGTCTGACATGTCTGGACCCATGCCAAGCAGAACCAGAGTTTACACTGATGTTAACAAGCACAGACCCTGGGAGTACTGGGACTATGAGTCACAAGTGGTGGAATGAGGAAACCAAGATTACTCTCAACTAGTTCGAAAGTTAGGCTGGAGTAAATACAGTGAAGTATTTGAAGCCATCAACATCACAAATAATGAAAAAGTAGTTGTTAAAATTCTCAAGCCTGTAAAGAAGAAGAAAATCAAGCATGAAATAAAGATTTTGGAGAATGTGAGAGGTGGTCCCAATATAATCACGCTGGCAGATATAGTAAAAGACCCTGTGTCACGAACACCTGCCTTGGTTTTTGAACACGTAAACAACATAGACTTCAAGCAATTGTACCAGATGTTAACAGACTATGATATTCGATTTTATATGTATGAGATATTGAAGGTCCTGGATTATTGTAATACCATGGGTATTATGCATAGAGATGTAAAACCTCATAATGTCATGATTGATCACGAACACAGAAAGCTGCGACTAATAGACTGGGGCTTGCCTGAGTTCTATCATCCTGGCCAAGAATATAATGTCCGAGAGGCTTCACAGAATTTTAAAGGTCCTGAGCTTCTTGTATACTATCAGATGTATGATTACAGTTTGGATATGCAAAGCTTGGGTTGTATGTTGGCAAGCATGATCTTTCGGAAGGAGCCATTTTTCCATGGACATGGCAATTGTGATCAGTTGGTAAGGATAGCAAAGGTGCTGGGGACAGAAGACATATGACTATATCAACAAGTACAACACTGAACTAGATCCATGTTTCGATGAGATCCTGGGCAGGCACTCCTGTAAGCCATGGGAGCATTTTCTTCACAGCAAAAACCAGCACCTAGTCAGTCCAGAAGCCCTTGATTTCTTGGACAAACTGCTGCAATATGATCACCAATCACGACTCACCGCAAGAGAGGCCATGGAAGACCCTTATTTCCACCCAGTCGTGAAGGACCAGGCTCGGATGGGCACATCCAACACGCCAAGCGGCAGCACTCCTGTCAGCATTGACAACATGATGTCAGGGATTACTTCAGTGCCAACCCCTTCACCACTTGTACCTCTAGCAGGCTCTCAAGTGATTGCTGCTGCCAACCCCCTGGGGATGCCAGTTCTAGCTATCACAGGCACTCAGCAGAAATGACGGCCTCTGTCTCCTTATGCCTGAGAAGAGCCGGGTGGGGGAGGGGGGGTCCACTCTTCATCTCTCCCTTTAATGCAGTTGTGCCTGGCAGGGGAGGGGATGGAACATTTCTGAGGTTCTGTGTCTGAACAGTTGCTTGTGTATTTGTAGTAGTTCAGTCATTATAAAAAAAAAAATTATTATAGGCTGAAAAAAATTTAAAAAAAATAAAAATGGTACAATAGGCTGATTAGGATAAAAAACATTTGAAACAGAGATACACATAGGGTAAAGGTGAAAGGCTAAAGAAGAATACATTCTGCTTCAGCTAAAGTAAAAAAAACAAAACAAAACAAAACAGCAGTAGCAATACTAATCTTAGACAAAGCAGAAGCAAAAAAAAGAGATCAAATTAAAAGAAATAAGGAAGGACAATATATCCCGCTAACAGCATTGACAATGAAACCATTACTAAATGACATTGACAATGAAGTAATATCATCACTAAATATACATGCACCAAGTGGTATAGCAGTCAAATTCTTAGAAGAGAAGGTAACGGAGTTAGAGGAATAAATAAATAGCAAAATTATAGTAATTGGGGACCTCAACCTCCCCCTCTATGAACTTGATAAATCTAACTCAAAATAAAAAAAAAGTTAAGGGGGTGAATATAATTTTAGAGAAGGTAAATATGACAGACCTCTAGAGAAAATGAAATAGGCATAAAAAGGAATGTACCCTCTTAGTAGTACATGGTACATAAACAAAAACTGATGATGTACTAGCACATAAACACTCATAATCTTGTGTAGAAAGGCAGAAATATTAAATACATCTTTTCCAGATCATGATGCAAAAAATATTATATATAAAAAAGGCTATGGAATGATAGACTAAAAACTAACAGGAAACTAAATAATCTTATCCTAAATAATGAGTGGTTCAAACAAGAAATTATAGCAACAATCAGTAGCTCCATTTAAGAAAATGAAAATAATGAAACAACATTCCAAAATCTATGTGATGCAGTGAAAGTGGATCTTCGGGGCAGTTTTGTATCTCTAATTGCTTACATGAAAAAATAGAGAAAAAGTAGATATTCAAATTGAACATTCCACTGAAGAAGCTAGAAAGAGAAGGAATTGAAAATTCCCAATTAATGGGGTGGCTAGGTGGCAGAGTGAGTAAAGAGCTGGCCCAAGAGTCAGGAGGATCTGAGTTCGGATCTGGCCTCAGACACTTAACACATACAAAAAGAAACAAACAAACAAAAAACCCAGCCATGTGACCTTGGGCAAGTTACTTAAACCCAATTGCCCTCCAAAAAGCAAAAAAAACAAAACAAAAAAGAAATTACCAATTAAATATCAAATTAAAAAAAAAATAAAACCAAAGGAGAGCTTAAAAAATTGAAATTAAGGAAAACATTGAACTAAAAGTATTGAAATAAAACTAAAAGCCAGTTTTATGAAAAATCCAATAAAATTGAAAGACATTTATTCAGTTTGATTAGAAGAAAGAAAGAAAAAAGCCAAAATAACAGTATCAAAAATAAAAAGGGTTAACTTGCCTCCAATGATTAGGAAACTAAAACAATAATGAGGAAATATTTTCCCCAATTGTACATCCATAAATCTGATAATTTTGGTGAAATGGAAAAATAAGTCCAAAAACAAAAACTGCCCAGATTAATGGAATAGGAAGTAAAATATTTTTAAATACCAATCTAAGAAAAAGAAATTGAACAAACCATTAATGAACTCTCTAGGAAAAAACCTCTAGGACCAGATTAATTTACAAGTGAATTCTATCAAACATTTAAAGACAATTAATTCCAATACTTTATAGACTTTTGGGGAAAACTGGTGAAGAAAGAGGACTATCAAATTCTTTTTGTAATACAAATATGGTACTGACACCTAAATCGAGAAGATCCAAACCAAAAAAAAATATTGTAGACCAATTTTTCAAATGAATATAGAAGCAAAAATATTAAATAATGTGAGCAAAAAGTTTACAGCAACTTAACAAGAGAAGAACACAATTTGATCAGGTAGGATCTATTTCAGGAATGCCAGGCTGGTTTAATATTAGGGAAACTATCAGTATAACCTATCATATCAACAACAAAATTATTAGAAAACATATGGCTATCTCAATCATTGCAGAAAAAAAACTTTTGATAAAATACAACACCCATTCCTCTTAAAAATAGTAGAAAGCATAAGAATAAATTGAGTCTTCTTTAAAATGATAGGTAGTATCTACCTAAAACCACCAGAAGTCACTATACGTAATGGGGATAAGCCAGATGCATTTTCAATTAGATCAAGGGTCAAATAAAGATTTCAATTGTGTAATAGTAATGGAATTTAAAGATCCCCCTTTATTGGCTTGGTTTTTGGTTTGATTGTGTTAAAACCCAGAGCTTGTGAATCCCACTTGTGGGATGGACTTCTTGACATAAAAAGAGAGGGTTGAACTGGGAGGAAATGGTGATGTAATTTAGAAAGACACAAGAAAAGAGAGAGGCAGGGGAACTTTTTGGAAGCAGCATCTTGGAGGCAGAGAGAGATGGAGAGGATTGCTGAGGGCCAGTATGAATTGCCCAGGACTTTTTAGAGCTGCCACCCAGAGCTGCCAAGGACTGAGGAGACATGGCTATTATGGTGGTACTTTGTCTGTCAATTTTGATGTTGTTTTGCCACATTTGTCCACTGGTGAAGGACAGTGATGTTGTTTCAGAGGTATTGGAACCTTGCTGTTAGTTCAGAGCTCCGGAGACTGTTCTGCAGGCAGAGAATAAATTAATGAAGACACTGGCAATGTATATTGTGGCCTTGTTAAGCTTTGTTTCCCCAGGAACAAAGATTGCTGAGAAATTGCCTCAGGTCAAGATAAAGAAATGACTTCTCTTTGGGTATTAAATGATGTGCTTAAGCTTGTTGTAACTCTGGGGTAGATGGCCTATTCATTTGTATTCCAAGGGTGGGGAACTTTTGACACTTTTGTGCTCTGTGATTGAACAAATGAATGTAATTTACTTATGATTGGAAACTAATCTCCATTTGAGAAGAGGGGCTTTGTGATGGACTAAATGGATGTACAGCCTAGGGGTGCAGTAATATTTAGAAGAGAGACTTTGTGACTGATTAAATGAATGCAATGTCCAGGGGTGGGGGAGTACTTGACTGAATTAAACTTGGTAAATGCTGTATTTTGAATGATGCTATAATTTGATTTTCTCTGTTCTTAATTTTTCACTGAATAAAATGGAGAGCACCTATGCTGCTATTTTGAACCTTGTGAAGTTACCTTTGCTTGGCTTTACATACTGTCACCCCAGATATTAAAGATTGGATGGGAAACGTTAATTGTAGCATGAAGAGAAGAAAAAGAAATTGAAGGAATTTAAATAGATGTAGTAGAGAATAGGTTATCACTCTTTGAAGATGATATGATAATATACTGAGAGAACAGTAGAGAATAAAATTAAAAATACTACTTGAGATAACAAATAAATTCAGTAAAATTGCAGGATACAAAATAAACTCCCTTAAATCCTTGCCATTCCTATGTATTTCTTCTTTTAATGCTTTATTAACTTCTGATTTACATCATTTGTTTCCACCAGATTTTGAGTTACAAATTTTCTCCCTGTTTTCCCCCTACCCATCGCCCCAAAATAGCACTCCCACAGGATATCCCCTCCTCCAATCTGCTCTCTCCCATATTTTCTCCCATACCCCTTTTGACTTCTCCAGTGGACCTGTATGCCTCAGTGCCTGTATATCTTATTTCCCAATTACATGTAACATGGTTTTAATAATAGTATATATATATATATATATATATATGTGTGTGTGTGTGTGTGTGTGTGTGTGTGTGTATACGTACCTATATGTATATGTATATATATCTATATCTACGCATACACACACATATTTGAATATTTGATTTTAAAATTTTCAGTTCCAGATTCATTCCTTTCCTTCCTTCCTTGTCACCCACCCTCACTGGGAAGATAAGCAGTTCAATATAGGTTGTACACGTGTGGCTAATGCAAAACAATGTCACAGTAGATATATTGTAAAAGACTGACTATATTTCCCTCCCTCCTATCCCACCTCCCACTTGGTCTATTCTCTACTTTGATCCCATCCCTTTTCAAAAGTGGGTGCTTCCAACTTCCCTTCGCCTCAGCCTGCCCTCCCTTCCATTATATCCCCTCTCATCCCCTTCCCCCACTACTGTCCTGTAGAGTGAGATACCCTATTTATTGTGTATTTCACTCCCTCCTCAAGCCAGATTCATTGGGAATAAGGTTGACCCATTCCCTTTTGCCTTCCTATTCTTCACCTCCATTGTAACCATTTTCCCTTGCCTGTTCTGCATGAGATAGTTTACCCCAATCTGACTCTACCCATCTCCTCTCATTATATCCTTCTCACCTCTTAATTTCACCTTTTAAGTATCATCCCTTCCTGTTAAATTGGTCCTGTGCCCTCTATGTATAACTGTAAACATATATATACATATTCACATATGTATTCATATGCCCATATACCCTCATATATAGATATATGTATATATTTCTAATCCCTTTAACTACTGAGAAAAGTTTCATAAGTTAAACTATTGTTTTTCCATGTAGGAATGTTAATAGTTCAACTTTGATAAGTTCCTTATGATTTCTTTTCCCTGTTTTCCTTCTCATGCTTCTCTTGCTTCTTGCATCTGAATGTCAAATTTTCTGTTCAACTCTTTTTTTTTTTTCAGCAAGAATGCTTGAAAGCACTCTATTCCATTGAATAATAATATTTTCCCCTGAAACATGTTACTCCATTTTGTTGGGTAGGTGACTCTTCATTTTAATCCCAGATCCTTTGCCTTCTGGAATATCATATTTTAAGCCATTCAATCCCTCAGTGTAGAAGCTGCCAGATCCTGGGTTATCCTGATTGTGCTTCCACAATATTCAAATTGTTTCTTCCTGGCTCCTTGTAAAATTCTCTATTTAATTTGGGAATTCTGGAACCTGGCTATAATATTCCTAGGTGTTTTCTTTTTGGGATCTTTATCAGGAGGTGACTGGTGGATTCTTTCAACCTCTTTTTTGCCCTGTGGTTCTAAAACATCAGGGCAGTTTTCTTTGAGAACTTCCTGGAGTATGATTTCTAGGTTCTGACTTTGGTCATGGCTTTCAGGTAGTCCAATAATTGTTTAATTATCTCTCCTGGATCTATTTTTCAGAAGAGTGGTTTTTCCCATGAGATATTTCACATTGGCTTCTATTCTTTCATTCGTTTGGATCTGTTTAACAGCATCTTGATTTCTCATAAAGTCATTAGCTTCCATTTGCTCCAATCTAATTGTGAAACAATGATTCTCCTCATTGAGCTTTTGAGATTCTTTTTCAATTTGGCTTTTTAAGACATTCTTCCCCTTTTTGAGCCTCCTTTGCCATTTGAGTCAGTCTGTTTTTTTTTTTTTCTTAGCAATTGGGGTCAAGCAACTTGCTCAAGGTTACACAGCCAGGTGTTTCTGGGTGGGCGCTAAGTGTCTGAGCCTGGGATTTGATCTCCAGGTCATCCTGACACTGGAGCCGGTGCTCTTACTTTCTGTGCTATTTGGCTGCCCGGAGTCAGTCTGTTTTTTAAGGTATTATTTTCCTCAGTCATGCTGTTGACTCTCATTTCATAATTTTCTTGCATTGTTCTCATTTCTCTTCCCAATTTTTCTTCCACTTCTCTTACCTGCTTCTTAAGGTCCTCTATGGCCTGTAACCAGCTTGTATTTTCCTTTGAAGCTTTTGGTGCAGGAGTTCTGACTTCACTGTTTTCCTCCTGTTCCATGCTTTGCTCCTTTTTGTCCCCAAAATAGGAATGTAATGTTGGAACTTCTGTCTGATTTGTTTCCTTTGCCTGCTCATTTTGCCACTCAATTACTTGACATTTGGGATTTTTGCCATAGGAGGACTATGCCACCAGACAGCTGAGCTTTCATCCCAAACACTGGGGCTTTCTCACCTGCCAGAGGTATTAGATGGTTGCCCGCTCTGAGGTCTCCACAGGCTCTGGCAAGCTGGAGAGACAACCGAGGACCTCCACCCTAGATTGCAATCCACATCTAAGAAGGTTAAAGCAAGAGCGATTACCCCTCAGACTGGTGCTTGGTCCCCCTACATTCTGCAGGCCAGGAGCTGAAGCTGCCATGCAGCACTGGCTGGCTGTGCCAGCATCTTAGTGGCTTCTAAAGTCATTGAATACTTTAAGGGGGTTAAAGGTATGGACTCCTCCTTACTGGTCCCAAAGTCCAAACGGCACTGACCTCTCACTTTGTCCTTCACATCTATGTGTTGATAAATCTGGAAATGGCCACAGCTGCTGCCTATCTGGAGTCCCTCTGGTCGATGGCTGCTCAGGCCCACCCTGGGGCTAAAGCCTTGGCATGGAGCTGGGCTTGGCTCCCAGATCGCTGCACTGGATTCCTGCTGGCCTGCTGGGCTCTCCTTAGTGGGAGGTTAGCTTCTCTGTGTCATTTTGTGGGTTCTGCCACTCCAAAGTTTGTTTAGAGTCCCCTTTTTACATGGATTGGGGATGGTGGAAGCCACACCTGCGGGATAGTTGTCCTTCTACTCTGCCATCTTGGCTTTGCCCCCCCCCTTTCCATTCCTATATATTTCTAAGAAATCCCAACATCAAGACATAGAAAGAAAAATTCAATCTAAAAAATTGGATGAAGATCAGTAGCTCATGATTAGGTCAAGAAAATGTAATAAAAATGATAATATTACCGAAATTAATTTACCTATTTAGTACTATACCAATCAAACTATCAAAAATAATCCATAGAGTTAGAGAAAATAACAAACTTCATCTGGAAAATCCAAAAGCCTATAATTTCAAAGAAATAAATAAAAAGTAATGTTATGGATGGTGGCCTAGCATACCAGATTTTAAACTGTATTTTAGAACCACAGTCATCAAAACCACTTGGTACACTCTCAGGAAGAGAGTGAAGATTAGTGGAAGACAACAGATACTCAAGACACAGTATTCAATGACTATAGTAATCTACTGTTTGATAAACTAAAAGACCTCAGTTTCTGAAAAACTTAGCATTTGACACAAAAAATGCTGTGAAAACTAAAAAAAATTGTATGGCAGAAACAGTGTATAAACTGATATCTTATACCATACACCATAAAAAAATTTAAATGGATTCATGATTTATATATAAAAGCTCATATTTTAAGCATTCAGGGAGAGTAAAGAATAGTTTACCTGTCAGATTTATGGAGAAGGGAAGATTTTATAACCCAACAAGAGAGAGCATTATGAAATACAAATTAGAAAAAAATATATTACATTAAATTGAAAGAGTTTGCACAAAATAAAGCAAATATAACCAAGATTAGGAGGGAAGCAGAAAATTGGGACTGAATTTTTACAAGCAGTGTTGCTCATAAAGCTCTCATTTCTAAAATATACAGAGATCTGAACCAAATTCATAATAATACAAATCATTCCCCAATTAATAAATAGTAAAAGGATATGAACATGCAGTTTTCAGAGGAAGAAAATAAAGATATCTATAATTATATAAAAAATGTTCTAAATCATTATTGATCAGAGATATGGAAATTAAAACACCTCTCACAGGTCAGATTGGCTGACAAGAAAAAACAGGAAAATAATTAATGCTGGAGAAGATGTGTGAAAATTGTAACACTAATTCCTTGCTGGTGGAGTTGTAAACTGATCCAATCATTCTGGAGAAAAACTTGGAACTATGTCTAAAAGGGCTATTAAAATGTTCATATGCTTTTCACCTTGCAATACCAGTTCAGGGTTGTATCCCAAAACGATCATACAAGTGGGAAAAGGACCTGCATGTACAAAAATATTTGTAGCAATTCTCTTCTGGTGGCAAAGAATAGGAAATGAAGATGATATTCATCAATTGGAGAATGAATAAACAAGTTGGTGTATGTGAATGTAATGGAATTATATTATGCTATGAGAAATAAGGAGCAGAAGAACTTCATAATAAGCTGGAGAGAGTTGTGTAAACTGATGCTGAGTGAGGGGAACAGAACTAGGGGAATATTGTACACAATAGCAGGCACATCATATCTTTTATGACTGACTTTGGTAGACTGGGCTCATCAGAACAATGCAAGGTTATAAGGCAACTGCAAGGGACTCTAGATGGAAAAGACAATTCACAGCTAGAGAAAGAATTAGGGAGTCTGAATGAAGATCGAAACAAATGACTTGCTCACTCTCTTTTTTTCATTTCTTTTTCCTTGTTATTCATTCCATTGGTTATAATGCTTCTTTACAAATTGACTAATGTTTAATCTGAAGGTATATGTAGAACCTATATCAGATTGCATGCCACCATGGTGAAGGAGAGAGGGGAGTGGGTGTGAGAAAATTTGGAACTCAAAAACTTGTGGAACTGAAGGCTGTAAACTAAATATTAAGTAAATTTTAAAAAAGAATATTAGAATTCCCACTCAAAAAAATAAAGATTTATTCTTTTTTTCTTCTGATTTGAGAATTTTTAGATTAAATTATATTTTAAATAGGAAAAAAAGAACAAAAAATAATGTATTAATAAAAATAAATTTTAAGAGATTCCATATAGATAAATATACCCTAAAGTTATTCTTGTTTTCTAATGACATTTTACAGATTATTTAAAGATTGAGATGACTATAGTGTCTTCCAAGTAAGTAATAATCATGGTAATTTAAAACAGATTGGCCTATATATTACTCAATAAATAAGTCAGCATACGAAGCATTCCTTTTGTCTTGTTATTAATGGCATTCAGTTCAACGGGCAATCCAATGAATTAATATAACCATATAAAACATTAGTTGGTTAAATAAGTGTGTATGCCTATGTATAAATCTTGAAAAGTTATATGTAGCACAAATTATTAAGATTTGCCTCAAAAATTGTTTTGCAATAGGGTTTAGTATGCTGAGATCAGTATTTTATGTAGTGAAAAATACAATGTAATTTTAAGTGAAATTCTAAATGAACTAAGAAATGGACTAGAAATATATGAAAGCATATTTACAAGGTATGGAAAATTTTGATGATAGTTTTATATTTATTTTTATTGTCCCTGCCATTATCTAAAACTATTTTTGTGTGTCTTATACTTACAATAGTATACAAAGAAGTGTGTGGGTGCATTTCAATGTGCATATTTTTTACAACTCTTTTTTTTTAATTTTTAAATCAAATTTTACGTTTATTTTAATTTACATCATTTATTTCCAGTAGATGTGACATACAAATATTCTCCCCATCTTTCCCCTATACACCAACCCAAAACAGCGATCCCACTGTATACCCCCTGCCAAATTCTGCTCTCTCCTATATCCTATGCCATACCCCTTCCTATTTTCTGGTCGGGCAGGATGGATCTCCATACCCCAGTGCCTGTATATCTTATTTTCCAGTTGCAGGTAAATAAGAATAATAATAAATTTTTAAACATTTGATTTTGAAATTTTGAGTTCCAGATTATTTCCCTTCCTCCCTCTTCATGCAATCTTACTGGGAAGATTAGCAATTCAATATAGGTTGTACATTTGTAACTATACAAAATAATTCCACTGTGAAAGACTGACTGTATTTTCCTCCATTCTTTCCTACCCCCCACAAGTTCCATTCTCTACTTTGACCCTGTCTGTTTTCAAAAGCGTGTGCTACTAACTACCCTCCCCCCAGAATTGTCCTCTCCTCCATCATCCCCCATCTTATCCACTTTCCTTCTAATCTCCTACAGGGTGAGATACACTATACACTGTGCATGTCATTCACTTTCTAAGCCAAATTCACCTATTTCACCTTTCAAATATCATCCCTTCATTCACATTTGTTCCTGTGCCCTCTGTCTGTGTATACCTGTACACATATATACACACACTGAAATATGTTTTCATATGCACATATACCCACCTATATAGACATATATTGATATTGATATTCCCTTCAACTCTCCTTATACTGAGAAAAGTTTTGTAAGTTACAATTATCATTTTTTCCATGCAGGCATATAAATAGCTCAACTTTGATATGTTCCTTATGATTTCTTTTCCCAGTTTACCTTCTCATGCTTCTCTTGCTTCTTGTATCTGAATGTCATATTTTCTATTCAACTCTGTTTCTTTCATAAAGAATGCTTCAAAGCCCTCTATTTCATTGAAGGACCAGATTTTCCCATGAAATATTATACTCACTTTTACTAGGTAGGTAATTCTTGGTTTTAATCACTCCTTTAACCTCCAGTATTAGCATATTACACATCCTTTGATTTCTCAATGTAGAAGCTGCCAGATGCTGTGTTATTCTGATTGTGTTTCCACAGTATTAAAATTGTTACTTCTTGGCTGCTTGTAATATTTTCTCCTTGATGTCAGAACTCTAGAACCTAGGTATAATATTCCCAGGAGTTTTCTTTTTGAGATCTTTTTCAAAAGGTGATGTTTGGATTCTTTCAACTTCTATCATTCCCTCTGGTTCTAAATCATCAGGGCAATTTTTCTTGAGAATTTCTTGAAGGATGATTTTTACGTTCCTTTTTTATCATGACTTTCAAGTAGTCCAATAATTTTTAAATTATTTCTCTTGGATCTATTTTTCAGGTCACTGGTTTTTCCAATGAGATATTTCACGTTGCCTTCTATTTTTTTTTTTCATTTGTTTGGATCTGTTTAATAGTATCTGAAATTCTCATGAAGTCATTAGTGTCCATTTACACCAATCTAATTCTGAAGGAATTATTCTCTTCAGTGAGATTTTGAAATTCTTTTTTCCATCTGGCAAATTTGGCTGTTTAAGCCATTCTTTTCCCCATTGACATTTTGAGCCACTTTTAATATTTGAGTTAGTCTATTTTTAAGGAATTATTTTATTCAGTCAGGTTGTTGACTCTCTTTTCATGGTTTTCTTACATTATTCTCATTTCTCTTCCCAATTTTTCCTTCATTTCTCTTAGTTGGTTTTCAAAATCCTTCTTAAGCTCCTCTATGGCCTGTAATCAGTTCATATTTTTCTTGGAAGCTTTTGGTGCAGGAGTTCTGATTGTATTATCTTCCTCCCATTCCATGCTTTGATGATTTTTGTCCCCCCAAAAAGTATCTAGATTTGGATTGCTCTCCTTGCTTTGCTACCTTTGTTTGCCCATGTTGCCATTCAATTAATTGACTTGAGCTTTTTGCCACAGTAGGACTCTGCTACCAGAGGGGTGACCTTTGTCCCAAATCCCTGGGGTTTTTGCAGCTCCTGGAGTTATTAGTTTGGTGCCATCTCTGAAGCCTCTACAGCCTCTGGCACCTGGTAAAACACCCCAAGACCCCCAACCAAGACAGAGATACAGATATCAGCAGGTTAAATCATGAGAGATTATCCCTCAGAATGGTTGCTTAGTCACCCTTCTATCTGCAGGCTAGGAGCTATGAAGCAGCCATGGGGCAGCAGCTGCACAGCCACTGTGCCTCCACAGGTTCTTGCCTTCTCCCTTCAGTGGAACAGGCCAGAACACACTCTCTGTCTCCTTGTTTCCAAAGTCAACACTGACTTGTTACTTTGTCTTTGGCATTTATGGTTTGATAGTTCTGGAAACCACAACAGATGCTGGAGATACTCTCTCACTAAAGCTGTTGCAGCCCCTGGTTGGGGCCACACTGGGACTAAATCTGAGGTCTCACGCAGGGCTGGGCTTCCACCCTACTGTGATCGACCCTTCCCACCAGCCTGCCAGGCTGCCTTCAGTGGGATATTTGATTATCTCTGTCACTTTGGGTGTTCTGTAGCTCTAAAATTTGTTTAGAGTCATATTTTTTAATTATTTTAGGTGGTTATGGGGGAGCTCACAGAGTTTCCCTGCTTCTGTGCTGCCATCTTGGCTCTGCCCCTTCAATATGCATATTTACATAAACAAAGTAAACACATACACACATAATCTATCTACCTGTAGACATATAGTAACTATTTTTTTTTTTACCTTCAGTCAATATAACTTGATGTCCATTGCCAAATATGCCTGGGACCTAAAATTTAAATAAGTGTAATTAAAATAATTTCTATATAACATGCTTATTTGGGCTTTGGTGTTTCTGAGATTTTGTTACAAACTTTGGCAATATATAAAATTTGCATACAATTATAAAGATCAATTATGTTGTCTAATTCAATTCAACTGAAAGGAGGATATTTTCTAAACAAATCCTTTTTTTTAGTATGTTTTTGTTTGTTTTGTTTGGTTTTTGCTTTTTGTAGGGGGAAGGCAGGGCAATTGGAGATAAGTGACTTGCCCAAGGTCACATGGCTAGCAAGGGTTAAGTGTCCAAGGTTGGATTTGAACTCTGGTCCTCCCAAATCCACAGTTGGCACTCTATTCACTGCACCACCTAGCTGCCCCTAAACAGGAGAATATTTTTGCATCTGGAATTTTTCCCCTAATCATTTTCAATTCTAAATGGAGACATCTGACTTCTGAAAACTTATACATTTTTGAAGTCCCAGTTCAAATATTGTTACCTCTTTCAAGTCCACACTATCAATGTAATTGTGAATTATTTCCCTCTGTAACTCCTTAGTCATTTTTTTATAATCTTCTATGCATGAATTTTGCTCTATTTTACATTAAAAACATTTGATTGTAGCTTAATTTTTTTACTATATTATAATCACCTTGAAAATAAAAAGACTGTGTAGTTTACATTGCATAAAACTCTGTGCATAATTCAGCAATAGAAAATCATTGGTAACTGTAATGGGAATGTAAATTTTAAAGATCTTCCCTGCCCCTAGGCTAAAGTGCACCTGGAACCTGGGGTGGGAGGCTTGTTTTTCAGTAGATGCTTCTTGATTGGCCAGTGAATCAATAAGGTTGTTACATTCTCTGAGCCATGAGAAGGCTATATAAGCCCTGATGTGTAGCTTTGTTTTGGGGCTCACTTGGAGAAATGTTCTGTGATTTGATCAGATGAAACTCTGGAAAGCCATTGTCCGGGGCCCCCTGTCTTTGAAACCCAGATGTTGTTTGGTATGGATGTAATGGTTTGACAGTTTGGAAATCTGTTTACTTGATCTGTATCTGTCTTGATAATTCCGTCTGTATATTCTGAAGTTCAGAGTGCTGACCTCTTTCCCCTTAACTAGGTAAACGATACATATTTGACTGATTAAAGTAAGCTTGTTAACCCATTTTGAGTTGCTTTCCTTTAAAAAAGCAGATCTAAGAACCTGTTTTGGCAGCGAGCCTGGGGAAGCTTGGGGTGCTTGCTGCTTCAGTAACTTCAAGGATTTGCTTTCTCTTTCAGATAAAGAAATTCACAGTAATAGATAATCTTCATAGATTCTTATAATTTCTGATTATAAGAGAATTCAAAGATCATTTATATTTTGCATTCCATCTATTCTGTGCCAAATTTGTCATCTCACTTTAATTTAAAGAACTCTGGTGATTGGAAGCTTACCACCTTCTAAATAATTCATTTCATTTTTATTTAAAAGTTTAAAATACATTCTTAGCATAGCACATACAAAAAAGAAAGTGCACAATGCTTGGTCAATAAGACATACCTATCTAACCATGCTATTTGGATCAAGTTTTAATAATGAAGAAATTTTCCTCATATTGACAAATATTTCTCTCTAAAACTAATATCTATTGTTCATAGTTCTTCCTTCCTTCATATCAGAGTCTTTGAGTGTACTTCAATATGATGGGCATATTTCATTATATCTTTTCTACTCAGGTTATCAGAAATTACATCTTGTAGGCCAAAGTATTAAGCCCCCTGACAACTTTTGTTCTTTATCCTTTTTAACCAGTCTGTTCAAATTAGAACCCTGAAGTTCCACTTGCTACCATTTTGGTTATCTCATTTCAAATTTTGGGGGGAACAGGTATTTTGCAATTTTAGACCATAATTATAAATCACTTGGAAACTGAACCCCATTCAATCACTCTAGAATTTTCTTTCAAAAAGATTTAATGAATACTACCAGCATATAACCTATAAGGAAATTTGTTAAGCTCCAAATGTACAGGTATAATATAAACTGATATAGCAAGCCCATGTACTAGCAATAAGATCATTAATTCAACAACTAAAATATGAATATATCAAAATTATTCCTGTTTAAAATAAGATTTATAGCAAAAACACATTATTATCTAATCTATCAAACATATATATGCCACCAAGGAGAGTAACAATGCAATAGAAATAATAACTGTCCTATTTGTTTATGATGAGATGTTTTTAAAAAAAAGCATAATTGAGTGGGAAAAGGTTAATAGGAGAAATTATCTCCAGAAAATGGGGAGTGAAAGGCAGAATTTTTATAGAGGAAGTTGTGGGAAGGCAGGACTGGTAATATAAGAATCTCACATTCATCTGGGTTGAAGAGGAAATAACATATACATCTTAGGAGGTTTAGAAAATTTTGGAACTTCTAGAAAGGTGAGAAAATTGGGGAACAGGTTGGGGCAGGATTTTCAATATAATATAAGGACTTTATAATATAAAATTGGAAATAACAGAGTAAGGAAAGTAGATATGGTAACAGATATAGGGTGAAAAGAGATGCTGAAAAAGAAAAGAGTATATAAAAATAACCTGCATAAAGCAATATCTTATACCACTTACCAAGATAAAGTAAAAATGGAAACATGACCTATATATAATGAGGAATTTTACAGGAAAATTACAAGAACACACAAAGTATAACTAATATGACTTATGAGTAGGTGGAAAATTTATGAAAAGACAAGGGATAGAGAGCAATGTTAACAGTCAAATGGATAATTTTGATCAAATGAAATTGAAAAGTTTTTTTTTTTGTTGTTGTTGTTCAAGTAAAATGAATGTAGCCAATATCAGAAGGAAAGCAGAAAATGAGGAGGGGGGAGAAGTATAGACAGCTTATCAGATAAAGGTCTCATATTTAAATATATAAAGAATATTGACAAATCTGCAAGAACACAAAGCAACTCTCAATTGATTCTCAATTGATTCTAAATTCTAAACTCTCAATTGTTCTAAATCATTATTTATTAGAGTAATGCAATTTTAAAAAACTTGGAATATAATTTTATACCTTTAAGATTTGCTGAAAAGATGTAAGGGGAAAGGGATAAATATTTGATGGAATTTGGAGAAAGTGGCAAACTAATTCATTGTTGGTATAATTATGAAATGACCCAACCATTTTGAAGAGCAGTCTGGAATTATTATCAAAGAGTTATTAAAACACCTGTATACATTGATCCAGCTATGCCACAGTATGGTCTTTTTCTGAAGATAATTAAAGAAAGGAGAAAAAAGCCTATATGTTCAAGAATGTTTCAAATAGTTCTCTTTGTGGTGACAAAGAACTAGGAAATTCCAGGTATGGTCATCAACTTGGAAAGGGCTCAACAAGATGTGATGTATGGCTGTGATGGTGTAGTGCTGATCTGTAGGTGATGAGCTCAAGGACTTCAGGGGAAAAAAATCATGGGAGGATTTTCATGAAATAAGGAAAAGTGAAATGGGCAGAATCCAGAGACGATTGTATACAGTAACCACAATATTGTGTCAAGAACAACTTTAAACAATTATGTTATCTATAATGGACTTTTGAAGAAAGATGCTAGAAGACTGTCGCATGGCTCCAGCTTCAACCTCCTCCAATTCATGTAAAACATGACTGTAGACAAACTTTGTAGATACAGAACACACAAAATGACACAGAGAAGCTAAGACAGCCCAGCAGGCTGGCAGGAAGGGGCCATTTAAGCACTCTGGGAACCTAGCCAAGCCCTGCATGAGCTGAGGTATTAGCCTCAGGGCAGCCTGACTAGCCTCCAGTTGGAGGGACTTCAGATCAACAGCAGATGTTGCAGTTTTCAGAATTATCAATGCATAGATATCAAAGAAAAAGTGAGAGGACAGTGTAGACTTTCCAGGAACAAGGAATTTGGGAGTTGGTCTGGCCTTTGCCCTCAGGATGAGAAGCAGTTCATAATCTGTGGCCTGGAGCCATGCACCACATGGCAGTTTCAGAGCTCCTGACCTGCACATTGTAGGAGAACCAAGTGACCATTCTGAAGGTTAATCGTTCTTGCTTTAACCTGCTTAGATCTGGATTGGTGTCTAGGGTAGAGGTCCTGGGATGCAGAAACAGTTTGCCAGAGAGAGTATTGAAGCTTCAGAGAAAGCATCCAACTAACAGCTCCAGCAGCTGGGAAAACCACAGCAACTGGGATAAAGCTTCCCTTCCTGGTAGCAGAGTTCTACTGGGGCAAAAGATTCAAGTCAAGTAATTGAGTGGCAACATGAACAAGCAAAGGAAACAAAGCAAACAGGTAAACCAACATTAGCCTCTTATTTTGGGGAAAAAATGGATCAAAGCATGGAACAGGAGTAAGACAAAGAAGTCAGAACCCCCACACCAAAAGGATCCAAGAAAAATACGAGCTGGTTAGAGGCCATAGAGGAGCTTGAAAAGGATTTTGAAAAACAAATAAGAAATGTGGAGGAAAAATTGGGAAGAGAAATGAGAATGATGCAAGAAAATTATGAAATGGGAGTCAATAACCTGACTGAAGAAAATAACAGATTAAAAATATACTAACACAGATAGCAAAAGAGGCTCAAAAAGAGAATGAGAACAATGCCTAAAAAGCTGAATTTGTGAGATGGAAAAAGAATCTCAAAAGCTCACTGAAGAGAATCATTCCTTTTGAATTAGACTGGAGCAAATGGAAGCTAGTGACTTTATAACAAGTCAAGATACAATTAAACAGGCCAAAACAAATGAAAAATAGAAGGCAATGTGAAATATTTCATTGGGAAAATCACTGACCTGGAAAATAGATCCAAGAGAGATAATTAAAAAATTATTGGACTACCTGAAAGCCATGATGAAAAAAAGAACCTAGAAAATATACTCCAGGAAGTTCTCAAAGAAAACTGACCTGATGTTTTAGAACCAGAGGGCAAAATAGAGGTTGAAAGAGTCCACCAATCACCTCCTGGCAAAGATACTAAAAAGAAAAATCTTAAGAATATTATAGCCAGGTTCCAGAGTTCCCATACCAAGGAGAAAATATTACAAGCCATCAGGAAGAAACAATTGCAATATTGTGGAAACACCATCAGGATAACAAAGGATCTGGTAGCTTTTACACTGACAGATTGAAGGGCTTAGATTTTGATATTCAGGAGGCCAAAGGAGCTGGGACTAAAAGCAAGAATTACCTACCAAACAAAACTGAGTATAATAATTCAGGGGAAAATATGGTCATTCAGTGGAATAGAGGTCTTTCAAGCATTCTTGATGAGCAAAACTAAGTTGAATAGAAAATTTTATATTCATATACAAGTGGCTAGTGTAGCATGAGAAGGTTAAACAGGGAAAAGAAATCATGAGGAACTTATCAGAGTTTAACATTTTACACTCCAACATGGAAAAATAATAATTGTAAGATGTGGAACTTTTCTCAGTATGAGAATAATTGAAGGGAATAGAAATGTGTGTATGTATGTATGTACATATAAATACATATGAATGTATGTATGTATGTATGTATAAATAGACATATGCTTATATAGGAGGGTATGTGCACATATGAATTCATATATAAATGTGTTTATATGTGTACAGGTATACATAGACAGTTGTCACAGGACCAATTGAATAGGAAGGGATGTTGCTTAAAAGGTGAAATTAAGAGTTGAGAGAAGAATATAATGAGAGGAGATTGGGAGAGACAGAATGAGCTAAATTTTCACATATAAAAGAGGCAAGGGGAACTGTTAAAATGGAGGGGAAGAACAGGAAGGGAAATGGGAATAAGTCACCATTATTTTCATTGAATTTGGCTAAGGGAGAGAATGGCATACACACTAAATAGGGTGTCTCCTCCTATAGGAGAGTAGCAGGGAAGGGGATGAAAGAGGGTATAATGGAAGAGAGGGCAGTCTGGGTAGGGGGAGAAGCACCCACTTTGAAAAAGACAGCTTCTAAGTAGAGAATAGAACAAGTGGGGGTGGGACAGGATGGAGGGAAATGTAGTCTTTCACAATATATCCACTATGGAAATGTCTTACAAAACTACACACGTACAACATATATTAAATTGATAATATTTCCAGTGAGGGTGGGTGATGAGCAAGGAAGGGAAATAATGTGGAATTCAAAGTTTTAAAATAAAATGTTCAATATATATAATTTACATGTATCTCGGAAATGAGACATACAGGCAATGGGGCATAGATATCCACCATGCCCTACTGGAAAGTTAGAAGGGGCATGGCTGAAGATATGGGACAGAACAAATGTGAGGAGGGGACATTTAATGGGATTGCTGTTTTGGGGTGGTGTGGGTGGTGCTTAGGAAAAATGGGGATAAAATTTGTAACTCAAAATCTGTTGGAAAAGAATGATATAAATTAAAAAATAAAAAAGAGAGAAAAAAAATCAACCACAAAAAAAGAAAAAAAGCAAAAACTTAAATTTGTTCAGGGAGTATTAGCACCTCTTGAGTGTGAGGGCTTTCTGAGCCTTTTTCAGAGCTGCTTCTGAACTTTTGATGTCTACCTGGCACTCAGCTATCACCTGTGACTCCATGATATTGTACCACACACAATGGCCACTCCCTGGTAAACTGTCTTCACAGATGGGCTTAAATCATGTTGAGGGTAACTGCCAAGCCTCAAACCCATCAGCAAATTAAAGGAATGCCAATATCAAGCATTGGAAGACTTGACCAGATGAGAAAAATTTGTTCCAGCAGACATGAAGGCAGGTGAAGCAGGCACTATGGAACACTTAGAGCTTGGTCAGACATCTAAGATGCAATGGTCATCCACTGTAACCTGAGTTATTGCCAGTTTCTTGACTTTTATCTTGCCACTGAACTTTGATGACTCTGGAAGAAACAATGAGGCTGACGACTCTTTACAACTCTGACTCACTTAAATCCAATTGATGCATGAGTCAAGACATCATCAATTGATGTCACTGGTCCTCTTTGAAAATGAAGGACAAGCAACAACAACATCATTGCCTTCCCTGCAACTTATTCATACTCATTGTTTGAACTCTTAGAAGGTTGCTATAAGCTAATTAGGCAGTATCATCATCATAGTAATATCGGCCCAACCAAACAATTCAAACTGAATTTTTTCTCCAAGTATTTAACTATTTTTAAAGTTATTTTGTAATTTCATTTATATGTCTTGTGTGTATCTGGCTGTACTGTCTCTTAGACATATTTTTCATTTTATAATTGTTTTGAATGAGATTTCTCTTTGTCTTATTTACTTCTACTCTCTGATTGTTGTATATAGATGCTGACATTATGTATATGCATTTACTAATTTAATGGAGCCATTAATTATTTCAAATCCTTTATTGATTGGTGTTTTCTAAGTAAATCATCTTTTCATCAAGAAAAAAGAAAGATGCAGACCACATCTAGGGAAAGATGTGGTGGAAAGAATTACATTAAGACGTCTAGAAGGTAAGATGAAAGACATGATTACAGCAGTAAATCACTGTAACTCTTCCAAGTTCTTCTCCAAACAATCATAAAATAATCCCTCAAAACAAATCCTGGAACAGATGAACAAGCAAAAAAAGATGAAATGAAAAAATATCTTAGAACAAATAACTTGGAAAATAGGCAAGAAATGTGTGTCTCACTCAAGTTAAAAAGGAGCACATTCTAGTACAGCAAACCCATCTCAGCAAAACAAGAGCCCCTCAATTACCAATTCTGTGCTACCATAAAAAGAGGTTCTATAAATACTTTTTGTATTTGTGGATACTTTTGTATTTGTGGGTCCTTTTCCCTTTTTAAGATCTCTTTAGGATACAGACCTAGTAGTGCTATTGCTGGAACAAAGGGTATGTATAGTTTTATAATCCTTTGGGAATAGTTCCAAATTGCTCTCCAGAATGGTTGCATCTGTTCACAACTCCACCAACAATGCATTTGTGTTCCAAGATTCCCACATCTTCTTCAAAATTTATCATTTTCCTTATCAATCAAATTAGCCAACCTGATTGGTATGATGTGGTAGCTCAGAGTGGTGTAATTTTGCATTGCTCTAATCAATAATGATTTAGAGCATGTTTTTCATATGATTATAGATAGCTGCAATTTCTTCCTCTGAAAACTGTATATTCATAACCTTGACTATTTATCAACTGTGGAATGGCTTGTACTCACAAATTTAGACCAGTTCTCTATGTATTTGAGAACTGAGGTATTTAGAAACACATTCAGTGAAAAAAAAATGTTTCCCAGCTTTCTTCTTTCTTTCTTATCTTGGTTGATTTAGTTTTGTTTGTTCAAAATCTTTTTAAATTAAAATAATTACAATTACTCATTTATTTATTTATTTATTTGAAATTTTTCTCTTTATTAATTTGTTTGTTTACTTTTAGTTTACAAGATTCAGTTCCACAAATCCTGGAGTTTCAAATTTTCTCTCCTTCCCCTCCTCCCCCATGGAAGCATTCAATCAGGTATAGAATCTGCAAATACTTTTACATTAGATATTAGTCAGGTTGTAAAGAAGGATTGTAATTAATGGAATGAACAATGGTAAAGAGGAAACAAAACCAAACAAGAAAAAGAAAGAGAGCAGGTAATTTGTTTCAGTCTCCATTCAAACTCTGTTCTTTCCAGTTCTTTCTCTGAATGTAGACATCTCCTTCCATCACGAGATTTTTGGAGTTGTATTATAACCTTGCTTTGCTGAGAAGAGTCCAGTCAATCAAAGTTGGTCATAACACACACATTGCCTCAGTAATTGTGTACAAACAATTATTAATTTTTAATTTCATAGTGCTCTTGGTCATAAATTCTTCCCTCCTCCACAGATGTGACAGATAAACTATTCCTTACTCTCCTAATTTGCTTGATACTTGTAATTCTTCAAAATTGCATCACTAATGGTGCAGTTAGAAGGAAGATAAATAGACAGAGGTTTTTGGTATATATGAATAAGAGGGAATGATATAAAAATTAAGGGAAGAGGAAAAGGAGTAAAATGAGTAAGGAGGAAGGGAGAGGAAGAATGGTGCAAATTATTTTACATGAAGAGGCACAAAAGACATTTCTACAGTGAAGCCAAATATGGGAAAGTGAGTGATGGCTATCAGTTGAACCCTACTCTCATCAGTATTGAATCAAAGAGGGGACAATATACATAAGTCATTTAATGTTGAAATCTATTCTTATCTGACAGGCATGTAGAAGAGGAGGCAGAGTAAAGAGGAGTATTGGGACTTGTAGAAAGGAGGGAAAATTGGGGGATGGTGGTCGACAGAAGCAAACACTGGTGAGAATAGGAAAGTGAAAGCATGAGAAACAGAAGCAAGACTAGGATGGAGGGAAGTATGTAGTTAGTAATCTCTACTGTGCAACTAAATGGTGTCCATTCTTTCACAAAATGTAAGTAGATAGCAGAGTAGATTAATGGGTACACAGGATGTTGTAGTCAATGCACATAATAACATAGTGTTTAATTAAACCAAGGATACCAGATTTTTTCATAACAACCCAGTATTTGAAAAAAAATCATTGGGAAAGCTGGAAAACAATATAACACAAACTATAGACCAATATATCAAATTGTGTAAGCAAGATATGATGAAAATGGGCACATGATTTACATAAAGAGCAACTCCATAAGGAAATCAGAAAAACAAGAAATAGTCTACTTTTCTGATCTATGGGGAGGGGAAGAATTTTTGGCTAAATAAGATCTAGAATTACAAAATATGAAATAGTTTCATTATGTCAAATCAAAAAGATTTTAGCACAAACAAATCCATTGCAACCAAGACTAGAAGGATAACACAAACCTGGGAAACAATTTTTGCAGCCAGTGTCTCTGATAAAGGCCTCACTTCTAAAATATATAGAGAATTGAGTCAAATTTATAAGAATAAAAGTCATTCCCCAATTGGTAAATAGTCAAAGGGTATGATCAGGAGTTTTCATCTGAAGAATTTAAAACTCTCTATAGTCATATGAAAAATTCTGTAAATGACTATTTTTTAGAGCAATGCAAATCCAAATGACTCTGAGGTGTTACATCTCACCTATCAGATTAGTTTATATGACAAGTGTTGGAGAGAATGTGGGAAATTTGGGAAACTAATGCACTGTTGTTGGAATTATGAATTGGTCAATTGTTCTAAAGAGCAATTGGGAACTATTCCAAAAAATAAATCAAATTGTACATATCTGTTGATCAAATTATATCTCTATTAGGTCTGTAACCAAAGAAGATCATTAAGAGAAAAAAAAAACACAAAAGGAACTACAGATGTAAAAAATATTTATAGCAGCCCTTTTCGTGGGAGGGAAATATTGAATTTGTGGAAGATACACATCAGTTGGGGAATGGATAAACAAACTGTGGTATATGAATGTGATGGAATATAATTGAGCAATAAGAAATGATGAACAGGCAGATTTCAGAAAAATTTGAAAAGAATTATAAACTGATGCAAAGTGAAACGTGTAGAACCAGGAAAACATTGTGCAGAGTATCAACAAAATTATGTGATGATCGACTATGACTCAGGTATTCTCAGCAACACAATGATCCAAGACAAGTACAAAGCATTCAGAAAGCAAAATGCTATCCATATCAAGAAAAAGAACTGATGGACTCTGAATGAAGATTGAAGCATATATTTTCACCATCTTCATTTTTTTCTGTTTCTTTTTCTTTTAATCCTTTCTTCTTTCACAATTATGATTAATATGAAAATATTTTTACCTGCTAGCACATGTATATAATATATCAAAGTGACTACCATTCTCAGAAAATGGGAAGAGAGGAGGAAAAGATTGGAATTCAAAATTTTATAAAAATGAATGCTAAAAATGTTCTTGATATATAACTGGGTAAAAGATAAAAATTAAAAAAGCAAAAAAAAATCCCTAATACATGTGGAACTTTTACATATCAATGTGTGTTTATGTATAATTACATAATCCTGTATAATAATAACAACCCATAAAAAGAAGTACGAATGCTAGATTAATTTTACATGTATATGAGTGTGAATGTGTATATATGTATTAAAAGTACATATACACCCACACACCCACACACACCTTATTTGGTCTAATGGTAAGCATCTCTACCTTAGGATGCAGGGAAGAAAAAATAGAAATTTACCTCTATTTGGTTGTATATTTGAAAACAAAAGTAGCAAGTCATGTAGAATTGATCAGCTGTTTCATGTGCAATCATTTTTTATTATACTGTTATAGAAATTCTTGTTTTATTCCATAAATTAAAAATAAATTTTTAAATATAAAAACATAACTGACATTTTTTAATTAGTATAATGCAGATTTTCAAGCTCCTAACAATGAAAAAGAGTGAAATTAAAAGGGAAGAGCACAATTAACACAGGGCCATGAATCCTCTCCTTGTTTCATTTAACGTGCCCACAAAATGCGCAGTAGTTGCTACTCTATGTTACCTGAGGAGTTTCCTTGGTTGAAGGATTTTCAAGTCTATTATACCATATAAAACTGAGCACAGTGCCATGTGGTGCAGAGACACAGATAAAAGCTGAATAGTCCCTACAATCAAGGTGTTTACCGTCTTTAAGAGGAAGTACACAAGAGGCTTATCCTCCTCTCTTTGACTTTGGGAAGAAGGAAAATGGAGCAAATGGAGGGTGGTCTTTATTTCCCAGACACAAGATGAGTGAGGGCAAGTATCTGAGTGTGCCAAGTAACTTGTGTCCTAGAACGTAGAGATGAGGAATAGAAAGTTTCCAGAATAAGTAAAGAGACTATTCCTTTTTTTTTTTTTTTAATTAAGCAATCAGGGTTAAGTAACTTTCTCAAGGTTACACGGCCAGGTGTTTCTGGGTGGGTAAAGAGACTATTCCTACTACTGGTCAAACAAGATCATGTATTTCTTTCCTTTTTTTTTTCGAGCCAAAAACAAAAAAAATTATTTGACATTTAGTTGAGTATAATCAAAACTAAAAATCAAACATTTGTACACATCAAGATTAGAGTTAAGTCTAAGGGAAGGCGAGATAAAAAAGCTTATTTGATTTTTTTTTTTTTTTTGCTTTTTAGAGGGCAACTGGGGTTAAGTGACTTGGCCAAAGTCACACAGCTAATAAGTGTGTCAAATGTCTCAGGCCATATTTGGATTCAGGCCCTCCTGAATCCAGGGCCAGTGCTTTATTCAGTGCGCCACCTAGCAGCCCCTGAAATTTCTTTAATCCAGTGTCTCAAAAAGAAGGATGATCTTAGTTCCCTATGAAAATGAGACCATTCCAGTATACTAAGAGTTAAGTGGACTAAAATAAATATTTTTTCTATTTAAATGTAAATTGCATAGCCTTGCTACATAAAAGTCTCTCAGGGTAGCCTCTAATTGCATTAATTTTATCTAAAGTGCGTAATACCCAAGGAGAAAATATTACAAGCATCCAAAAGTCCATCTATATGTCAAAAGTGATTAAAAACAAAAAAGGTATTGGATTTATATGTACAAAACATCTATAGTAACTCTTTTCTATTGGAAATTGAGGGAATATCTTCAATTGTGAAATGGCTGAAAAAATGTATTATGTGATTTTCATAGATTAAGAAATAATGAGCAGGATTCTCTGAGTAAAACCTGGAAAGACTTAAATGAGCTAATGCAAAGTGAATTATACTCTGTGTAAAATAATAGCAGTATTGTAAGATGATCAGCTACAAATGATTTAGCTATTATCAGTAATGCAATTATTCAAGACAACTTTGAAGGACTTATGATGGAAAAATGCCATTTATCTCCAGAAAAAGACATTATATGTCTGATATACATTAAATTGTACTTAAAAATCTTTATTCTTCTTGAGGATTCATTTTTTTCCTCTGATTTCTTTCACAACATGACTATTGTGGAAATTTTTTGCATAACTACACATGTATAAGCTACATCAAATTGAATGCCTTATCAATTAAGGGCATAGGTTGGAGTGTGTGGAAATAAGAGAATTTGGAACTTAGAATTTGAACAATGGATATTTAAAATTATTTAATTTTGTAACTGGGGAAAATAAAATGCTAAATAAGAAATAAAAGAGAAAATGCTTTTGCCATAGCCAACATTATGTATCTATTTGTATGGCCTGTTCTGCATTCTTTTCTCTCCCAGGAGCTGACATTCACAAGTGCACTCTTCATTATTTATTGATTCAATATTTTATTTTCTCCACTTGTAATGCTGGGGTATTTGCTCACAGTGCAATGAGCGTATGTTCTAGGACAAAAGCAGTACAGTACAGAGCTCTTAGGGTATTCAATAAGAATAAAAAAGGAGTAAAGGAAAAATGACATTTTCCTCCTCACATACTTTGCATACTGGCCTACTTGCTACATTTCATTACATGTTACTCTCTAAGTTACATTATATTTTCTTTGATTGACTTTTCATAGGTTTATCATCAGACATGAAATGTACTTCCTCTTAAATCATTCCTCTTAGAATGCTTAGCATTTTTTTAGTTTCAACTTGTGTCATTCAATAAGTCTACTATTTCCCACAACCTCCCATTTATTAGAGTCTTCCCATTGACCTGCAACTATTCCTTAATAAAAGGGGTGGAACTTTATCCTTCATGTAGATTTTGAATTTATTTCACTCTATTAATGCTGTTTCCTTCAATAATATAGCCTCATTGAGAATAGGAAATATTGTGGGGGTTTTTTCCATCTCTGGTGACAAATAAAATACAAAGTGTAATCATATATGTTAGATGCTTAAAAAATAAATAAAATATTATACATATATCTATATAAATAGAAATACTAGTATTTATAATATAATTAATTAAAATATTGCATGCATTCAAATTGATTCAGTTCTCAGTAACTATGAAGAATAATGGAATAAAAATATCAATTATGGGGAAAATTAAAAGACTCTGGATTATTTTGATTAAAGAAGATGAGTATGATTTGCCAAATTTGTGCTACATACAGAGACGATGCTAGATGATGGCTATGCAAAGGCAAAAACTTAAGATTCCTTTACATTTCCTTAGGGCCAAAAAACCCCAAACAACATGTACTTGTGTTTGTACACACACATGTATGAATATGTCTATACACTTACATACATAATATTTATTTAAACACAAATATATATTTATGCAAAAATATGTAGTAATAATTACATACACATATATATGTATACACATGCATCTATCCACAAATATCTCAGTATTAAGAAAGAGACACAGAGATAGGAAAGAGACAAAAGACTATGAGATACATAATTGACAGAGAAAGAGGGACAGAGAGTGATAAAGAAAGAGACATAGACAGAGAGAGTCAGCCTAAAGAATCTAAATTTCAAAATGAATTAGAGTGAATTAAGTCAGAAATGCAATGCAAAAAGTTTTTTTTTGAAGTAATATTTGGAATGCAAAGAAAATAACATTTCAATATTCTATGGATGTATAGGAGAATGAAAGAAAGGGATAAATGAATAACCACATAATTCATACTTATTTTTCTATTTTTATGACCACATATTGCAACATTTGATATGTGAAATAGAGGGTAATATTTTTATTTTATTTTTTAATTGAAAACGAAAATATGTGATGTAAGAGACTCAGGCTAATTTCAAAAAATCTTATCAGCAGGCCTAGAAGAATGACACATGAGCTCTTAAAACACTGGAGTAAGAGATTGCTAAGCTAATTTTAGTGATCTTTTAAAATCATGGAGAGACATTTGCCACAGAACTGTAGAAAGACAAATGATTCATTTACCAAAATAAAATAAAAATTTTTCTGTCTTCAAATCATTTTAACAAACATGATTTCAATTCTTTGTAAAATTCTATGACATATCATTTAATGATGGAGTATTGTTATCTAGAAATACATAAGCTGGGAAAAGAACAAGTCATCTGATATTAACCATGTTTCCTTTTTATTTCCTCCCCTTTTCCCATTCTTTTCTTTCCTCCTTTTCTCCCTCCCTCCTTCTTTCTCTTCATTCCTCTTATTTCCTCTTGCCTCCTTTGTTTCCTTTCATCTACCTTTTCTCCTCTTTTTCTTCAATTTCTTTTTTTTATTTCTTCCTCTCTTCTTTCCTTTTCTAGAGTGAGGATTGACTAATAAAATAGTTGTAATTTAATTCCTTGAAATCTATTTAGTTTTCAAGAATTATCTATAAATGACCTATAAGTAATGTTCAATCATATCAGTTAACACAGATATCAGCAGTTACCTGATTGAAAGATAATGAAAGAAAAAATATTGTAAGACATAGGTGATGGTTGAAAAAAACATGTGGAGAATCTCATAGGAAGAAAAAATTGTCATTATCAAAAGAGTAAAACTTATATGCTTTCCTAGTGCTTGGGTGTAGAAGTCTCTGAATCTATAATGCTGATAAACAAATCTAAATAAATAAAATGTAGTGTTTCATCTTCAAAGGAAAATGCTACAGTTTAAGATTAGAGAATGGGATGAATTCAATCATTGTCCTGGACAAAACACTGTGATTCATCTGTCATTGGTGGTTAAAATACATGGCATTTTATTCTTTGATATACAGTTATTACTTTTTGAGAATCTGGAGTTCCAAGATTCAAATGCCAGATCACATATATTTTTTCAAAAGGCTAAGTTGACAAATGTCTGATGATAATAATATTTCAAAAGATGTTAACTTGCTTTGTTCTATGCTTCATTTCTGAACTATAGCACATCTTTTTACTCTAGCCACTTAATTTATTCATCCAAGAAGATACTTACATATATGCAAAGCATTTATGTACTAATTTTTGTTTAGAAACAGGTGCGTGGATAAAAGGGGTGGTATAGGAATGATGACTTGTCTTGGATAAAAGTAAAAAAAAGTTAAATTCAAGTAAAAAGGGAAAGAAAATAGGAGAAATGAAGAATTCGTATTATATCTTTTATAAAATGTTTGTTTACTTTTTGTTTACAAGATTCAATTCCACAATTCCTTGAGTTTCACATTTTGTCCCCCTCCCTCCCTCCCCCCCCCCCATGGCAGCATATAGTCCAGTATAGGATCTGTAAATACTTTCACATTATACATTATTCAGGTTATAAAGGTGTATTGTATCAAATGAAATGAAAAATGATAAAGAGAAAAAAAACAAACAAGAAAAGGAAAAAGATCAAGTATTTTGCTTCCATCTGGATATAAACTCAGTTATTTCTAGTTCATTCTCTGGACCCACACATTTCTATCCATCATAAGTCTTTTGGGGTTGACTTATATCAGTGCATTGCTGAAAAGAATTCTATTCTTTTTCTATCAACTCTATCAAAGTTGGTCATCACACATACGTTGTGTCTGTAATTGTGTACAAATTTCTCCTGGTTCTACTTTTCTCAGTCAGCATCAGTTCATATAAGCCTCTCTAGGTAAATATAAAGTCCACCTGCTCTTCATTTCTTGTAATACAATAGTATTCCATCATATGCATATACCACAACTTGTTCAGCTATTCGCCAGTTGATGGGGACTCCCTAAATTTGCAATTCTTTGCTACCACAAAAAGAGCTACTATAAATATTTTTGTACATATAGATCTTTTTTTTCCCACTTCTATGATATCTTTGGGATATAACCCTAGAAGTGGTATTGCTGGGTCTTAGGGTATGAAATTGTTTATAGCCCTTTGGACATAATCCCAGATTGCTCTCCAGACAGTCTGGATCAGTTCACAACAACACCAGCAATGCATTAGTGATCCAATTTGCCCACATCCTCTCCAGCATTTGTCATTTTCCTGTTTTGTCATCTTAGCCAATCTGACTGGTGAGATGTGGTACCTCAGAGTTGTTTTGATTTGCATTTCTCTAATCAATAGTGATTTAGAGCACTACTTCATGTGCTTATAGATATCAATAATTTCTTTCTCTGAAAATTGCCTTTGACCATTTATCAATTGGGGAATAATTTGTATTTTTATAAATTTGCCTCAGTTCTCTGTATATCTTAGAAATGAGTCCTTTGTCAGAGACATGGGTTGTAAAGATTCTTTCCCAATTTCCCACCTCCCTCTTAATCTTGGTTACATTGGCTTTGTTTGTACAGAACCTTTTCAATTTCATGTAGTCAAAATTATCAATTTTACATTTTATAATGTTCTCTAATTCTTGTTTAGTCATAAAGTCTTTCCCTCTCCAGAAATCTGACAGGTAAACTATGCTTGTTTTCTGAGACTGCTTACAGTATCAATGTTTAAACATAGATCATGCACCCATTTAGACTTGATTTTCGCATATGGTGTTAGATAATGGTCTATGCCCTGTTTCTGCCATACTTTATCCCACTTTTCCCAGCAGTTTTTGTCAAATAGTGAGTTCTTATCCCAAAAACTAGGTTCTTGGGGTTTGTCAAACAATAGATTACTAAAGCCATTGACTTCTGAATCTCGTGTGCTTAATCTATTCCATTGATGCACTCCTCTATTCATCAGTCAGTAACAAGTAGTTTTGATGACTGCTGATTTATGATAAAGATTTATATCTTGTATAGTTAGTCCACCTTCCCTAGCATTTCTTTTCTTTAATTCCCTTGATATTCTGGACCATTGATTCTTCCAAATGAATTGTAACTATTTTTTCTAGCTCTGTAAAGTAGATTTTTTTTGGTAAATTAATTGGTATGGCACTAAATATATAATTTACTTGAGGTAAAATTGTCATTTTTTATTATATTAGCTCCACCCAGGCATCAGACATTGATATTTTTCCAATTAGTTAGATCTGACTTTATTTGGGTGAAAAGTGTTTTGTAGTTGTGGTCGTATAGGTCCTGGATTTGTTTTTTCAGGTAGATTCCAAAATATTTTGTAATGTCTACAGTAACTTTAAATGGGATTTCTCTTTCTGTCTCTTGCTGTTGAATTTCATTGGAAATGTATAGGAATCCCAAGGATTTATGTGGGTTTATTTTATATCCTGCAACTTTGCCAAAATTATTTATTGTGTCAAGTAGTTTTTTTTTTTTTTACTTGATTCTCTAAGTATATCATCTGCAAAGAGTGATACCTTGGTCTCTTTTTTGCCTAATTTGATTCCTTTGATTTCTTTTTCTTCTCTAATTGCTACTGCTAACATTTCTAGTACTAGATTGAATAAAAGGGGTGATAGTGGACAGCCTTGTTTCACCACTGATCTTATGGGAAATGCTTCTAGCTTCTCCCCATTACATATAATACTTGCTTGTGGCTTTAAATAGATTCTACCTATTATTTTAAGGAAGGCTCCATTTATTCCTATATTTTCTAAGGTTTTTAAAAGGAATGGATGTTGTATTTTGTCAAAAGATTTTTCTGCATCTATTGAGATGTTCATGTGGTTTTTGCTAGTTTTATTGTTGATATGATCAATTATACTGATGGTTTTCCTAATATTAAACTATCCTTGCATTCCTGCAATAAAATCCTACCTGATCAAAGTGTATTATTCTTGAGATAAGTTGCTGTAATCTTTTTGCTAGTATTTTATGTAGAATTTTTGCATCTATATTCATGAGGGAGATTGGTCTATAATTTTTTCTCTGTTTTATCTCTTCCTGATTTAGGTACCAGTGCCATATTTGTGTCATAAAAAGAATTTGGTAGGACTCTTTCTTCACAAATTTTCCCAAATACTTGGCAGAGTATTATAATCAATTTTTCGTTAAATGTTTGATGGAATTCACTAGTAAATCCATCTGGCCATGGAAATTTTTTTCTAGGGAGCTGACTGATGACTTGTTCAATTTCCTTTTTCTGAGATGGGGTTATTTAAGTAATTTAATATGTTTTCAGTTAATCTGGGCAACTAGTATTTTTGTAAATATTCATCCATTTCCCTAAAATTGTCAAATTTATGTGCATACAATTGGGAAAAATAATTCCTAATTATTGTTTTGATTTCCTTTTCATTGGAGGTAGATTCACCCTTTTCATTTTTGATACTCATAATTTGGTTTTCTTCTTTCTTTTTTATTATATTGCTTAAGGGTCTGTCAATTTTTTTGGCTTTTTCATAAAACCAGCTCTTAGTTTTATTTATTAATTCAAGAGTTTCTTAATTTCAATTTCATTAATCTCTCCTTTGGTTTTCAATATTTCTAATTTAGTATTTAATAGGGGATTTTGAATTTGTTCCCTTTCTAGGTTTTTCAATTGCATGCCAAATTCGTTGAACACCCTTTTTTCTAATTCAGTAATATAAGCACTCGGGGATATAAAACTTCCCCTAAGAACTGCCTTTCATGCATCCCACAAATTTTGGTATGTTGTCTCATTATTATCATTCTCTTGAATGAAATTACTGATTATTTATATAATTTCTTGTTGGACCCACTCATTCATTAAGATTAAATTGTTTAATTTCCAATTAGTTTTTAGTCTGTCTTTCCATTGCTCTTTATTGCATATAATTTTTATTGCATCATGATCATGAAGGATGCATTTAATATTTCTGTCATACTACATAGAATTGTGAGGTTTTTATGTCCTAGAAGGTGGTCAATTTTTGAGTATGTGCCATGAACCGCTGAGAAGAAAGTATATTCCTTTTTATCCCCATTCAGTTTTCTCCAAATATCTATCATACCTATCCTCTCTAAAATTCTGTTCACCTCCTTAACTTCTTTCTTGTTTACTTTGAGGTTGGATATATCAAGTTCAGAGAGAGGGAGATTAAAGTCTCTCATTAGTATAGTTTTCCTATCTATTTCTTCCTCTATTTCCTTTACCTTCTCCTCTAGGAATTTGGATGCTATACCACTTGGTGCATATATGTTAAGCAATGATGTTGATTCATTCTCGATGGTGCCTTTTAACAGGATATAGTTTCCTTTTTTATCTCTTTTAATTAGGTCAATTTTTGCTTTTGCTTTATCTGAGATAAGGATTGCTTCACCTGCTTTTTTTTTTTACTTTAGCTGAGGCATGATATATTTTACTCCAGCCTTTTACCTTTACACTTTTTGTATCCCTCTTTTTCAGATGTGTTCTTTGTTAATAGCATATTGTAGGATTATGATTTCTAATCCATTCTACTATCCGTCTCCATTTTATGGGAAAGTTCATTACATTCACATTTAAAGTTATGATTGTTTTCTGTTTCTTTCCCTCTATCCTATTCTCTCCCCTGTTAATGCTCATATTTTCCCCACTTCTCCCTTCTCTCCCTTAATAGTTTCCCTTTTGATCACCTCCTCCCTCAGTATTCCCTTATCAGCCCCCCTCCCTTTTCCTTCCCTTTCCCCTTACACTTTCCCTCCCTACTAACTACTGCCCTCTTTGTAGCCCTTTCACCCTGCTACTGTCTGTAGGATATTTTTATACTTAATGAAGTATGTTATTTCTTCTTCACACTATGAGTGACAGGAACAAATCTCATACGAAGCTCCTCTCCCTCCCCTCTTTCCCTCTAAAATGATACTTTTTGTGTTTCTTCTCCATAGAGTCCTCTGCTTAACTGATTGTTATACCCTCCTTCCACCAGAACCAATGAGGGAAAAGATCATATGATTCTCATCTCCCTCCCTTCTTTTCCTCTGCTATACTATTTTTATGCCTCTTTGTGCGGCATAATTTACCCTTTTCCACTTCATTCATTCCTCTTCTTACATTGCATTCCCTTTGTAGATCTCAATAAGATTTTTTTAATTGTCATGTTGTGCATTTTATACTCATACCTTCTACTTGTCTATAACCAGTTTGCTCTTATGAAATAGCAGGGTGTGTGTGTGTGTGTGTTTGTGTCTGTGTGTGTGTTTTCCTTGTTTACCTTTCTATGTTACTATTGCATCTTTTAATTGGAGGTTATATTTTCCATTGAGTTCTGGCTTTTTTATCAGGAAGGTCTGGAACTCTGCTATATCATTGAATGAACATCTCTTTATCTGGAAGATTATGCTCAGTCTTGCTGGGTATGTGATCCTTGGTTGTAACCCAAGCTTTTTTGTCTTCTGCAAAATTGTATTCCACTGCCTCTGATCTTTCAGTGTAGAGACTGTCAAATGCTGTGCAATCCTCACTGTGGACTCTCGATATTTGAATTGTTTCTTTCTGGCCACTTGAAGTGTTTTCTCCTGGTAGTTCTGGAGTTTGGCCACAACATTTTGAGCACTTTTCAGTTTGGGATCCCTTTCAGCAGATGTCTGGTGGATTCTGTCGATTTCTATTTTACCTTTAGGTTCTAGTATCTCAGGGCAGTTTTGCTTAACTAGCTCTTAGAGAATGTTGTCCAGGCTCATTTTTTCATTTTAATTTTCTGTTAGGCTTATGATTCTCAGATAATCTCTCCTGGATATGTTTCCAGGTCAGTTATTTTATCTTTGAGGTATTTTATGTCTTTCTTTTTCTAATTTTTCATTTTTGCTGTTTTGTTTGACTAATTCTTGGTTCCTCATAGAGTTATTTGTTTGAATTTGCTTGGTTCTAGTTTTTAGCAAACCATTTTCCTTGGTTAATTTTTGGAGCTCCTTTCCATATCATACACTTTTCTTTTCAGAGAGATGTTTACTTCATTATAATGTTTTCCTAATTCTGCAATTTTGGTTTTGAGAGAATTATTCATTTTGTCTTCTATCTCTTTCATTCGATTTTCAAAGTTCCTTTTGATCTCATCTAGGAGAGCTTTCTGTGCTTGGGACCCATTCCCTGTTGATGTTTCAGTTGTGGGTGTGGAGTCCACATTGTCTCCCTCTGAGTTTGGTTTCTCCCTCTGAGGATAGTAGGACTCCAGTCTGCTTTCTACCCATGTTGTCGCAGTGCCCTAGCCATGCCCTTCCTCTAGGGATCTGAAGCCTTTATTGTAGAGGTTTTTGCCCTGGGGCAAGAGTTACTATGTTTCAGGGTCATAGGGGGTGGGTTGGAGCAGGTGATGTTCACTCTGTCGTCCTGGTCTTTGGAGGTCCTGATAGGGGCTCTTTTTTTTTTTTTTTAAATCTCTGGGCTATGAAGTGGTAGCCCCAGGAATACTTGCTGTCTTCAACTTGGGCCCCTGCATTTGTTTCTTACCTTGATCTTTCTAGTCCCAGACTTTTGGTGATAGTCCTAGAAGTGGCCATTATGGTTGGTGGGATTACTTGCCCTCCAAGTGGATCAGGTGCCTTCCAGGCCTGCCTCTGCGTCTCCATATTATATCTTTAAAATCGGTGGGGGACTGGGATAATTTCATATGTAGGTTATTGTGAAATTTAGTTTCATTTCATTGAAGTAACTCTCAGATAATCTGGCAGGAATTTCAGAACTGCAACATTTGCAGTAGTGTATTATAACTACTACCATATTTCCCCGATAATAATACCTATCCCGAAAATTAGCCCTCCCCTTACTGTGTAAGATTCCTCTAAAATAAGCCCTCCCCCCAAAATAAGCCCTATTGAGATTGCTACTGTAGTGAAGGTGATCCCCTGCGTTACACGCTACATTGCAGTACCCTCTGTATGCACCTCCCCCCGCCCCGGGGGAAACACACGCTGCGCTCTGAGCTGCATGCAATCAGAGCTGCAGCAGTGAGCGTGTCATCCTCTTCTTCCCCAGTGATTTGCTTGCTGGCGCCATTGAGAGCAGTGCCGCAGAGGAGAGCTGAGGCAGGACAACATAAAAACCTGGTATGTAAGTGGGAGTGAGGGGGCATGATGGAGGATAAAGAGGGCATGATGGAGGAAAAAAGAAGAACTCAGGGGGCATGATGGAGTGAAAAGAAGGACTGATGGTCATAATTTTATTATTCTGTCTGTTTTGACCCCCAGACATGAGTACAAAAAGGAAGAGCTATACTGTTGAGTATAAGAAAGCAATTGTAGAGGAGTCACATGGCAAGAATCTTGCAGTTTTCTGTAAAGAAAAACTTTTGGATCTTCGAATGGTCAGAAAATGGAGAACAGATTATAATAACCTCAATCAACAGGTGGATGAGGGAAAAGGGAAAAGGCGCAGGTCTGGATCAAGTCGGCAGCCCTTATACCTTATCCTGACTTGGAGATCCTCATTGGTTAATGGATTGCTGACAGGAGAGCAAAGGCCTTGGTTGTACGCAGGGCTGATATTCAAGCATTTGCCCTTTCAATGGCACCAGAGTTTGAAATGGTCTCAGAAGGATTCAAAGCATCACAACACTGGTTGGACGGTTTCCTTCAATGGTATGAACTGTCCCAAAGAAGATCAACAACACTGTTTAAGCTGGAATATGCTGAAGTTATTAAACGTGCACTTGCATTCAAGTCCTTTATTGATAGGATCGACATTTCCAAGGACCAAACCTGCAATATGATTGCTATGGATGAAACTGCAGTGTTTATGGGACAAGGATCTCAAACAACAATTCATCACAGGGGTGAAATTTCAACCTACATTCCCACCACTGGCTATGAAAGTGCACAGGTCACCTGTGTTTTGGCAATTCGTTTGGATGGAAAGAAAGCCACCACACCTCTAATCATCAGTAAGGGCAAGAAAGATAAGATTGAACGTGTATCTGGCATTTATGTTCTTGAAACCGAAAAAGCCTGGTGTACACAAGCCATTATAAGAAAGTGGGTTGATTTAATGCTGCCACTTGTTATGCGAGGTAACCAAAGAGGTCTGATAGTCTGGGATTCAGCCAGTACTCACCGTGCTAAAGAAATGAAGAACTTCCTTGCAGAGAGAAGAATACCGGTAGATCAAGTAATGATTCCTGCAGGAATGACTGCCTATCTCCAGACCCTTGATATTGCAATAAACAAGCCATTCAAGGACCATTTGCGCATGGAAGTCAATGACTACATTGAAAATAGAATGGAAAGAAATCAGCGTGGAAACTTTGTGAAGCCCTGTCTGCAAGAAGTCGTGACTTGGGTGAAGAAGTCATGGGATAAAATTACTGACAGCTGTGTCGCCAAGGCACTACGAGCAGGTTACCTGGACAAGACATATTCATTTAAAGGGAGCTATATTGCTGGACATGACAGATTGGGTCCACTTCTTCTGAAGGAAATGGAGGCGCAAGACATCCAGGA